>NC_037349.1:45796515-46099545 GCF_002263795.3 Bos taurus | reverse complement strand
TTTTTTTTACATTTTAATTGACACGGGAGGCAAACTTGACGCTCATTCTTACTGGGGAGTCCCCACATCCAGGAAGCTGGCCTTCTGCTCGTTAAACACTAGGCTGACACCTGCACTTATCCTTTGCAGGTTTCCTGAAGGGATTTATTACTTGGCTCATCTGTACCCCAGTTGTCGAGTCATCATCACCTGTGCCCAGGTTAATTTTCCGTGAGCTGATATCACCTTTAACAATGATTTGACAGATGCTTTCTGTTGCCTTGCCCTTTTTGTCCTTTGTCATTGGCTTCCTGGCCATGTTCCTCACCTTAATATGATTGCCAGAACTGGATTCTGTGTCTGCCTTCAGAGTTCCCACAGCTCTAGCAAGTCAGTGCTCTTATTCTTCACCAGTAAGTCTCTGGTTGTGCGTGTTTAATTTGGGTCTCTCGTCTGCTTGAAAAGAAGGTACATTTGAGACATGAATTCCTTCACTCTCAATGTGCTTGATTGTGAAAACCCAAGTTACCATTTCTCTCCTAGAAATTTGCACATCCTTGATTAGATTTTTCTGGAATCTATGCGAAGCATCTTTGTGAAGGCTACACAAGATCCCACGTGCCCATGTGTCTGCCAATGGGGTTTGCACATATGTAGCAGAGGGCAGTTTAAGTCAAGATCTTGAAAGCACCAGACAGGCAGAGTCGAGGAAGAAGCAGCATGTGTCTGCCCAGCTGTGGAGAAATTCTTGGAAGGAGCATCCTACTTCTTTTGGCAGCTAGGCTTGTTGTTTAATTTCATGACCACATTTATAACATAGACCCTATGTGCTTCCAAAAATGATGTGAGGTCATATCTGTGTCAAGCAAACTTGAGTTTGAATCCTAACATTTTAAGCTATTGAGAGGAGTCTGACATGAAAGAAAAGAGAGGGGGATAATAATGAAGATGCTGCTGCTGCTGAGGATGACCGTGGAGGACAGCTTGCACCTATGAATGCTTAGGGTGTACGAGGCACTCTTCTACATACTAGCTCGTCAGATTCGCACTGCAGCTTTATGAGACATGTGCTATCATTAATACCATTTCGCAGAGATATTGAGGCACAGTGGGGGTAAGTGATCTGTTCAAACTTCTGGCTCCAGAGTCCATTTCTGAATTACAGTGCTGTCCTGCCTCAGTGTTCAGTAAGTGTAATCTGTTTCCATTATAACTGAAAGTGAAAGTGAAGCCACTCAGTCGTGTCCAACTCTTTGAGACCCGTGGACTGTAGCCCACCAAGCTCCTCTGTCCATGGGATTCTCCAGGCAAGAATACTGGAGTAGGTTACCATTTCCTTCTCCAGGGGATCTTCCCGACCCAGGGATTGAACCCAGGTCTCCCACATTACAGGCAGACGCTTTAACCTCTGCGCCACCAGGGAAGCCCTATTATAACTGAAGGAAAGGGAAAGAAAGAAAGTGAAGTCACTCAATGTCTGACTCTCTGTGACTCCATGGAGGATAGCCCACCAGACTCCTCCTCCTTGGAATTGTCCAGGCAAGGGATACTGAAGTGTGTTGCCATTTCCTTCTCCAGGGCATCTTCCCTACCCAGGGATTGAACCCAGGTCTCCTGCACTGCAGGCAGACTCTTTACCATCTGACCCAGCAGGGAAGCCCAAAGGAAAGGGAAAGACTAGACTAATCATCTAAGCATCTGCCTTCAGAAAGTATTAGTGACCCTGGCCTTGGACCCTCCCAGGTCCTGGCTCGGATCATCCTTAGCTACTGGGAGTTGGGGGTGGGGCGGCGCTGAGGCATGGAGAAGCTTACCTAATCTCTGACTCGCCTGGGGAATGTGAGAGGGGCAGGTCCCAAATGGCTTTAGGCAGGCACCAGAAAGAGGAAAAATGAAAACCATGTCAAAGATAAATCGAGCTGTTCTTAAGAGTTAGAAAGTAGACTTAATTAGGACCAGCTCTCCCCATCCAAAACCACAAAAGTTAAAATGGGAAAATATTTCCAGAAATGCCCATTATGTGTTGTTAAAAAATATCTAGAGTAAAATATATGTTTTATTTTATACATGCCTCCAGCTAAAAATTATGCTTTTACTCTCTTGCACAGAAGATGGGAATGTGAACCCAAATCTAGACAGGCCCCGCATCAAATTTAGGTTGCTTGCAAGCACTGCAGTTCTCTATCGGCCAGATCTTATTCAAGCTCCTCAAAGGAGGAAAGAGGGGAAAGAATTAAAAGAAAAAAAAACAAGCACGGGGCTGGGAAAAAGCCTTTCCTGACAGGCTGTGGCATGTCAGCATTTGCTCCTATTTCATTAAATGGCCTTCCCGTCGTCTCCTATTGGTGCCCATGATGGCACATCTTTCATCACTGTGTCTGCTGTCCTTCTCTGAACTCACAGAAGGGCCACAAGTAATTAGCAGAGATCAGCCAGGGGTGGGGGAAGGGACGGAGGCTCACGGTTCCCAGATGAGACCTTCAAAAATCAGATGCAGGGTTGCCCCGTTCACTGCCCATCAGTCTCAGCCAGGCTTTTCAGTGGCCTAGATTTCTCAGAGAGTATTTGAAGATGGTTCATGCTGTGAAAAGCTAATCCCTATCTTCCAGATGGTTGGCTTTTGAAAACAACCAACCAAACAAAAAACTACTATATAGGAAAATATCTTTAACTTGATTGTGTTTTGAAAAATGATTTTCTCCATAACAAACCAATACCCTTTGTGAAAATGTAACTTGTGCCCTGAGACTTCCTAGCTTCATGAGTATTTTAGTGTTTGCTGGGGGTTCGTTCCCTGACTCTCAGGATTTAACATTGAAAAGGTTTTTTTGGCCACTGTTGCCCTGAGGTTTACATGAACACCCCAAATTGAGGTTGATGGTCCTTTATTTATTTTTATTAGCCTCTCTCCCCCTAGACAAGAGCAGTTGGATGTTTATTCTTCCAAAGCCCCATTTCAGAGATCTGAGAATAGTATTTAGACTTACTGCAAAAGTACACCAAGCTGTGTATACACCCAGCCCTGCATACCCAAGCCACCAAAGATGCATTCAAGCTAGATGGTAAAAGGTGTCCAAGACAATATGGTAACCCTGGGAAGCACTAACCCCAATTTTTTTTATCATTTTAGTTAAGAAATGCCATGGTGAATAGAAAGACCGGGAAGTTTTCCATGGAGGTGAAGAAGACAGTGGACAAAGGGGTACATTTTTCTCAAACATTCTTGCCGCTTAATTTAAAACAAACCACTGTGAAAAATTAGCTTTGAAAGCTCTATCTGGAGTAAATATCGTTCACTGAGCTCATTTTTCTCTTGTCTTTACTTATCTCAAACAAGATTCATGTAGTACTGTTAACCTGATCATAGTGTGTCCATTTATTTTTATTTATTTCTGAAAACTTCACCTAGCAGACTAACCATGTTTTCTTTTCTCTACGACCTTTTTTTGTTTTTTCAATCTAGAAACGGGTTTTGGTGATGACAAATGACTACTATTATACAGACATCAAGGGTACTCCTTTCAGGTAGAGCTGACCATAATACATGGACATTCCATCAGACCCATCAGTTGTGTTTGTACAAAACCTGCTGACACTCTCAGAGCTCATCATCTGAAGATAACCAAACATCCTGCCTAAAGGCTGGAAAGAGTGAGGAAGGGGCTTTTCCCAGGCTGCTTTTGTTTTTGTTTTCCATAAGGGGAAAAATGGTTCAGGCTCACCTAGGAGAACTCATTCAATTTGCCATGGCTTTGCATCTCATTATCAAGCAAATAAGCTTTGGGGTTCCAACTAAGGGTGGAGAGATAAATTCAGCGGGTTACCAGGGTCCTTAACCATCTAACTTGCTGCCCTTTATTTCCATGATCAAAAAGCAATCCTTCACACTTCGAGGCAGCATATTCATCCCTACGTGTTGTGCTTCGGTTTTAATTTCTCCGTACTGTTCCTCTGTGCTTGTCTGCCTTTCAATCCTGTTATTTCTCTTTGTAAAAGTCTTGAAAAATGCACTTGCCCGCTTGCCTGCTTTCTTATGTAGCATTCTAAAGTTTCCCGCTATTAACTTAGTGTGATAATGCTTTTTGTAAAAAGTTATTTTGGTAGGACTTCTTTGTGTTCTTCAACTGATGCCTCACAAAGCTCAGGGGAAAAAAGAGTTTACTGACTCTGGATCCATCTTAATAAAATCTGTGGTGGTGGTGTCGTATATGGCCAGGGATCTTGGGTGAATTCCATTTGGAACCAGAGCACTTGAGGAAACACGTGACTGCTAAGTGGGTTTGCCAAACGATGAGATTGTGTTATCAAAACATATTCTCTGACTTTAGATGAAAAAGGAAGGAGCTTAAATCAAGACTTTTGAGTGTGAGAATGTGAAAAATCTATCAGACAAGGAAGAGGGTTGGGCAAAGAAACCCACCATACAGTCATGTGGCTACATTCAAGTGACAGCAAAAGTGTTCATTTTTGCCATTAGAAAGGGGTTAATTTTCCCTCATCTCAAACTCTACAGTCTGGAAAGACCCTGGTGTGGCTAAATGTAGGGATGCATAAAGCGGTAATGAAGATTATTAGGGTATGTAGCTCTTACAAAAGCATCTAAGAGAAAGGCTTGCTCAAGGGCTTGTAGCAGCCGCCACACTTCTTTTAAACATACTCGAGAGCCACCCATTGCTGCTGCACTTCCGATCAGAAATTACACTGAAGCAGCTGATCAAATCTAAGAAAGACCAGCACCAACTCTAATCAGTGGGGTTTTGAAAGTAAACTTCTGAAAAAAAAAAAATTGCTTACAGAACATGAAATGGAAATGTGAAAATGGAAAATAGAAAGTTAGCCAACAAGGCTGTTCCAGTCAATGTTATGGATTTCAAGGTCTGCTTTGTTTCTCTGCACAGTTTAGGTGTGGCGCTCTCCAGAGGCCATGGGAAATATTTCTTCCGAGGGAATGTAACTATTGAAGAAGGTAAGATGCTGTCTTTATCCATCTTAATCCTTTCATGTGGGAAGAAAGCCCTGAAGCCATTGGGTTAGCTGAAGAATTTGCTCAGCTATCCAGCCCTTTTTCTCATGGACGTTTGACTCAACCATTTACCCGCCCTGATTTTACCTTGCTCTCTTAGACTGTTTCAGATGCCTGGGACTCCCAGATAGTGGGGGCTTTCCTTATGGTTTCATTTATTTATGTGATGCTTTTATCCACAAAGTTGTCGAGGCAACTCATAGGAACCATCCATCTACCGGCTGTATTCTTCTCATACATAAAAATCAGTACCAAGAAAAATATGAATTAGCATAAAAACTCAAGCCCAGGAAAAGGAAAACAAAGGTAGGCAAGCCTTAGTCTTCTCCACATTGAGCTACAAATTTCCCTTGTGTTTTGAGGCAGCCTAGGTCCAAGGGAAATGTGATCATTCAAATGATTTATCTAAGTCAAAAGGAATAAGGAGCATCTTGAGGTTCTTAGCTCTTCTTGTCTTCATAAAGCACCAGTGCACTGGGAACTCCCAGGAAATGGTAGCAGTTGTTACAGCCCTTTAATCTTTAAAACTGCTGTCTCCCCCATACTGTCCTTTACATCTTCCAACAACCCAGTAGCTCAGAGAAGTTATCTTTACCAGTATCACCAGCTCATAAGGAACGCTGGGGCTAGCCTGTGAAAGGCTTCACTCCCAGAGTGGCCCTACCCAGGTGTTAAATTTTGCATCTTGACAGAGAAGGGGCTGGACCAGACCGGTGTTCTTTTTGGGTATCCTCAGGGAGTGTGGGTATCCTGGGTATCCTCAGGGAGCATGCCAAGAGTGGGAAGGTCAGTTACAATCCAGCTTTTATGGGTTAGAACTGGTTACAAATGAGTGTCATGAACTTCCAGAAGCTGGACTACTTTGTGATTCATTCCAGTGATGTAGCAGAGAAGGAATAGGAGACTGGAAATCCCTGAAATGGCAGGTTCCATATATGGCCTTCTGTCTACTGCCCAGTGTCCCCACGATGTTTCATGGACTTTGGGTTTTATCTCTCAACTGATGGTGAGATCTTAAGGAATGGGAAGGAGAGTGAATGTGGGTCATTTTGACCCGGACAAAGCTCAGAGTGTCCCCACTGCAGAGGCAATCAAGTATGTCCTCCCTCTTCCTAAAGACAGGCAAGAAAAAAACAGGCAACTTTGTGATTTGAGCAAAATACTCAACAGGATGTATTCTCAGGGGTCTTTTTTAAAAATTTCTTTAATTTTCTGGCTCCATGAGCTACGTGTGACTCTGTAGATGTCCAGCACATGAAGACAGAAAATTCACATCTAAGCCATCTGAGGTCAAGGTGAGGAAATAGCTTATGGTCAGAACAGTCCCTGGTGGCTCAGATGGTAAAGAATCTGCCTGCAATGCTGGAAATGTAGGTTCAATCCCTTAGTCAGGAAATCCCTTGGAGAGGGGAATGACTACCCACTGCAATATTCTTGCCTGGAGAATTCCGTGGACAGAGGAGCCTGGCAGGCTACAGTCCATGGAGTCTCCAAGAGCATATGACTGAGCACTTGTGCATGCACGCACACACACACACACACACACACACACACAATCTTGATACAGATATGTTGTACACAGTACTTGTTCAGTCAGTTAGAGCTAATGTTATTATTGTCAGCATTATCAATCAAGAGAGATGTGATTTTGTCAGGAGTCTCTAAATTGGAGGTGAGAGAGTTAGAAAACAGCCATATTTCCTTGGTGGTCTAGGAGCTCAGAGAGGAAGCAATCAAAAAGATCTTCCCTTTAGGGTCTAGGCAGAGAGATTTGTAGATGAAGACTGATGAGAACAGAAACTAGAAATATATATAGAATTGATATCATTAACCCAATATTCCAGGAAGGCGAGATCCAGTTCAGGGCCTCTGCACCTGTGATTCCTTCTGCCGCGAGCACCTCAGTTACTCCCTGGCTCTCCCCTCACCTCTTGCAGGTCTTTGCTTAAAGTCACTGTCTCAGTGAAGCATCCTGGACTCCAACAGTTAACACTGACACCCCCTCATCCCTCCCCATATCTTGGTACCCTCTCTCCTTGCTTCATTCTCTCCCTTAACTTCATAGTCCTCACTAGTGATAAGCTATGTATTTTAACTTTATATTCTTATCTCTTTTCTGCCACTAGAAAGTAAATATCATGAGACAATTAGTGCTTTTTCTTTTGGTCTCTGTTATGTTTTCAAGGCCGTAGACATACAATCGAAGAAGGCAATGGCACCCCACTCCAGTACTCTTGCCTGGAAAATCCTGCAGTCTGTGGGGTCGCTGAGGGTTGGACATGACTGAGTGACTTCACTTTAACTTTTCACTTTCATCCATTGGAGAAGGAAATGGCAACCCACTCCAGTGTTCTTGCCTGGAGAATCCCAGGGACAGGGGAGCCTGGTGGGCTGCTGTCTATGGGGTCGCACAGAGTTGGACATGACTGAAGTGACTTAGCAGCAGCAGCAGCAGACTTACAATAGTACCTGGCTCATAGTTGATGCTCCATAAATAAACTGAAGGAAGAATGGAAGGGAGGGAGGGAGGAGTGGAAGAAGCAAGAAAGGGAAGAAAGCATGGATTGATGCATGGATTGCCCTAGGGACTAATCACTATCCCATTCAACCCTCTGGTGTAGTTTATGACCTTTGGCACTATCAGTGACATTCCCAATCTCATTCCGCCAGTAGGTGTTGGAGCCAGGATGTGGCCACTTGTGTCATATAGGATGATATTCTATATAATTTATTCCCAACTAACTATGAAATCAAACAGGAGTATGTGATGCTAGTTCTAGTAGTTTGCTATTTATTTTGTACATTTGTGTTTGAGGAGGATACTGGAATCCTGAGCGCAGTAAGATATCATTGGTCATGAGGGAAACTGCCATTCTCAGTTAGTGGAGTTGCTGAGGTGGTCACTTAGAAGTGTGTGTCTGCTGATGACCCATGAAAGTGAAGTCACGTAAAGACACAAGGAGAAAGAGTGATTTCGTACACTTAGGGCATCTCGAGCATTCTATAAACACTCTCCAATTCCCTGCAAGCCTCTGTTCTCCTAACTACCTCTCAGAGACTGACAACTCATTTCTACTTAGGATCCTGTATCACCTAGCAGGTTTTGCTGGTTAAAAACAGTTGAGTTTTTGCAGTCTCATACCATTCAACCTATAGTTTCACCTGCAAAATCACCTGTCCCTTAGGGACGATTATTATTATGTTTTTCACAAAAAGAAACTGACATTTAGAAAAGTAAAGCAACCTGCTGACATGACACAGGAGTTTAGGGGCTCACTCAAATTCCTGACTCAGGCTGTACTGTATGGGCCTCCAAAGTTGGTGTCTCCACTGTTGTGCTAAGCTTCTTTCCCAGGACTCACTGGTGCATCATTTATCTTCAAGGAGTTAAGTTTCTGGGAGACTCTGGGGAAGTTGCAGTAGTGGCTGAATGAAGTGGAAGTTGGGGGAAGGTTCTGCCTGAGATAAAAATATTTCCTGTGTGCAGAGTCCCTTTTCCCAGGCAGATGTCTTTGGGATTGATGCCTACTCTTAACCCCCTATCCCCATGGCCTTAACCCCAGAACATTTGAAGCATAGAAGAGAATGCGGGGAGTCAGTGCCCCACACAGATGATACATACTCATGACGCCCTTCTTCTTGACCTCCAGGCCTGCATGACTTAGAACACCCTGATGTGTCCTTGGCAGACGAATGGTAAGAATGAAACAGTCCTTCTCAGCATTGGTCTTTATTGTCCTCTTTGATTTCAAGTTGCCTGTACTCCCTTGCCCAGTTCTCCTGATTCAAAGGCAAAAGAAAGTGATGCTGTAAATATGTACACATTCTTGTTTTGGGCCATGTCACATTCCTAGGTCCTACTGCAACACTGACCTACACCCAGAGCACCGTCATCTGTCTCAGCTAGAAGCTATTAAACTCTACCTCAAAGGCAAAGAACCTCTGCTCCAATGTGAGTGTGCTTTCAAATGCACATGTTTGTGCACGTGGCGGTTGGGTAGTGGAGGGGGGTGTGGATGAACTCAAAACTATACTTTCTCTAGTTTTCAAGGGAAGCTTTGCTTTGGCAAAGGTGATCAGTCACAAGAAATCCAGCCAAGTGGCTGCTTCCTATGGGAACAGGAGAAAGAATGTGGGTTGCCAAGAGTCATGCAGATCCCCAATCCCATTTTAACCCTTCACATTGGATGTGTCCTATTACCAAACCATTTAGTCAAGCACCCGAGTAGAATGAAAATGTTACAGTTGGAAGGAGACTACCAACAGCTACTCCCTTATTTTGCAAATGAGGCACAAGGGCTGAAAATAAGACTTGTCTCATCCAAGGCCATACTCTAGGTCTCCTGGTTTCTGTCCAGAGTGGGACTGCCACTGTGACATGTTGCCTCTTGCAGTGTACATTCTGCTGCCCCTCCTCCCACCAAGTGCCCTCTCAGGGAGCTCGGTGAATCAAATGGCCAGTAGCTGGTGCAGGGGGAGAAGGAGTGGGGCAAGGAGAGAGCAGCAGCAGGCCTGATGCTCACCAAGCGTAAGACGAGTCCCCTGGACAAACACAGGTTTATGTTGATTAATTCCAGTAGTGAAAGTTTGGGCACAAGGGACTCACCAGAAATGAGCATGGCACTCAGCCCTACCCCTAGCAGATACTACTTATTAGTGACATGAGAAGTTCTTTGCACGTCTTATCTTACAGAAAACCCTAACAGCCCTATGAGAGGTGTAAGATTATTCACATCCAAACCACATCTTCATGAAATGGATTTACTTTTTGGGATATGCTCTAGTAGAGAAAGCATCAGATGGACATCATGTGGACTCAATTTTTCATTTTATTTGCCTATTTGAGTGATATATTTAAGAAACAAAAGTGGAACACTGATACAAAGAAGCACTTACATTTACCATCCAGCTTTGTCAAATTTTAAACTTTTTGCCATATTTGCTGCAGGTACTTTTTAAGGAATGAAATATCAAAGATAATGTTGAAGACCCTGAGTGCCCCCTATGTGATCCCATTTACCTCTCAGAGAGAATTACCACCCTGTATTTATTCATCATTCCCATGCATTGTGTGTGTGTGTGTATATATATATATATATATATATATATATATATATACACCAAATATATACATATATACCTATGTATCCATATCCATTATACGCCATTATGTTCATTACTTTGTATAATAAAATTTATATATATTGTATATGTTATCCTGCAACCTACGTTTCACTCATCATACATTATATTTTTGAGATTTGTGTTGATAATTTAGCTCTGATGCATTTACTTGAATTACTATGTGGTATTCTACTATGTAACTATGTCTCAATTTATTCATTGTCTATTTCATGATGAGTTGTTTCCAGGTTTTGCTTTTACAGCAAAGCTGCACCATCTTCTTGGCCACCAGCCACGGTGAGGACTGGGCTGCTGTAGGTGATAAAGCAGGAGTGTTTTAGGATGCCTCTGCTAGACTCATGATACCCTCCCGATTTCTCATCCTCTTCCACAGAGCTCTATCAAGAACTCATCTGGATAAGGATGGATGTCCCACTTTAGGATGGAAATAAATAAATAAATAAAAGCTTAGATGGAAGAAGTCACAAAATAAGAGTCCCAGAAATAATTAGCTATCATATCCTTCTCCCTTACAATCAAGATCAGGGCCCTGAAGAATTGCAAATTTTGATAGAGGGCAGAAATGGGGATGAAAAGAGAAAACTTTCTGAGGAGTGCTGCCTTCTAGTCTCCAAGTCCCAGAGTTGGCTTGCTGGTCTATGGCATCAACTTACTCGATGGGGAGGGAAAGTGAAAACTTGTAGTGTGAGACACCCAGCATTCTCAATTTACTATCGTCTTATCCAGATGCTTTGGGGGCCCTTGTCTTATGGTGTATCAGGTGTCAGAGCTGTTTCATATTCTCACCTGGTAGGCAGTTAGCACAGCAACACACCATAGGAGATAGTAGCCTGCAGATACTGCAAAATGAGCCTGGTGAGCACCTCTCGTGCTGTAGTTTGGGGTCCAGCCAAAGCCATCTTTTCAAGTCTGTCCTTCCCAACAGGTGATAAAGAATTGATACAGGAAGTCCTTTTTGATGCCGTGGTGAGTGCTCCCATTGAAGCCTATTGGACCAGCCTTGCCCTCAACAAATCTGAGTAAGTGGTTGCACATGTCCCCTTTTCATGGCCATTTCCCCACAAGCCGTCCGAAATATAGTTATGGTTTAAAGAACTAAAGTTGCTTTAGGAGGCTGGTGTTAAAGTTCTTTAATTTTCCCCAAAGCTCCAAACCACAAGAGCTAGAGCAGATTAGCGGCTCTGACTTGGATGGCAAGCTCCTGGGTTTGACATACAATTTGTTTGAATTTTAACATTACATGAAATTTGGTCTGTTGAAGTAGGGTGACACTTCCGAGAGAGAGAGAGGGAGGCGGAAGGAGCATTTTGCTTCCTGCCCTGCCATGGCTCCCTCTCCTTCACAGTCTGGGGGGAACTTGGGATCTGGGCCAGGCTAGGTTGTGAGGAGGACAGGAAAGTGAGAGCTCTATTTCATTAAGGTGTCAAATATAACCCTGCGGTTTCATTTCTGAAGTGGAGTATGTAGGGGGAGGGGGGCAACCAATGAAAGTTGTCAAAGACTAGGGTGAGAAGTGCTTCAGTAGCTTATTATTATTATTATTATTTTACTACTTTAAGTAGCGTGTTAATGATTAAAAATTTTTAAAAAGTTCCTTTTGTCCTTTACCTTCATGTCATATATTATTCAGTTCTCCCTCCTTTTTTATTCTTTATTCGCTCCTTTCCTTCTTTTATTTTCCCTTTTGTCTCTTCTCCTCTATTGGGTCTGTCATTCACTCTGCTCTCATTTTCATTCATTCATTCATCAAATATTGATTGCATGTCTGTTATGTGACAAGCACTGGGCCAGACATTGGTGAAATGGAAATAACTCAATCAAACATAGTCCTTATCATCGTGGTGCCTGTGATATATAGTGTGATTGAGAATTGTGATAATTATGAAGGGAAAATTAGACATGTAGACTGTAATGAGACCTAGAGTGGAGATAGAAGAAAGGAAAGGCTTTTGAGACAAGGAACTAGTTCAAGTATTCTGTAGGAGAATTCCAGAGAAATGGAACAGCATGTGCAAGACCCTGAGGTAAGAGGCTATTTGGACAGTTGAGGAATTTAAAGAAGGCCAGCAGAGCTGAATTGTGGAGGGTAGGCTGGAAGATGTCAGGAGACAAGGGTTCATTGGGCCCTGATGGTTTAGAACATTGGGAATCAGGTTAAAGATTTCGGACATTATAGTCAGAATATTGGAAAATCCCTGAAGAATTTTAAGGACATTTTAAGATTTTAAGAAGTAGATGATCAAATTTGCATTACAAAAATCCTTCTGCTGATATGTAAATAGTAGAGTGTAATGAGGGTAAATATCTATCTATCTATCTATATATATCTATGGTAGCAGTTCAAGGGATTTGTCACTGGGACCAAGGCAGTGGCTGTGGGCACAGAGAGAAGAGATGCACTAGAGACATGCTTTGAAAGTAAGACCCCCAGGACTTGGTGCTGAGTTCACGGTGTGAGGGGAGGGAGGCTGAGCTTTCAAGAATCATTCTCAGGTTTATGGCATGAATACCTATGTAGATAGTCATGCTATTTCCTCGGTCCGGAGACAAGGAAGCAAGAACAACCTTGGGACTAGACATGGACAGAATTCTTTTCTAGACATTTTAAGGTTAAAATGACTCCTAAGAAAAAATGTAAGGTAGGTAGTTTAATATGTGAATCTGGAGTCCAAAAGTTATGACTAACTACTCTCATTATATTTGAGGGGTATACTTGGACTGCTTACCTGCATGCATCTTATTCCCTGGGAGATCTGGAAAGAGTCAACCTTTTCTGTGATTGCATTCTCTAGTGGGAATGTTTCTTTTAGGTTCTCGGGAAACTTAAAATCCGGTGCAAAGATTGCTGATTCACCCCTAACAGATGCTAGAGATTTCCGAAATGGTAGCTTGCTTTGTAGTCCACATCTGTTACTGATTGGGCAGCCTGGCTTTCCTACTTGGTGTAGGCTATGAACAGAAACTAATACATAGTGTTGGTTTTTATTCATCCCTTAAGTACTTGGAAGTAGTATTGACCACTTTGACAACCATCAGAGATCAAGTAACTAAATGATCTTATATTGAAGATGACATGGATAAAGCTTTGAATCAGATTGCTACTGGCATCTAGGGCAGGGAAGCAAACTCAAGAATCAGTATCCTCTTCATACTTTTTTGGTAGCATAAAACTGTATATTTGGCAAAAGATTATTTGCTTTGTTTTGAAGAAGTAAGCCCTGAGAATACCCTGAAGAACATGTTCAAACATAAAATTTACCTTGACTGTTGAAAAAAACCTTCGGTGAATCTTCAAATGAGTTTTCTTTGCTAAGGCCTTCCTTAGAGTTCCTGTGCATGGCCTCCTGTCGGACTATTTACAGAAGTCATTTCATTACTCATCTGTCTGGGGTTGATGGTGAGGGTAAACCTTCCATGTTGGTGCCTCCTAAATGGTGAAGAATTCAAGTCCTAAACATTTTCAGGCTGTGGGATACTACAGACTTGAATCAGTGGCTAAGTTGCTGGGTTTTGCTAACGGCAGATTTCACTAACGATCTCAGGACCGAGAATGGACTTGGTAGCATCAGTGCAGAAAGCTAGCTCTAAGGCTTTCCTTCCTCTCCTCAAAGTTGGCCTGGTCTTTCTGAGCTTGCACCCAGAAGCTTGAGATAAAGGTGTGTTTATCTTGCAGGGTGCACTTTCTTATGCCCACCAAACTAGGTCATGGACTTCGTAGTTTTTCTGGCAAAAATTACCATGAAAACCTTTGTAAGGGATCAGAGTCAGCATCCTGTATGTACTTGTGTGTGTGTATGTTTCTATAATTTTTACCAAAATTTCAGGCTTCAATGCTGTTATTTCATACAACATTCCATGAGTTTTAAAATGCAGAAGCTGTTATCTGCTGGCTGACTGGCAGAATCCCCCTGACTTGTGCTGCTCTGTTTTAGGAATTCGGACAAGGGCGTGGAGGTAGCCTTCCTTGGCACTCGCACAGGCCTCTCGAGAATCAACCTGTTTGTTGGGGCAGAGCAGCTCACCAATCAGTAAGTAGGGAGCTCCTGAAGCAGGATAATGAAAGGGGCGTTTATATCATTCATTGATTCCAGCAGCGGTGGAAACAAAACTCAGACCTGTTGACATTTTTCCTCTCTATTCTCCTTTGGGGACCACAGTGTGTGTGTTTTTGGCTTCCCTCATAGCTCAGTTGGTAAAGAATTCCCCTGCAATGCAGGAGACCCAGGTTTGATTCCTGGGTTGGGAAGATCTCCTGGAGAAGGAATAGACTACCCACTCCAGTATTCTTGGGCTTCCCTTATGGCTCAGCTGGTAAAGAATCCACCTGCAATGCAGGAGACCTAGGTTTGATCCCTGGGTTGGGAAGATCCCCTGGAGAAGTGAAAAGCTACCCACTCCAGTATTCTGGCCTGGAGAATTCCATGGACTGTACAGTCCATGAGGTTGCAAAGAGCCAGACACAACTGTGCGACTTTAAATGCAAAATATAAAATGTGTGTGTGTTCACCTGCTCATTGTTGACCTTTCCACAACTCTGTTCTTCACACTTGTTGGCATCTGTCCTCTGTCCTGGAGCCCTCTCCCACCCTTCTGGGTCGCTTAAGGACGCTAGAGATAGTGTGGCTACTGGGGGAGCAGCCAGAGGGAGGACTCACTCAACTCCTGACAGATGACCAGAGGGCTTTCAGCCGTCTTGCACCTCTGCTGAGGAATTTCTGCTTGTCCAAGAAGCAGTGTTTCAATTCTGAGCGTGTTTGTGTACATTTTAGTGAACCTCTGTGCCTCAGCTCAGAGTCTGAGGGCCTGTAGAGCCCCACAGCCAGGACTGGGCATTCTGGTGGCCCTTGCTTTGATGCTGTTGCCATGTTCTAAAGAGACCAGATGGACAGTGGGCTGAGTGTCACCAACTTCAGTACCCAGATGCCATTTAAACCAACACTGTTCAACCCCTGTATCTTCAGAGAGCCCCAGGGTCTTAACTCTTTAAACTGGTGTTTGACCAGAGCTGGTATGAGCCTGGGAAGTCCTTCCTGAGCCTATTAATAAATTTTCTCAATTTCTTTTCTCTGAAGTAAGAGACATTATTAAGCCAGGGATGAGTGGAGTCTGAGGGACAGTTTGCCAAGTGTGTGTTTGTGATTCCAGAGGTTACCATGGAGCCTCACAAATCCTGACCTTCAGGGACAGTGGGAATAATGGAGGCACTGGGTATCCAGTGATTTGAGAGGGGCTGGCCTGTCAGGAGCACTATGTACCATTAAGTCCAGTTGAGCTGTGCTCATGTGTCTCTTAGATGAGTCCTGGACACCAACCACGTCATCTTATAAAACCACATCTGTAAGTGGCAGATCCATAGATTTTTGGTTGTTTTGTGGACTGGCTTTTAATTCCCACGTGAAGGCTCTTTCTTTCTCAACTCCTCAGTTTGTCATTTATGAAGTTGACTATAGTCATGACTTGACTCTTTTGAAGTCCTCTCTACACCTACGCATGCATGCGTGCTTGCGTGCTCAGTCGCTGAGTTGTGTCTCACTCTGCGATCCCATGGACTGCACCCCACCAGACTCCTCTGTCCCTGGAGTTTCCCATGCAAGAATAGTGGAGTGGGTTGCCATTTCCTACTCCAGGGGATCTTCCCAAGCCAGGGATTGAAACCACATCTCCTGCATTGCAGGCAGATTCTTTACCACTGAGCCACCAGGAAAGCCCCTGTATCCTGAGACAAATACTTTAACAGATGGCAAGTTCCTCGGAAGGACTAAAAGTGTCAGGATACACATCCTCTTCTCATTTTAGGATCCAGAGAGGCAAAGGACAACACAGAAGTAGACTTTCTAATCCTCAGAAGGAAAACCTGTTATGTGTTTTGAGATACAAATAGATAAACAAGAAAGCACTAACAACGACATACCCTAACACCTTGCTAATCTCATAGTCAGGTGATTGTGATGGATTTGAAAGATGGCAGGACCACACTCAAGACTGCTGGCTCACCTGCGGTCTGGCTCACCTCACTCATTGCATCTGAAAAATGGGTTAATGATCATTGGATATCTGGATGGATGAAATATCTGTCTTCAAGAAACACGTATCACTGATTCATATAGAGGCACCTTGGCTTGCATTGTCTTGGGATCTTGTATCTGCTACCCCCTCCAATCAAATGGTATTTGTTGATACCCCCCTATTTGGATACACTATTAGCCAGAGCTAGAAAGAGTTTAAAATTTCTATGTTTTTGTTAAAGAGAGTTCAAAGTATTGGGAATAAGTTTGGATAATATAAAGTGCCCATGCTAGAGCTAACCTGTAGTGTCATCAGGCTCCTACACTGAGGTTCTATCTCCTATCCCCACCACCTGATTTTGGAAGTGTATCTATTATAGTTCATGGCCCCTATAACCTGCTATCATCCCCAATATTAGCCATATATTGTTTCAGCTTACATAGTCCTTTCACACATGGTGTTATATAATCCTGATAGTACTGCAGTAAGTGTAATATTATTATTCCCACTTTGTAGATGAATAAATGGGGCTAAGAGACTCAGTAACTAACCCAAGTAACTCGCTCAAGATCATTCAGCTCTGCCTAAAACTTAGACGAGTCTCACCCAACACCACAGCAGTCCCTCATATCCAGAAGTAGGTGCAGTCCTGTTTGCTGGAGAATAGGGAGGGAAGGGCTTCCCCAGTGGTTCAGGTGGTAAAGAATCTGCCTGCAATGCAGGAGACCCGGGTTTGATCCCTGGGTTGGGAAGATCCCCTGGAGAAGGAAATGGCAACCCACTCCAGTGTTCTTGCCTGCGAAATCCCATGGACAGACGAGCCTCGCAGGTTACAGTTCATGGGGTCGCAAAGAGTTGGACTTGACCAAGCAATTAACACGCAATACAGAGGGAGGGAAGGAAAGAAGCAGCAAATATCCTCACATAGACCCAGTTTACCTTCTTTACACTTTTTCTAAGAAGAGTGAGATCTATTTAAGATGTTGATCCCCTCAAAATATGTATCTATGTGTCTGGATTTTAAGGCAAGACAAAGCTTTCTGAGCCTTTGGTCTTCTGATAGGATTTCTGGAGACTTTATTTGCTTGCTTCAGAAGCTAAGGCTATTAGTTCACTAGGTATACTAGGAAAATCATTTCACCTACTGGGAGTCTAACTGCAGGGTTATACAAAATATTTCTGAGTAATCTGGGATGCATGTTGCACAGGTCCTCTCTATACTGAGAAAAATCAGGTCAGGGTTCTAAAAGCAACACTGTTTTTACCCAGCAAAAGTTGTTGGGATGTACTTGTGTCTGGCTTTTCCTTGTTCAGTGGTGCCATGCTCTTATTCTATTCTATTTCAAGGGACTTCCTGAAAGCAGGAGACAAGGAGAACATCTTTAATGCAGACCATTTCCCTCTCTGGTACCGAAGAGCTGCAGAGCAGATTCCAGGGAGCTTCGTCTATTCGATCCCATTCAGCACAGGTGGGTGCCCTTGTTGGAGGCTGGCTCTGTCCCTTTGGTCCTGCTGGCCTGAGCATTGCATGCAGGGTATGAGGGAGCATCCTGGAGGCTAAAGAGAGCCAAAGTCAGCCAGGAGAACCAGTACTGAATATTGGTCTAGCCCTGAACCAGTGAGTGACCAGCTCCGTAAGTGTTGCTACCCCAAGTGCGAGGAAATTTTTACTTGACCATACTCTACAAAACACATGCCAGGAAGCAGGGCTGTTATTTTATACCATATAGAATTTGCATACGAACTTCTCAGCAGATGTTTTTTTTTTAATCTAAAATGTGGTCACGGTCCTACTTAGAGAAAATTCACACAGCCATAACATTTTTTGCCAGAACTTTCAGCAAGTCACATCACTTTGGAGGCTCACAATTCCTCATCAGAGTTGATTTAAACCAACACACAGTAATGACTAAGATTTTGTGTAGCCTCATGCTCTCCTAACAGGGAGCTGCAGTGACCAATGAGAGGCATGTAGCCAATGATCCTTCCAGTCTTTAGGTTTTATGATATTATTAAAAAAAATGCTAGGGTCTCCTCCCTCCAAAGGAGAACTGAACAGTACCTTATTTCAACCAGTTTTAGAAGCAAGAGAAACTGGAAAGGCTTTTCAGTTGTCCTTGGCTTTTTCTTGTCTCGTTGTTGTTCAGTCACTCAGTCATGTCCGACTCTTTGCGACCCCATGGACTGCAACACACGAGGCTTCCCTGTCCTTTGCCATCTCTTGGAGCTTGCTCAGACTCGTCCATTGAGTTGGTGATGCCACCCTACCGTCTCTTGTTTCATGCGTCTGATATTGTTAGTGCTCATTCTGTGTAAGGCTCTATATTGTGCATTGTAAAAGCTTCAGGGATGAAAAGTAGTACTAGAAACTTGGATTGCTCTGGACAGTTCAGTATATGCTTATGTTTTATATTAGAGGCTTCTGTATTAATCTCTTACAAGCATTCCTGTCACCCCTAATGGGGATTCTCTAATGCTTTAGTGGCAGAGCTCCTCCCTGAGTTTTGGCACTTGCTTGTTTCCATAAATGAAACATCTATAAAAATAAAGTTTTCAAAAATTTGGGTAGACATGTTGATAAGAGTTGTCTAATAATTAGTTGAATGAACTCATTAGGAAGAGGGTCCCTCATTAATGAAGATATTAAAAAAAAAAAAAGACCGAGTGTTATTGTAGAAATTCCCTCCCTAGGTGGGATTTTAGAGGAGATTATCAGTTAGATTCCTTTAAGAAGCAAGATTCTTGGGGTCTGTCTATACTCCTTTGCTGACAAGTCTGTGTTAACTCACACCTACGCACATGTATGTGTTCTCAAATATAAATTTCCAGGTACTAAGAATTTCTTTATGTTTATCTGTATCACATTTTATTGTTGAAAATACCAACTAAGAAGCAGTGGACTTTCTAATTCTGCAAACCTATCAATAATACTGTCTTATTTTTTCATGCAGTTCCATGATACTTTCTTTTTTGTAGTCTTCTGAAGTAAAAAAATAAAACTTAGCTTTCAAGATCTGGACTGGATCCATTAAGTTATCCAGAAGGGGATTTTCCCAAACCTGGGCAAGGATGAGGAGTTGTGGGTAATGAGAACGTCTCCCAGAAGTTGTTGCACGTGTGTGCGTCTATGTGTGTGTGTGTGTGTGTGTGTAATGGCTTCTCTGTTCAGTTTGCTTTGTTGTTATTCACCATTTTTCCTATAAAGAATTATGTCTGGAAAAGAATTCTGATTAATTAAGGCTGTTGTCTAATTGGTTTTTGGCAAGTGGGGTTTTCACTGAACTTTGAATGAAATCACATAATAAAAAGGAATTTACCTTATTCATGATAAAGTTATGGATGACATAATATCTTAGGAGATTTTGTGGCCCCTTTAGATTTGGAGAAAATGTTAAAAATCACCACACACAAGTGTTATGGTGGAGCTCTCTCAGTTTTTCTCCTGTGTATTGAATACCTATACACACTGGGAAAGAAGCTGGTTTTTATTACGGCTTAAACTCAGGCCAGAAAATTCTTAATTGTTTTGGTCATAAGTATATTTAAATTCAGATCTGCCTTCTCCCTGCTTCTAAATTCAATTGGATTGCATTCAACTCACATTCACTGAACCTTTTATAAGGCAGCCACTGGAGTAACAATTATTAACTATGGGCATTAGGAATTTGTGTTCAGTGTCTTTTAATGCATAAGTATTAGAACCATCACTAGTAATTAAAAATCTCTTTATACTAATACCATATTGTTACCACATTAATAAGAGTATGGGGTAAGGATTTCATTCCAGCTCTGTCCCTATTTAGAATAGTTTTGCTCAGAAAAACTTGGCTTGAAATCAAAATTTTATATCTCAGTAAAGTTTTAACCAACAAATCACAGCTAAAGTTCTCAACTCACTGTAAAATAGTTTCAGTACTTTATCTCAAGCAGCTGTCTATGGCTGTGTTTAGAAAGGCAATGTAAGTATGATAACTGACACAGTGAACACTGATATTCAGTTCAGTTCCATTCAGTCGCTCAGTCGTGTCCGACTCTTTGCGACCCCATGAACCGCAGCACGCCAGGCCTCCCTGTCCATCACCATCTCCCGGAGTTCATGCAGACTCACGTCCATTGTGTCGGTGATGCCATCCAGCCATCTCATCCTCTGTCGTCCCCTTCTCCTCCTGCCCCCAATCCCTCCCAGCATCAGAGTCTTTTCCAATGAGTCAACTCTTCGCATGAGATGGCCAAAGTACTGGAGTTTCAGCTTTAGCATCAGTCCTTCCAATGAACATCCAGGACTGATCTTTAGAATGGACTGGTTGGATCTCCTTGCAGTCCAAGGGACTCTCAAGAGTCTTCTCCAACACCACAGTTCAAAAGCATCAATTATTTGGCGCTCAGCTTTCTTCACAGTCCAAATCTCACATCCATACATGACCACTGGAAAAACCATAGCCTTGACTAGACGGACCTTTGTTGGCAAAGTAATGTCTCTGCTTTTGAATATGCTATCTAGGTTGGTCATAACTTTCCTTCCAAGGAGTAAGCGTCTTTTAATTTCATGGCTGCAGTCACCATCTGCAGTGATTTTGGAGCCCCCAAAAATAAAGTCTGACACTGTTTCCGCTGTTTCTCCATCTATTTCTCATAAAGTGATGGGCCAGATGCCATGATCTTCGTTTTCTGAATGTTGAGCTTTAAGACAATGTTTTCCCTCTCCTCTTTTACTTTCATCAAGAGGCTTTTTAGTTCCTCTTCACTTTCTGCCACAAGGGTGGTGTCATCTGCATATCTGAGGTTATTGATATTTCTCCCAGCAATCTTGATCCAGCTTGTGCTTCTTCCAGCCCAGCATTTCTCATGATGTACTCTGCATATAAGTTAAATGAGCAGGGTGACAATATACAGCCTTGACGTACTCCTTTTCCTGTTTGGAACCAGACTGTTGTTCCATGTCCAGTTCTAACTGTTGCTTCCTGACCTGCATAAGGGTTTCTCAAGAGGCAGGTCAGGTGGTCTGGTATTCCCATCTCTTTCAGAATTCTCCACAGTTGATTGTGATTCACACAGTCAAAGGCTTTGGCATAGTCAATAAAGCAGAAATAGATGTTTTTCTGGAACTCTCTTGCTTTTTCTATGATCCAGCGGATGTTGGCAATTTGATCTCTGGTTCCTCTGCCTTTTCTAAAACCAGCCTGAACATCTGGAAGTTCATGGTTCACATATTGCTGAAGCTTGGCTTGGAGAATTTTGAGCATTATTTTACTAGCGTGTGAGATGAATGCAATTGTGCGGTAGTTTGAGCATTCTTTGGCGTTGCCTTTCTTTGGGACACTGATATTAGTAACCACAAATGTTTTAAAATGTGGTCCCTCTGTGGTGATTAATAATTTTGATGTGAAGTGGTTAGATGTTCCCCAGTGCGGGTGTCATAACTCGGTGCATTGATTTCTTAAGCTGAGAGGACTGCCTACCCCACACTCTGGGCCTAACAGGGCGGATCCACTCTGAGTTCTGGGAAGTGAGAACTGGTGCAGAATTGGTGACTAATCTTTTTTTTTTTTTTTTCTTACAGGAACAGTCAACAAAAGCAATGTGGTGACAGCAAGTACCTCCATCCAGCTTCTGGATGAACGGAAATCTCCCGTGGTGGCAGGTAAATGATGTATTTCAATCAATGAATATAAAATGAGCATGATGTCCATTCATCATTCATCAGCTACTTCCATGTATCAGAAAGTTGGCTTTGAAAGGTTAAAAAAAAAGAAAAAAAAAAAAAAAACTATATACTCTTCAGCTTGGCATCATCTCCTCCAGCCTAAGGTTCTGACAGCTGGTTGAATTTGACATGAAAGCAGAACTATTTCCCAGGACTTTTATCCATAGAATCTGAGCCAGTAGGAAATTGTTGGTATGTGCAGAAGATCATTTCTTGACAGTAGATGCCATGCCAATTTAAAGTAAGCTTCAGATCTCCCACTCTCTGTCATTGGGATAACAGGGGCCGTGCAAGGAAATTGTGGGTTTATTTTTGGCAAAAAGAAGCTGAAATGTGCCCTTCTCTGGAGAACTTGGGATTTTAATCACCCTAATCCCCCTGGGGATTAGAGTTAGATGTATCTGCAGGTGCTGGGTTTGGGACCAGGGGAAAAGCCATTTCAGGACCGAGTTTTAAATTGTCAAAGAAACCCTGTATCTGGCTTTCCCCATCCCTCTCACTTTTAAGGGTGTCAGTAGATTTTTTTGACTGACTGGAGGCTTTCATTGGTGATATTTTGCCTATAGGGCCAGAAACTGCCATAAACCCTCCTTTGGGAACAGATGCTGAGAAAATGGAGCCTAAGAGTATGTCTGGCACATTGTTTGTTTCTGATAAATAATTATTGGACCCTTTGGTTAATGAGTGGGTGAGACTGTCTAAGTATCATCCTAATAATTGGCTAGATTTACCAAAGGGGGTCATTTTGTTTTTGGTAAGTTGTGCCATAGGATGATTTTGAATATCTACTTCTGTGACTCCACACACTGTGGGATGGAATTGAAATGGATCAGACATGTTTGAAGTGGTTGTTCTTTGGCTTTATTTTCTGACATAGCCTGTACATCATAATTGTATTAAATATTAGCAGGACTGAAATATTTGGTGACCATTGCCCTGGTTATTCCTGGGTTATTGGATATGACAAGGAAGACGGTCATATATATCTGACCGGTAGCTCATCTTCAACTAGGCAGACCTATAACTAATCAGCCAGGAGATAAAGACTGTGAAAATTCAGGGCTGCTGTCTTCACATTTTGTTCTTAGTGTCTCATGTTCCTTGAGGAAAGTAGGAGACAGGATCATTTAACTCAGTAAGATTTATTTTTGTTTGAAGGTCAGCCTTACTCACCTCCAGCCTGACCCAGCCAGCTAGTGCTGGAGGCATGTTATCTCTCTGGAGTTGAGGCCACATGCACCAGCTGATAACATGGTCTGAATCAAATTGTCTGTTTGAAATTTCTTTCTAAAACGTTTTCCTTGAATTTCTCATAAAGTCACCATGAAGGATGCTCTGTTTTGGCTCTGAGATAGCTGTGCCCATCCCAGCCACATCTGTCCAAGTTAACAAACCATGTTCAAATGTTTCCAAATGACTTACATTTCATAAATGTCTATTTGGCTGAGTATGGATGAAACGTGGACTCAGCCTGGGCACTGTGTATCCAGTCTGGAGAAGACCGTGACTTTTCCAAATGGTGTACTTGTCTACTGTTTATTTATATGTTGGCCAGAGACCACAGGCAAGTCATGAGACATGGTTGGCCCACCCTGAGTGGGTGGAAGAGACATCCTCCTGGTCACTACAATTCAATGTGTGTCAGCCGGTGCCCATTTTCAGGAGGCTGTTACAGAGCAAGACGAAAAACAAGGTTATCCGGAGAATGGTATTTAGTCATTACCTTTTAAATCTGGTGATTATGAACCTTCTTTTTTAAAGTATATTGAGTAGACATAAGATAAAACAGAATTGCTCATATTTGATCTGAAGGCTGACATGGATGCAGCATCATGAAGGCAGTGACCTCAAAAGAACCTGTATGTCTCCAAAAGCAGAGAGGCCTCCTCAGCACTTCCCCACATTTCACTGGCTCTGACTCACCCGTCATGTCACTGGATGATTAGGTTCGGCCACTTTCTTCTGTGTGTTCTCGACAAATTAAGTAGACATTGTTTACTGCTTTAAAATTAAAAAGCCCATTTTAATTGGGGAAGAAACCTTGTTTTGGCAGATGAAGAGGAATATGTGAGCAGGCTTGTCCCCCAACCAGTGTGCCTCCAACGGCACATGGGATACAGCCAACTGGCAGTAATTTGGGATTTCAGTGAAATCCTTGTGCTGAATTGAAATTTATCTGAAAAGAAAGGTGTGCACCTTTGCAGTTTATTATCAAGGACTACTTTGAAAAGCCTGCAGTGCTCCCAGATCTGGTCTGGTGTTCTCATGTTCATCGGCTACATGTGTCTGTTTGCGATAGAAAGAGTTTCTTGTTTTGGTTTTATATGTGTGTGTGTGTGTGTGTTATTCTCTTCTTTCTCTCTTTTTTTGTTTTCTTTTTCAAACAAAAACATTTAGATACTCATCTGTCAATGACATCTTTGAAGAAAGGGCAGTCAAACTGGGCCGGGTTCCATATATACGTCAGCCTCAGAGCATAAATGGGCCCCATCCATCTTCTTGGCCTTTGACGTTGCTTACAGTCCTTTTCTTGAGGAACTTGCCAACTCTCCAGCTGCCACTAGCATGCTAAATTTTCTTAATTGCTTTCCCACTGCACAGGAAGAAGTGGTAGGACTTTCTCTTTGGCCCAACAAGTCTCTCTAGAGTGCTAGAACCTGCTGTGTGTGTCAGGCCCCTAATCCATTTTTCTGTTGTTATTGGAAATGTAAACCTGGGATTGTAAGGTCCACATAGTCTTGTCAGTCACTCTGTAACTTGCTAAATGTGTGGTCTTGGGTCCCTGAAGTTCTATCTAAAATAAGGTTGGGATTACTATCTCCCTCACCTTACTCTGGGTTGATTTGGGGATAAAATGAGGAAATAAATTTTAAAAACATCAATATCAAGAAGTAAAAATTACCAGGATTTGAGGTGGCCTATTTTTATCTTCAAATTGGCAATATACTTCTGCATTCATTCATTTATTCAATAAATATTTCCTGACCTCTTTCTTTTGCCAGCCCTCTAAATAGAAATGAATAATAACCAGACCCTGTGATTGACAGTCTCTCCCCTTACTCCCTATCCTCGCTGCCCCCCACCCGAGACCTTTAAAATAGCAGCTATTTTTAAAGCCATGTCTGCACAGGATAAGTGAATTGAAAAGCTGAACAGTCATTTAGAAACTCCTAGAGATCACAGACTTCCTACTTTTCATCTTCTGTCCTTCACAGCATAACCCAGTGTAGTCCCTGGAGTATAGTAGACACTCAATAAGGATTCTATAAATTGGATTGAACTTACAGAAAGCCATTTTGCCCTTAGTGGTTATGACTTGAGTTCTGTAAGTTACGTAGATCGTGGTGTTAATTCTACACTACACTCTCAATGAAGAGACCAGGCCCAGTAAACCAAGAGTCATAGGCACTGTTTCCATCATGCTGGGGTGGACAGGACCAGGAGAAGAAAATAAATACATAGATGGGAGGAGCTCAGAAAAATTGGAAGGTATAAGGAGGCAAGGAACTTCTTCCCCTCCATGGAGTGTTTTCTGACTTCCCTATGCTTCTAGACTGTCCCTCTGACAAATATAAAATACTTAATCTCAATTTTTGAAAAGCTCTTATTTCTGAATTTTGAAAGTAATAGATAATAAATTCCGAGTTATTTGCTTTAAAATGTAAACTTTAACATATCAAAATCTAAAATCTCTTCTAAGGTATTCTAATTTCATTTCCTAAATAATTTCTCTGCAGAGGCAAGGGCCATCCCAATTATATTTTTATTCCCAGTGCCGAGGTAAGAATTGATATGGTAAATATGTCAAGAATATTGACTAAGTGACTTGAGAAAGGTGGGGTTCATTTTTACCTGTTCTCTATACTACCCACTCCAGTGTTCCTGCCTGGAAAATTCCATGGACAGAAGAGCCTGGCAGGCTACAGTTCATGGGATTGCAAAGAGTTGAACACAACTAAGCGACTAACGCTTATAGGCACACATGCTTGCAAAGTTTACTGACCAAATAGTAGGAACACAGAACTCGACCAAAACTCTGAGAGAGGCGCTCAGCAGCTAAACTTCCAATCCACACCACAGTGAAGTGATGCAGACCAATATGGATATTTTAAGGAGTAGGAACACTGTCTGGTGTCCCATTTTGATGGCAACTGTTGTTGGCACAGTAGTTGTCTCTGCATTAGCAGATAGTTTTTCGAGGTCCAAGCATCTAACCTGATGCTTAGGGTAGCTAAAGTGTTCAGCAACAGAAAGAAAGGCATTGGTTACAGGAATGAATATTTTAACAGGTTTATTGAGACGTGAATGATTTATATACCTAAAATTACCTGTATTAAGTGTAAAATTTAAGGATTTCTAGTAAATTTTGGGAGATTCTGATCTCCTAGACTATTCCTTTGCAAGGAACACAGATCATGTTAGATCCATTCATGGGGAAAATTGGAAAATGTAGGTTAAGTGGTCTTATTTGCATAATTTGGGCCTTATAATGAAGGAGGATGCTTGATGTTAGGACAAAAGATCTCATTTTAACCAGTTGATTAAGAAAGAGGTTGCTGAACATCATTGACCATTAGCTATTGTCAGGTACGTGTTATTTAAACTGAGTGTACTATTTAATATACAGCTTTCCTTACAGTTGGGTAAATAATGGTGCCAAAATGTTACAGGCAAATATTCAGCTCATCAACATTTCTTTGGTAGGATTTCATATATGTGGTATATATGAGTTAACTAGTATTTAGAAATTATGTGTCAAGTCTCCATGGATAAACTTCTAGTTTATAGGTGAGCAAAGGGAATGTTTTATTATAGCAGAAGTTAATATTTACTGATCACGCTAGTTGATCTCAACCAGGGACAGTTTTGACCCCCAGGAGACATTTGACAACATCTGGACATATTTTTGATTGCTGTGACTGGTTAGGAGGTGTCCTGCTGACATCCAGCAGGCAGAGATCAAGGATACTCCAGAATGTCCGACATCACACGGGACAGCCCACAGCAATGCAGTGTCATCTGGTCCGAAATTCAGCAGAGGTGGGGGGAGAAATGGATTACCCTGACAGGCAAACTTCACTCTTGGTGCTTTCAAATTCAGTGTTTTCCCGTGTAGGCTTATTTACAAAAAGCACTTATTTCGTATCTTCATTTGTTTCATTAAATCATTCAATGAGTATATATATCTAGCACCTACCATTTTCCTGTTGCCGGGGATACAGCTGAGAACAAGCACCCCGGAGGGCCTTGTGGAGCGAGTTGGGGGATGATGTTTGATGCGGTGAGAGGGCACTGTTGGCTCTCCTGCCTTGAGGCTGGGGTGGCAGCTACCAGTGAAGAATCATTCCGACCAAACTGCTGCCAACGGGGGAGAGCCTGCACTTGTGGGGGAGGTACAGACAGCAGACAAGCTTTGCAGGAATGGGAGGAAGAAAGGAAGAAGGGCGGAAGGGAGGAGGGGGAGAGGGGATTTCCGGCCGCGGCTGATGCTCTGTGAAAAATGAAGTGTGGTTGGGAGTACCAAAGGCAGGGAAGAATGCTCATGTTCATACTTACATGTGGCAGAGGCAGTGCTTCTCCAGACTGAGGGAGGATGGGGACTCAGAGAAGGCCTCCCTGAGGAGGTGACCTGATCAGAGATTGGAATGATGAGATACAGCCATTATGCAAAGATCTGTGGGAAGAACGTTCCAGCAGAGGGAACAAACTTCTCCAGGAATCTTGAGTGAGATCCCTCACACATGTTGTGTCTCGATGGTTTCTCTGAGACACAAATGAGTCTCTCAGGATCTAAAAGCATGACTGATGGGCAGATGCTCCAGGGAGAAGTGAGGAACCCAAGGCAAGTTGTGGTCTACATGTCAGCTATGAGATGGGGCTTTTTATGTATTTGACATTAATTTTTTTTAAGTTGACTTACAAATGCACTGCAGGGGCAGAAGGGGCTCTAAGCTGTAGGAATGACAATAACAAACTTCAGAGACGTGGACTAGTGATGTAGCTACCAACTATGCTTTATTTCAAGTCTGCAAGAGAATCTGAGTTAGAGTTGGCCACAGAGAACAGCTGCTCTGCATACCACAGTAGACAGTGACAGGCACACTGAGGATCATTGCTCCAGGAGTAAAAATAGCCCAGAGTTTTGAGAAACTGAATCTGTGCTCACTCTCCAGGACACTCACTCCCATGAGCCACTGTCCTTTTATAAACCTTACCAAAAGCCCCAACACATTCTCCACCCCCAAATCAGCAGCAGAATTTTGGAGTTATGGGTCCTTATACCCAGTTTTTGAGTTCTGTTTTGGCAGAACTCCGCTTTCCAAGGTCATGGTGGGATTTGGACATTAAAGCCAGTGTAAGCCAAGGATTTAGCAGTGAGCACAGGGCCATTTCCCCCTTCTTGCTCTGGGATTGAATTTTCACATTTGTAAAACGAGGTTGATTGGTGCTTTGGTTGGATTTCTAGCAGCCTGCTGCTGCTGCTAAGTCGCTTCAGTCTTGTCCGACTCTGTGCGACCCAATAGATGGCAGCCCACCAGGCTCCCCCGTCCTTGGGATTCTCCAGGCAAGAACACTGGAGTGGGTTGCCATTTCCTTCTCCAATTCAGGAAAGTGAAAAGTGAAAGTGAAGTCACTCAGTTGTGTCCAACTCTTCGCGACCCCGTGGATTACAGCCCACCAGGCTCCTCCGTCCATGGGATTTTCTAGGCAAGGGTTGGAGTGGGGTGCCATTGCCTAGTTTTTAAATATAGAGATTTGTTTCATCATCATAGAAAAGGAAAAGAATTAACCAATAATGGTCTATTTCTTGTACCCAGATTCAGCCTAGCTTTGGGGGACCCCTCTAGTTCCTTTTGAGAAAAATAATTTATATAAAGAAAGTGCTTGGTGAATACTTAGAGCTGAGTGCTCAATAATGGTTAGCTGGTAAATTATCACTGCTGTTGTTAAGAATGATACATGCTACACCGGCCACACTCATTAGCCAGTGCTTTTTGTCATGTGCTGTTCCCTGTGAAAACTTGCATAGGGGATATCATTAGAGTATCTTTAAATGTTTCATAGTAAAGTTTTGAAAGTCACACTTTCTTGTACCTATTCCTCAGAACAGAGACTGACAAACTCTAATCCACAGAACGAAATTTAGGATGCTGCCTTTTTTTTTTTCTAAGAGTTTTGTTGAGGTATATTTCATTTACTATAAAGTTCACCATTTCAAGTCTACAGTTTATTGGGTTTTGGTATTTTTTAGGTGGTACAACTGTCACCACAGTCTAACTTTAGAACAATTTTATATTCTCCCAAAAAAAAACCCCATACCCACATACCCTTCTCACTCTTTATATCCCACTCGCTACTCCAGCCCAAGGAAACCCACTAATCTCCTTTCTGTCTCTGTGGATTTGCTTACTCTGGACATTGCAGATAAATGGAATCATACAACATATGGCCTTTTGTGATTCACTTCTTTCACTGAACTTGATGCTTTCAAGGTTCATGTTGTAGCAAGGATCAATACCTTAGCATTTTAAACTGTCAAATGATACCCCATTGTGTGCATGTATAACATTCATCCATTTATCAGTTAGTGGATACTTCTGGGTTGTTCTCACTTTTCAACTATTATTAACATTGGTAATAATTTTGGTAATTGGTAATAATTATCAAACAAAACAAAAACATTGGTAATAATTACCAATGTTGATATGAACATTTAAGTACACATTTCTGTTCAGGTACATGTTATAGTTTCTCCTGGGTAGAAAGTGGAATAGAATTATTGGGTCATAAGGTAATTCTAGATTTGATATTTTGAAGAACTGACAAGCTGTTTTCCAAAGCAGCAGCAGCTTTTTACAATCCCACCAGTATTGTACGTGGCTTCCAGTTTTTCCTCATACTTACGAATGCTTGCTATTTCTGTCTTTTTCAATTTAGCTATCCTAGTGGGAATGAAGTGATTTGCATTTCCCTAATAACTAACTACACCAAGCATCTTCTCATGTATATGCCAGCTCCTTGCATATCTTCACTGGGGAAATGTCTGCTCATATCTTTTGCCTGTATTTAAATTAGGCTATTTGTCTTTTTATTGTTGAGACATAAGTTCTTTATATATACTGGATGCAAGTACCGTGTCAGATACCTACCACTTATGTTTATAAATAATATTTTATTGAAATACATCCCTATCCATATTTTCTGTGGACAACTTCTTGCGCAAATGGCAGAGCTGAGTAGTTGGGTAGAGACCATATGGACTAAAAAGCCAAAAATATTTACTGTCTGACTCTTGAGAGAAACCATTTGCCAACTTCTGCTTTAGATAAAAATATGTCGTGGTCTGTTTTAAAAAAAAATACCAAAAATGCTAATTTGTTCACTCACTTATTTTGCCATATTTTTATCTTATAAAAATGAAGAAAATATTTAAACCAAAGGTGTGTGAGTAGATGTTGAAGACAGAAGTTCCTGTATCAGAAGGTATCCATCATTGTGCCTAATATTTTTGTATATGTGGTTATAGAGATATCGCAATCAAAGGTCCTGGGCTTTCTAAAAATATATGCTCTCACTGTCAGTCAAGACAGTGATTTGCTTAATCTTCACTTTAGTTTATAAACCTCTGAACAGTGTAATCAATGTAATGCTTGATAGAACATTGGAAATGCCCTCACATGCTTTGGTGGAAAACACTTTCTGGGATTTCCCCCCACCCAACACAACTCATGAGAGATTTGGGGATTTATTTAGCTGCCTTTATCCAGGCAAATCTCCTAGTGACCTTAATGGGATTTTGATCTTGGTTAAAACTAGTATATATATGACTCAGGCTAAGTGAAGGGCTAAAGAGGATAAATGAGCTGACATGCATTTCCCCTCTCTGGGAAGAGAGGGCATGATTGGAGGCTCAGTCTGCGGACTCTTGCGCATGGAAAATGCTTTTGCTAGTCTGTGGTGGGAAAGGGACAGTGCTGATCAAAGGCTCTTTATTCCCATGGCCTCCCACAGTTTGCACTCACCAAGAACTCCCACATTCTATTCTGGGTGAAAAGATCTGCATGAGGTCAAGATCAGTGTCTGAATGTCATTCCTACTTCAAGACCAAATTATATGTGACCAGGCTTAGGCAGACTAGAGTGTACAATTGTCTTAAAACATAAAAGAGAAAGCTCAGAATGAAAACACAGCACATGGCATTTTATATACTTGTACTTCACTAGCCTCCTTCGACCGATTTCCATGTTTTTGCTGATATAGTAAGATTCTTTTAAGCCAAACTTATTTCTGTTATTACGTTATTTTGTGTTATTTCTTATTTTTCTGCGCTCTTCTCACTTTCTCTCTTTGATGCTTTCTGGAACCCCTCCAGCCAGGTTTCACCCATAGTGAATCATTTCTCATCAAGGTTGTTTGCAGCTCCCACATTACCAGATCCAAAACTGAACTTCAGATGTGCTTTTTCCTTGGTCTATCAGCAGCACTTGACCTTGTTGACCACACTCTCCTTGAAAACCTCTTTATTTGCTTCTTCGCCTACCTCACTGCCTCCCCTCTAGGTCTCCTTTGCTGATTTTGTTCATCTCTTGATTATGCATGTTGGAGGGCCCCAGGGCTCCTGTACACTTGCAAGGCTTTTAACACCATTTAGGAGGTGATGATTCCTAAGCCAGACCTCTTTCCCTTGACTCTTCCTTGTCTGATTAGTGTCTCTGCCTCTCCCATCAAAAACATCTCATTCCCAAAAGCCCATCAAATGCAATTGACTCCAAGCTTAATTTGTTGTAGTTACCTGGTTATTCAGTCCAAAAAGTTAGGAGTCATTTTTAAAAAAAGTGTTTATTATGGATAATACTGAATATAATCAAATGTAAATAGAAGCATGAGAAGAAACCCAAGGAAACCCATGCATCCTTCATTCAGATTCCTTCTCCACTAATCATTAATGACATGACTTTGAACAAATTACCCAAACCCAATGAATTATCTTCATCTGTTGTATGGCAGTAAAATGCTCTCATGTTTTGCTTAATTTGAGACTTAGACAAAAATGAAAATATTACACTAAAAACAACTGGCACACAACCTGGTGCTTAATAAAAGTTGATGGCAGTGCTATTATTGTTCTTATCCAAATAATTAATATAACAATGCTGTAGTTCTTATAATGTGGTTCCCCAGAATGAGAGAATAATGGCAGAGGTTGGGTTGTATTATACATGCTAACCCTTTGCTCCTGTAACTGCATTTATCAGATCTGCAATTAATTTTCTGTGTGACTTTGGAAAAATTCCTTTCATTTTCCACTCTTCTATTTCCTGTTTGTAAAACAAGAATATGAAACATAAGTCAACTCCAGTTGATCAGGAGTAGGTACTTAGAAAAGAGATTTAAAAGAATTCTGAGGCTTTGACTGGGGTCAATAGATAAGTTTGCTGAGATCTGTTAGTAATGTCTGAAGCAGGTAGGGAAGCTGGTCACAGCTATTCTGAAATTTGCAACACCTAGACTAACTGCTCTCAAAGGACCTTCCCAATTCCCAGTCCTCTGGTTCTTTATCTTCTCTTCTTGGTAAGCCTTTGAAACTGGGTAACATCCTATCCATCCAAATGAATATTCAGTGTCATTAGAGTGAAAATTAGATGTGGATACTCCAGTCAAGACTCTGAAAGGAAAGTGAGGGATTGCAGTCCTGCCTCTCCCAATGGGAGGGAGGTTTATTTGAGACCTTATTAAAGTTTGAACATAAATAAATAAATAATTTTCATCATAAGGGAAAACAGGGTATTTCCCTGAAGTTGTGTGTAAGCCACACCCAGTAACACCATGTGGGGTTGGAATATCATTTGCTGGTAGGTTTCTGTCTAGTAGCATTATCATTGGATACACTGGTGGGTTTGACCCAAGTGAAAATGGTTATTTCCTGACCTGCAATAGAAAGTTACAGATTTCTAACAGTTAGTTGTATAATTATGATAATCGATGCTACAGATAGATTATTTTAGAAATTGATCTGCTTCCTTTTATATTTTAGATCTAAGATAAAAGTGTCTAATTTCTGGAGTAACTTGGTTAACTTGAATAATGAGATTTCAGAGCCTTCAGGAGGAAATCCTGTGATTCACTTTTAAGTCTTCCATTTTTGTAAGAAAAAATATGAAACATCCATTGTTCATGGACGTTTTATCATCTGAAGCACAGGATTATTCCTGCAAGGTCAGGGATATTTGCCTTAATTTTAAAAGCTTTCCAGGTATAGATTTGACACTATGTCTTCTTTCTCCACAATCTCTGTGGCAGAGATTCCTTCTACAGCCTCATTATATGCCTCACATTTTTGGGTCCTGCTATTGTGACTGAGGCTGGGAGGGTTTGCGGGCAGGAGGAGAAGGGGACAACAGAGGATAAGATGGCTGGATGGCATCACGGACTCGATGGACGTGAGTCTGAGTGAACTCCGGGAGTTGGTGATGGACAGGGAGGCCTGGCATGCTGCGATTTATGGGGTCTCAAAGAGTCAGACATGACTGAGCGACTGAACTGACTGAACTGATTGTGAGTTTGTGACCTCTGGCAAAGCAAAAATAGTGATACTGTGCCACTAAATATAATGAAAAAACTATATTTTACAAAATTTTCTCAGAGCAATCAACAATAAACGTGATATTTATTCACAGTATTCCTTCAGTAAGGCTCTATGATGGAAGGGCATTTTATAGGAGAATCTATAAATATGACAGCAGCAATAAACAGCTGAAAATAATCTATGAGGCGTTTGCAAATTACCCCTCATGAGCTGTAGTGGTTGTGAAAGATAATTTGTGGTTCTCACAGGATACCCTGCAAATTGAGTCTTTCATCTGCAAGTTTTTTACAGAGAAAACATTTCATTTCTCCTATTAACGAATGATAACTCTGCATTTGTTAATCTAAACAATTTGATTTATATTTTTCTGTGCTGAGAGACTTGTTGACATTTTAGGGTAAGTAATTATTTTCATCGCCAACTTCTCTTTGTGGTAACTGTAGGCAAAAGATAGACATCTGAATATAAGAAGGTATCGTTTTAATAATTTTCCTTAAAGACATCTCGTAAAGCAGGAATCTATTTGCCCAAGTTATCATCTGTGCCTAGAAATCTTTTAGGACATGGGTGTCAAGGAGTGAGGATTCTAGCCACATTCGGGGTTTTCTGCGGTGGATTGGAAGCTCTGACATGTAATCGCTGTGGGCAGGGGGATGGGGTCGACTTGCACAGTCACCAGACCTCCGGCAGAACGTAGTCCACTGGATGTCTTAAATCACAGCAGTGAAAACAAATAAATCAATACATTTAAAAAAAAATCACAGCAGTGAAAGAAGCACGCGATGTTGGTCTCAGTAGTTTCCAGGTTATGTAATATCTGTTCAAGTATCTCACGGGTTGGTTGCCAAGATTACATGAATGTTCATGAGCACACCTCTCACCATGCATGGTATGTAGCACGAACTCTCAAAACATTTGGTGAAATGAGGACAATGTATAAAAAGATCTCCTCAATTTCGTTTCTCATATTGCTTTCTTGGCCAAGGACTCATGGTCCAGGGCAAGGAAGATTTTTTTCTACCTGGAAAGTAATCCCTCCATCCTTAGATGGGATGCTTAGTCTCACCACTAAAGTAGTGCATGAAGAGAGCAGAAAGGGGGCACCAGGCTTGGGATGGAGCTGATCCCAGAAGCCAGCTTTCCCTGAGATCTCCTTTTGATCTTAAAAATCCACGGTAATTTTTCAGTCTACTCTAACATATCCAGACTTATTTTAATATTCAGAAAAAAATTTAGCATCAAATGTAAATGTTTTCCCCCAGAAGAATCATTTAGCAAAATTGCTGTTCCAGCGAGTTGGCCCATCTTTAACTTGTGGGGTGGGGGCACAGTGGTTGTGAAGCACTGTGAGGAGGTATAGATATTCTCTGGGATGTGTGAGTCCCACGGGGTAGGCTAGGGTAGGTCCATCTGTCTTTCCCCTGACCTCTTTACACTGCTGGGCAAGGCTTTGGCTGCATCAGACAGGGAAAGAGTATTCCAGCCTGTATGGCCCTCCCATTCATGTACCAGGTTAGGGAATAGACTACTGATTTAAGATCCAAAACACTGTTACATGCCCTGAAGAAGTGAATGCAGAGCCAGTACCCTGAGTGGCAAATATGCTTTATCCTTTGAACCAACTCCAGTTGATTAGTTCTGGTTGCCTACAGTGCTGTCTTAAGAAGGCATCTGTGGTGCATCAGGGCTCAGGGGGAGGAATGCTGGGATTGATTAGTGATGTCTGTCAAGGCCTCTGGAGGGACAACTCACCCTGTTCTCTTCTTTTGCTGAGTCCTTAACTCCTCTGTGTAATGATTTTAATACTAACAGGTGACTCTAAATATGAGATGGGGCATCATAAGAGAAAGAACAGGTAGAATCTACTTTAAGAAATCCTAGCCTGAGAAAATGCAAATTTACAAAATACATAAATCTGGAATCAATTATTGCCATTACAGAAAGATTCCATGAAAGGTTCCTTTAAATAGCGAGCTCCCCTACTGCATTAAAATGATGATTCAATTTACAAAAATTTCCTTTGCATGCAAGTCTTCAGGACCGTGTCTGTGGAGTTAAGCAAGCCACACCTGATTTTTTTTAAACCCTGGCCTAAATAATGTTCAGGATGGCTGCTGCCACATATCTCAAGTCTCTTGATAATTCCCACTCTCTTCAGACTTCCTCTGACTTCCTCTCCCAGAGTGTTGAGTAGACAATCTGGGTGGTGGTCAGCAGCTGCTGGCTTCCACCCTGCTGCGGCTGCATTTCATTAGTGGGTAAACTGATTGCTGTGTTTATGTGTGGGTGTGGTTGAACAAGCCTATGCACTCTGCGCGCTCTGTACGTAGACACAGATACACATAAGCCATTATCTCGCTCTCAGCCCACCCTAAATTCGTTCCTGCTGTGAGAGTTATAAAAGGAAGGTTCCAATCGCGGGGTAGATATGGCCTTACGGTGATACGTGCCCTGAATTCCGCCACCCCGTCCTCTTTGTGTTTGTTTATGTGTTATTTCCCCTTGCATCAGAAAACTTCCCCAGACCTTGCGCCTGAGTCGTATTACCCACTCGTGGAGCCCTCTTCTTCTTCTGTGGCCTAGAGAGCCCCAAATGGTTTTCTGATTTAGAAAATTAAATAGAATCTGACTCTTGTGGCAAGCTACAAAAATTCCCAACCAACAGACACTCCCGCTAAATGGGTAACATACCTAACATCTAAAAGTATCACTGGTCTAGCATGAACTTGGATTATAGAAGCACTCACTGCCCCGTGGGTAAGATCACCAGCTTCTTCCCAGGCACTCAGAATTGGGCAGTTTTCCAGTGGACCATAAACCTCCCAGGCATGCTGACTGCCGTGTGTGTTTGTATTTCAGCTGCTTTGTTAAAGCAACTTAATGCGGGGAAGAGTACCTTGAAAGAGATGTACCTTCCCTTTCTCCACGGACAGCCTTTCCCACGTAGAATAATTGTCATAACTTCTCAGGCACAGAGCACAAGTTATCATATCTATTTCAACTATGGTATTAATAAATTTTTTAAAAATCTCAACATAAATTTCTTTCCACAAATATATATATGCATACATATAAATGTGACCCCATGAACTGTAGTCTGCCAGGACCCTCTGACCATGAGGATTTTCCAGGCAAGAATACTGGAGTGGGTTGCCATTTCCTTCTCCAGGGGATCTTCCCAACCCAGGGATCAAACCCAGGTCTCCCGCATTGCAGGCAGATTCTTTACCAGCTGAGCCACAAGGGACGCCCACTGGCTGAGCCACAAGGGAAGTCTAAATATATATGTATATGCATATATATATATATATATATTTTTTTTTACAGACACATCTTTTTTTTCCTTTTGGAAAAAGAAAATGAGGCAGTAACAGTGACCCATCAGCCCTACTCAGAAACTGTTTTCTGGTTTAAAATGATTATTCCTATTTGAGATGAAAGTTCTCAGGCCAGTGAGCTGTCAAACAGCTCTTTTCCTTCTGTCTTCGTGGGCTCATTGGTTTGAGCCAAGCGTCCCCCGTGGTCCTGGGCTGTGATAGCTGCGTAGGTGCAGCCGTAGATGGCGGCCGCCAGCATCATGAGACACACGATCCCACACACCACCCCTGTTATGACAATGGTGGCCACGGCGTGGCGCAGATTGGCCGGCCTTGGCTTGGGTTTGATCTCACACTCCCGGTGGTCTCGCTCCCCTGTGCTGTGGCTGTCAGAGAGCCTGGGGACAGCCCGGCGGGCAGCACCTAGCTGCGGCACCTGTGAGGACTGCAGGTGTAGAGAAGGAAAAGGGCAGGGGTGGTACAGCTCGTGAGGGATTTCACGGAGGTCCTTTCCCTTCCAGGCGTCCGGTGACACACAGATGATGTTGTCTGTTATTCCCCCTTTAAGAAACAAAAACAAAGAATGATAGCAGAACCTGATGTAACCAAATTCCCAGATCCTCAGCCTGCAAAACTTAGGCAGATGGAATTTATAAAACACCTTTTTTCCCCCCCTGGAGTCAAAGAATTTAACAGCCATATTTTATGATTTTAAGATTTCTAAATTGGCTACATGCTAAAAATGCCACACACTAAATGGGCAATTATGTATGAGCAAGAATTCATTAGAAGCCAGGTCACCGTTACCTTATAAATGCCAAAGGGAAACAATGCAAAAGCTGACAGGAAGGGGCGCTGGAGGCCAGCCGAGGGCACTGTCGCACGCCCTAATGAGCCCTGCCACACAAGAAATCTATTGTGCCAAATCACCACTGGAGACCTAAGAAATAAATAATGAAAACAAATGTCTCTTCTTGTGATGTTATGTGTTAATTTCAAAGACCCTATGTCTCTACCAACACTCTCAGTGATGCCAAATGGGGAAGTCGGCGGTCCTGCGAGTCTTTTGTGTATCTGAAGGTTTGACAGGAATATGTATTACATTCATGGGATTAAGTACAATTAACGTGCCTCCTTTAGACCTTGAAACATTTAGTATTTTGAGTACCAAACTTTCTAAGACTCAATTTCCATTCTGTGTAAGGGGATTGATTTCCTCAGGTGTGTGGACTACAGGAGGGATTTCAGGAACTTTAGAAATCCTTTTCTAGAAAGAGCAGTGGATGAACAGATTCTATCCTGGCCAAATTTGACCACCAATTTGCTATTTGACCTCAGACAGATAAACTTCTCTGAGTAATTTTCACAAAAACACCTTACTTGTATCTGTTTTGATTACAAAGTACTGTTAGACAAGTCCTCACAACTCTGCTAAAATGGGTAATTTTTGTCCAGGGTCATTCAGGTTAAAAGTGGATGGATCAACACTGAAACCTGGCCCACTCCTATGATCCCAGTTTTTCCCACTATACTCCCATCCTCTCTCTCTCTGGAATGTTGTGAAATCCATGGAATTAACACAGTGACCCTCAGGAGATCCTTACCTCCATGAATTGTGACACTACTCTTAGTTAGACTGGAGATTTCTTTGTACATGGTGGGTTATGAAACTATACCAGAAATTCCCATGTAGGAGGTTGTCACTTCAGTGTTTAGAACCTTCCTTTATAACAGCACTTCACAACTTGGGGAATGTCCTCACATCCATTCTAACTGAATTTATAACCTATTGATAGACAGGGCCATTTTGCAGTTCAAGGGTTGCTGTGGCCCAGGTCACTCTGGGGTTGGTGGCCATGACGAAATTCAACACTCATGCCTTGAGTCTCCTGGGCCTGATCTGGCTTCTTCAGTGATCCTCTGAGGCAAGAACCTCAACTCTAAAGCAAAATGATAATAGAAATCTCTCCTTTCTCGAGCTGAGGTACAACAGGCCAGAGGAGCAGGGTGCCTGCTCTGGATGACCCCAAGGTGCCAACAGGCTATGATTGAAGATCTCCATCTCAGGGAGTGTTTCAGTACTGAACCCGGGGAACCAGCAATTCCACTAGCTGACTTAGACCTAACTGGGGCGGTTCACCTAGCCACTCCAGGGTTAAGTTCGTTTCTCCTGTTACCAGCTTCCTGTTTTAACTGTTAGGGTGGGAGGCATGGCCTCAGGACCCAGAGCCAAGAGAATACATAGACTAGAGCCTGGGATGTGGCTTGAAGGCCAGGGTTGTGGCCACCAAGAGCTCCATGGTGTCCTGTGTCCTCAGCCAGGACTCACTTCCCAGCCTTCCTCCACCATCTCCTCAGCCACCCTCCAGAAAGCAGATCTGCCAACGACAGCTTGAGAGCCTCAATCTCTTCTGGATTCATGGAAGCTGACAATTCAAGAAGCTTCAGCTTTCCAAACACTCTCATTATCCATCATCTGGCAGCTAGCAGCTCTTAACCCCTGTCTTGAGGTGAAACGAGATTCATATCCTGCGTCTGACCACTACTTAGCTTTGCAACCCTAAGCAAGTTACCTGACCATTCTGTGCGTCTGCTTGCTCATCTGGAAAGTGAGAGACCAGGGTAATAATGAAATTTACTTCACAAGATTGCTCTGAGGATTCAGCTGAATAAAGTATGTCAACTGTTTAGCACAGTTCCTAGCCCAGAATAAATGTTTAGTACAGTTAACTATTGGCATAAAGATAATTTGTTAACTTATGAACGGAGAGAGAGGAATGCTAATTAGAAATTCTATGTGCATGTTCTTGAAGGAGACATTATTAAGTACTCATCAAAGCACTTTTTCTTTCCTTTGATTGTCGGGTCCAGAGGAAGATGAAATTTCCCCAGCCTTTGTGGTCAGATTGGAGTCACCTGACTGAATTCTAGCCAGTGGAACCAGTGAATGACACTTCCAGGCTACAAAATCCCCTGCTTCATCCTCCATGTATTTTGTTCCCCCTCGGAGGGAAGTAAGGTCTTGATCAATAGCTGTTACCTTATTTTGCCTTTATTCCATGCATCAGTAGTCAGATTGTCTCCTACATTTGCATTTATTTGCTGGTTTTATTTAGTCATTTTGACACCCAGGTCTTGTTATCCCAGATCAGTTTTGCCTTCTTTCAGAGAAAGGCTGTTGTCTGGGTGGGGCAGCTGTGCCACGAGGGAGTATTGAATTGCATTATGGAGCCTGAGGACCAGAATCAGTTTTAGGAACTCCCTGGCTTAACACTGCCAGTTTCCACCTGGTGACACTGAGGGCTAGTGAGGATCATTAATTTGCCCAAAGATCACCAGTGAGTTTGTGGCAGAGTAGGGGGGAGCTATATCCCTCCCTATGTTGCTTCTAGTTTCCTGGACCTGAGAACCATTTTTGTCAAGAAATACTCTCCCTTGATGAAAAGCATCTTTCTATGATGGTTTGCCTTATGCTTACTATCTCATCCAGAACACAGTAGGTAAAGCCACTTCACCTCTAGATGTTAACAGTTTTATTTTAAGCCTCCTTAAGAAAGACTTTTGTCAGATCATATGACCTCTGTTGTAGGTCAACTTGAAAATTAACTGGTTAATGACAAGTTATTGACTATTATATTGTTGAGAGAGATTCTTAAATCAATAGATTCTTAAATCAATAGTGTTTATTTGAACCCATGTGTTCTCCTCCACTTCCTTCTGTATAACTGCTGCAACTATCCAGAGTCTCTTGATTCACTAAGCCATGTCTGGATCTCTGATATCTTCCAAAATTATGGGCTCAGATATACATCCATCAACTCGACAGCACTCCTTGACTATGTAATGGGCATCTCAAACTTGACATGCCCCACACTGAGCTCTTGATATACCACCTCCCACACATACTCGTCCATTTCCCCCATTCCACAGCCTGACCCTTGTCAGCTACTGGCATCACCGTTTATCTGCTTACTCCTGGAGGACAAAACAAAATTGTATTTACTGTAATACACTCTGTTTTCCTTATATCCAGTTCCGACCCATTAGTAATTTCTATCAGTTCAGTATTCTAAATATCTCCCAAAGTTGATCATTTCTCATCATCCTAGTTTGGGCCACCGTCATCTTCCCTGGAAAACTGAAATCACTTTCTCCCTCATCCCCCTGATTCTTCTTCTGCAGCCTTTGGTTTGATCTCCCTAGAGTCACCAGAGTGACCTTTTTAAATGTAATGAGATCATATTGTTTGCCTGACAAATTCTTCAAGATATTTCCATCTTGCCTAAAATAAAACCCAAATGTCTCAGCCGGCTCTGCACATTTCAACATGACCTGGCTACTGTGCTGTCTTAGCCTCTCTCACTCCCTTCATCTGCTCTAGCCACTCGTTTGTCCCTCTTTCTGTCCCTCAGTGAAGCCAAGCTTACTTCCACCTCAGGTCCTTTGCAACTACTGTCCTTTTCCTGAGTTATCTCATGGCTCATTTCCCCTCATTATTCCAGTTCTGCTCCCCCATATTACATCCTTGCAGGGGCCTTCCCTGTCCTTCACATCTGAAATGTAACCCTTATTCCATCACTCTCTCCCTTCATGCTGCCTCTAGCACTAACTGCTCTCTGAACATAGATACATATATTTGTCTTATTTAACATGTTTCTACTGTCAGAATGTAATGCCCGTGATGATAGGGATTTTCTTATTCACTGATTTTTTCTCAGCACCTTGAGATGTCCATGGCATGTAAAATTCACTCAAGTTTAGTATGAATGAATGAATGACACTTAAAAGGTAGGAGGAAAAAAGCACTGTGATGTAGAGGAGGGAATGTAGGGCCAAGACCTAAAGCTGCTCCTTCTACTCTTGTCTTTGCTTCTACTCTGTGATCTTCATCAAGTCACTAAACGTCTTCAGGCGTCCATTTCCTATTGATAATAGACTAGCTTTGAGTTAGGAGAGGTTGGCAAACTTTCCTATAAAGAGCCAGTTAGTTCATTTTTTAAGCCTTGCCATAGTCTCTGCCCCAACTATTCAACCTCGCCCTTTTAATGCAAAAACAGCCAGACAGTAAATAATAAATGGATGTGAATGTGTTCCAACAAAACTTTATTTACAAAAATAGGTGGGCCAGTTCTGGCTCTTAGGCTATATAGTTTGCTGACCCATGAGTGATTTCCAGAACCCCTCATCTTTAATATTCTGGAATCTCTTGCTTTGTTTTTGACATCTGGTTAAAGAAATACTTGTTCCCTTTGGAGAGGGACCCGTATTGTATTCAGTTTTAGTAACAGTGGTGTCTCCTAAAGCAGAATGGGTAATCTCAGTGAAGTTTCATAGCTGTCAAATGGTCAGAAGCAGAGAAAGAAGGAGGGGCAGTCCTAAGGAGAAATACCATACCCCCAGTTGGATCACACTTGAAAATCAGAATTTGTTGTCACTTCAGAGTTAAGTAGTTATTGGATTGGTCAAAAAGTTCGTTCAAGCTTTTCTTGTGAAAATTTGGCCAACCCAATATTTAGGTGGATTGAATTTCTTTCTTTCTTAAGGGCCTACAGTTTCCAGATAACTTAATGGTGGTATTAATCAAAAAGTGGAAAGTTGGGGTGGAGAGGGGAAAAAAGTGGAAAGTTGTTTCCATGAATCGTATCTGTAGATGAATTTAAATACCTGATTTTCAAATCAGGTCACCCTTAATGACTCACTTGCCTCTTTTACCATACCGTGAAATGACATCAGTGTGCAAAAGCTTACACAGATCCCTCAAACACTTTTCAGCATCCCTTCTAATGCAGAGAACCATTGAGGTTTCTTCTAAGTTGATCATACACAGATGGGGGGATAGGCATTAGTTACTGACCTTTATAGACAAATGTCTCCAGCCAGAGTTTAAGACTGAGCAAGTGACAGTTACATTTCCAGAGGTTGTCTTTGAGAAATAACCGCTTCATTCTGGGCATGGATTCTAGGAGGGCTCGATCGAGCTGCCGAAGCCGGTTTTGCTGGATCGCAAGAACGGTCAGGTTCTCCCAAGACTCACCTAGGGATGCAGGAAGGTGACTTATATTGTTTGATGACAAATCGAGCTCCCTCAGCTGTGGGAGAGAATGGAATAGTCTGCTTTCCAGGGAATGCAGGGAGTTCTGAGTTAGGTTTAAGACCTGCAAGTGCTGAAGTCCATGGAAAACTCCGGGGGTCAGATTTGAAAGAGAATTGTTGTACAAGTTCAAGGTTGTGAGATGTGGCACTGATTTAAATGCAGAAGTCGGAAGCTGGTGGATCTGGTTATCTTGTAAGTGCAGCGTTAGAGTCTGAGGAGGCAAGTCGGAAGGGATTTCAGCCAGACCTTGCCGGCTGCAGTCTACAGAATTTGAAGGTGAGTGACAGCGGCATCTCTCTGGGCAGCCACACACCACCGGGAGCAGGAAAATCATACTGGAAAGCAGGAACAGTTCACCTACAACAAACAGAAAGAACCTGAGATAGGAACCCGTTTGTAAGTGGTATCAGCTTTTGTTTCTGCTTTAAGTTCACAGGTAACCAGAAGGTAGATGACATAGGTTATCAAGTAAAAATGTGAAAAAAATATTTGGGGGGGCATGTGCCCTTTGTATGAAGCAGCAGAATTATCTAGGACCAGAACTTCAGGAGCATGAGAGGAGTTCAGATATTCACATTTCTCAAAAGTATGCTCCAGACCATGCTGTCCAATAGAACTCTATGGTGATGGGAGTGATCTGTATCTACTGTCTAATATGATAGTCTTCATGTGACTTCAGAGCTCTTGAGATGTGACTACTGCAGTCAAGAAACTGAATCTTTATTTCCATTTAATTTTAATCAGTTAAAATTTAGATAGCCATATGGTGCTAGTGGTGCATATTAGATGGGACAGGTCTGAAGCATTCTTACAAATTGATGTCCGTCTTTCAAGTGTCATACTTCCATGAGTGATGATTGTCTCTGCTCCTTTTTTGTTCAATAGATTTTAAAACAAAAGCATTAAAATAACATAATAAATACTCATGTTCCTGTAACAAAGTTCTGTCGGTTATTCACAGGTTGCCATGTTTGCTTCATCTCTTTTTATTCCCTTAACTCAAAGAACCAGTGCAATGCTGATAAGTTAAACTCCCTTTGATTAGCACCCACATCATGTTTTCCAGCAGGAACTGCTCCCCACCACCGCCTTCCCTACCATCACGATTGCATCCCACCAGGCCTTTTAAAAACAACAAAATCACAAATAACCTTATAGCTCATATTTTGAGCCAGGCACCACTGGAAGTGCTTTATATATATTAATTCATTTAGCCCACCTAATCTTGTAATTCGGGGTCTTTTATTATGCACATATTAAAGGTGATAAAACTGAGGCACAGAGAAGCTAAATCACTTGTCCAAGGTCATACAGAAGTAGTAGAATCATGATTTAAACCCAGGCAGTCTGCTTTCAGAGTCTATCAGGGTTCTTACTTGCTGTGCTTTACTGCCTGTAAATATTTTTACATACACGCACATAACACACATACATACATAACACACACATACACATACTATAGAATGTTTTGCATAGTGGTTTTTTAAAAAGCTAAATAATCATTGGTATGTTTCATTTTGCAGTTTAGTCACTCAAAACTGATCCATCCACAGGGATGCATAGAGAGCTCATTCATTCCTTCTAGCTTCTGTGGAGTATTTGATGGTGAGGCCTTGCCAGATTTATTATTTAGCCACTCTTGTACTGACGAGCATTTGAGTTGTTGCAGTTTCTTTCGGGACCAATGATGCAGCAGAAGGCATCCTTACACAGGGCTCCTTGGCTCTGTAGAAATGTGTACGGGGGCTCTAGATTCAATAGGTGCCTCCTTGCCAGGTTTGAAGAGGATGCTGAGTTGATATTCTCTCAGGCACTGCTAGGTCAATCTCCAGGGGAGCTTGATCACTCCCTTCTTTTTTCCTGAGACTTGAATTTCAAAATGGCAAACACCCATCAAGGACATTTTGTTAAATTGGTAGAGGAATTCACAGGGCCAGGCAATAATATTTAAAACTTAAGATGATTATCTACTTGTAAAGAAAGTTCTTGAGAGGAGATTTTCGGTTTGTCTGTCTGTTTTTGGCCTTAACTAGGGAAATGTACAATGTGGCTGTCAAATGCATGGAGCCTTTTCCCCTTTGTCCTTTCTTTCTTTTTTTTTTTTTTAATTTTATTTCATTTTTAAACTTTACATAATTGTATTAGTTTTGCCAAATATCAAAATGAATCCGCCTTTCTCTGATGCTGTGAACAGTTCTTTAGGGCAAGAGGGAAGATATTTGGAAAGCCTTCTGAAGGAGGCTCAGTTTAGTTTCGCTCAAGAGATGCAAAGCATTACAGTCCAGTTCCCTCTTGCAGCATGTAAAAGAGAAAAACCTTGTTTTCTTTTCTATAATTTTGCAAATAATATACATCTCAGTGCCAAAGAAGCTTCTGATCAGAGGAGAGTTGCCACCCCTCACTTTAGCTGTGCCTCACCCAAGCATTCATTAACTGCAGAAAATCGTGCCACTCCCACCCTCCGCCCCCGCCCCCCCCCCGCAAGTAGATGATATATGAACTCCAACCTGAAGGACTGTATTTTCTCTGAAATGGCCCATAACAGGCCAACTGCATATCCATTCATGACTAGGTACGTTTGTCCACTCTCTCTTCCTCTGACCCAGCATGACACAAACATGAGACATTTTTAGCATCTTTTGTTCTTTTGAGAAAGACAACTTCCCACAGATACCTTCCTGAGTTGGGGGGGCAGGGAGGGTCCTGCTTTCTAAGGCGTGAGGGGATTAATCATGGCTCACCTTCCATGACTGAGTCTCCACCGGCTTACCCGCTGAACCCGAAGCCCACCTTTATTAATCTGCAGATCAACACATCGAGGCCATGGCAGACTCCAAGTCCAGGTTTTCATTCACTTTTTTTCTGAATCCTGCCAGTGCTTTTCTTCAGCACAGGGAACAGTTGTCGCTTTCGGGAGACCACTTATTTAAGCAGCCCTTTCCCTGTCTCCATCTGGATTGTTTTCCGTAAGAGGATCTTTTGATTGTGCTCCTTCCTTCTTTCTTAAAGCCTTGCCCTTCCCAGGATCATCGCTGCCTTTCCCATTGAGACGAGGGGCCACAGAAAGAATGTTTGTCAAACCTCAGTGAACAGCTGTAGCATTCAAACATGACCCCGATGGCTCCGGCTTTTTGATTATTTAATCTGCTTGAAGTCCAGGGCACCAAAATAAAACTGCCTTCTTAATCCGGTCCTGTTTTCTGAATTCTGTTGACTTATTAACCATGCTGTGTCAACCCATGTCAAGTTGGGAGATGCTCGCCGTGGATCCTCGATCTGGGGTTCTAGCAACAGAGCCAGCAGAGTGTGTAATATGAGGACAAATTGACCTGCTGGAGGCTGACACGGTTTCCACAGTGCACTGTTTGGTCACCAAAGGCTTATTCAGCCAACATCCGTAGGGATTAGCTGTGTTGACAGGGTCTCGATGCCCTGAAATTCATAGCCATGGTTTCCTTTCGTGGACATCACAACCTCTTCTCCCTGGTGCCGCAAATACTTCTCAGCTGCTTCTTTGCTTGTTCTCCTCCCACCGTCCCCCCTCTCCCGCCCCCATTGAATTGACCTCTCAGTTTGCATGCCTTTGGAAATACTTCTCAATCTTTCATCATTTCCCTAATGCTGAGGTTCTGGCCCTTTCCTCATTTTTCACATATAAAACAATAAAGCTGCCCTCATGAGCATCAGGCGTCAATGAACTGTGACTGTTCTGTAATTGAAGCCACTGGAAGCTTTCCCACCAGGGACTGGAATGTTTCTTTGAATGTGTAAATGCCCTGCCATTTGCTGAGGTGGGATTTCAGTGTCAAAGCTGCCCTTCAGCATGCCAAAATGTCCCACGTGCCTCCAGCAACTCATGTAAAGAAGGCAAAAGCCATGCTTTTCTTGAGGCAGCATGAAGTGGAGTCCCTGGCCGAAAGCAGTGTAATAAAGCAGTTGAGTTTGGGGTTTGAAATCAGCTGGATCTGGATTTGAATTCGGCTTCACCATTCACTAGCTTGATGTCTCTGGGCAAGTAACTTGCCCACTGAAAACCCCTCGTCTTCATCTCTAAAAGAAAGACAGTAGTTTTTCTTTTATAAGATTGCTCTCAGGATTTCGTGAAACAATGCATTAATATTGTACCTTAATAAACGGTCACAATTACCCAAGAGTGCTTTCCAAGGTTTCTATGCTGCTAGCATTCAACTCGCCCTTGACTCAGGAGGCAGGAGGCGGGTCCTGACAAAAGTCCCGGAGGCCTGGCCCCTCATGCCACTCTGGTGGTACCGAGGGAAGAGGACCCTTGGGAATGAAGTGAAAAACTGGATTGAGACTATCCTTAATGGCCTGCTGTTTGGGATCCCATTGCTCCTTTGGACAAGCTCCTTCCAGCCTCCTGGAGCCTAAGATACTCATCTTGCCTCCTTCCTGAAAATCTGCTTCATTCAGTCTGTCATCTTTAGTCCTTCTCTCCAACAGTCTTTGAGCATCTGAAAAGCAATGCAGTCAAGTCAAGCATAGGCAATAAAGAGGCCTTTAAATCTTCATAAGGACTAAAGGGTTCCTTTCTTTCTCCTTTTCCTCTGTCTACTTTCAGGCGCACAGGATTTAATAATATTCCTGTACGATACAGGACTGTCAGTGGCCTGTGTGGGGCAGTCAGTCACCAGTGGGTCATAATACAACAAACACCTGTGAACCTAACAATCATTCTAAGAACTGGACAGCTTCTAATAACTTACAAGCTGTGTGCTTCTGTCTTTCCCAGGGGCCAGCAAACTTTTTTGTTAAGCGCTGATGGTAAATATTTAAGACATTATCGTCATGCAGTGTCTGTTGCAACTACTCTGAGGTTATAGCATGAACCAACCACAAACAATCTGGAAACAAATGGTGTGCCCGAGCCCCAGGAAAACTATTAACAAAAACAAAACAGGTGGAGGACTGGATGGACCCACAGGCTATAGTGGTGAAACCCTGCTCTGTCCCACTGTCTAGCCACTACTGTCACTGCTCCACCACAGCTAGCTGTCACATACTCCCACTGCCACCACCCCGCTGGGCATATCCACCACCATTTCCTTGTCTGTACAATGAGAGGGCTGAGGAGGAGGATCTTTAGCGCCCTCTTATGTCAAAACTTTGTCATTCTGGTAGAATGCTTGAGTGGGGTTGAAAGGCTTTGTACTTACAGACTTATGGGGAGCTTGGACAGATAAAGAATTTGGGTGTCTCTTTGGGTTGCAGCAGATCTATTTGGTGTCCTGCAGAGCCCAGCTAGGGTCCAAGTCTCATGGACTCAGAGGTCTGAAAACAATGTATCCATTGATGGCGTAGTTGGGTATAAGGGACCGGGACACTTCCAGGAAAACGGTAGGCAGTTGACCGTACCTTAGAGCCAGCCTGTGTGGCTCAATGAGGAAGCACACTTTCATGGTGCTTGTACTCTCAGGTTGTATGATCTTAGGCAAATCGTTCACTTTCTCTGAGCCTCAGCTTCCTCATTTGTGGAATGCCAGCCTCACAGGATGCAGAGAGGATCAAGGGCTGCATTCACAGCACAGGTCTGGTAGAGCAGATAATCAGAAGTGGTGTCTCCTGTAAAGTAGTATGTCTTGGCAGACCTCAAAGGGTCTTGACTCACTGCTCCCAGCTCATATATGTGAATACCCTGGGAACACACGGTAAACCCCCACAACTGATGGGTTCCTGGGAGCTGTGGCCTATTGCCCAAAGGAGCTCTTTGGTTCAGTTTTACTCCTGCTGACTCTTAACGGCGATTCAAAATGGCAGTGCACACTTGGAGTGGAAGGGGCTCCTGGACCTAGAAGGGCTGTGGATGCAGAGGCTGAGTGTTTATGCCACCTGGCCTCAGCCCAGAGAATACAGAGAGGCTGTGTGATAGGCATGCTAGTGCCTGCAGTGACTTCTGTCCCTCCCTCCCTAAGTCAGCCCAGAAACGTGGTAAGACAACTGTGTGTGCAAAAGACTCACAGGTCGGGTGAGGCCAGGCACTCTGAGGGGCTCCCGGTACCAGGATCTAGTCGAGAGCCCGGTTCTCTGCACAGAACTTGCTTCGGACACACTCTCAAAGGAATATGGTGGCTCCTATCACACTGCAATTTCAAGAACTTCCTAGTTTCTGTATATTTTTATATACATATATTTCCTACACACTTTTGTCCATTTTGAGTGAGAGTGCTTCCCTATATTTTTTTGCTCATTTTAAGTCAGAATGTTTCCCTATATTTTTTTGCTTGTTTTAAGTGAGAAAATTTCCTCATATAAATTGGTCTATTTAACATTTCACCTTCCTCCAAAAAAAATTAACATTTAAAATGGATGTGGCATGGAGCTAGTGGTAAAGAGGAGACATAAGAGATGCGAGTTTGATAACCTGGGTCGGGACCATCGCCTGGAGAAGGAAATGCAAACCCACTCCAGCGTTCTTGCCTGGAGAATCCCAGGGACAGGGGAGCCTGGTGGGCTACAGTGTCCCTGAGGTAACAAAGAGTCAGGCATGGTTGAAGAGACTTAGCATAGCACAAAATGGATGATGTCTTAAAATCCAGCAAATGTGTAATAGCTCTTTTTCCGAGGTGATATTGTTCAGCTATTTTAAAAGAATAAGTTAGAGCTAAATATAGCCACCTAGGAGGATGTTCATAATAAATTGTTAGGTTAAATAAAGCAATTTGAATAAGAATGCACATTGTACAGTCCCATTTATGTTGAAATGACAACAACAACAACAAATGTGAGAGGTGGGAAGATTAAAAATGTGCATTGATTTGTCTGAAGATTGAGTAAGTAGGGGATGGATAGACACTATATTGATAATACTGATTATCTAGGGGACAGGGTGATTCAAGAAGAAAGAGAAGAAAAATTTTTTTCTCTTTTTACCTCTGCATATTCAACTTGCTACAACAGCCACGTAGTACAGCTGTAATTTTCAAAATGCAAAGGAGAAGAGCTGACTTTGGCTTCCCTGGTAGCTCAGTGGCACAGAATCTGCCTGCCAATGCAGGATACATGAGTTCGATCCCGGGTCTGGGAATATCCCACATGCTGCAGAGCAGCTAAGCCCATGTGCCACAACTACTGAGCCTGTGCTCTACAGCCCGGGAGCCGCAACAACTAAGCCCAAGCACTGCAGCTACTGAAGCCCGCGTGCCCTAGAGCCCATGCTCCACAAAGCCCTAGAGCCATGCTTTCACCACAGTGAAAGGCCCACACACCTCTACTAGACGGTAGGCCCCACTCCCAGCAAGTAAAGACCTTCCAGCAATGCAGAACCGCAGTCAAAAAAAAAAAAAAAAAAGCTGACTTTTGTTAAATAGCAAGGAGAGGTTCGCTTTGTTTACTGGCATGTTTGAGATGGCTTATCCCCCAGTAACTAGCTGTATTATGTGTGTAAACAGAGCATCCTTAGAGTTTACTTCCTCTCACTCCAGGAAGATTAGCTCCAAAGTGACACCTGTCTTTCTCTGCCAAATGATCACCACATGTGACCAGACCTTATAACTCATAGGAGCATTTCTCCCAGTTTTAATGTCTGCTTTGGTAAAATCTTGGCAAAGTGCCCCCCCATTCCCTGTCAGTGAGCCCCATCCAAAGCAGGTGCTGTGGGGCTCCAATGCGGGCGAGGCAGCCAAGCCAAGGGACAGCTGCAGCTCAGGATAGCCTGGACGAGGCCCTTGGCACCACAGATCCACGCAGAAATTTCATTTAATAATTAAGAGAGGTTTGGTACTTGGAAAATACTTCCCTAGGGTTGTGGATGACCAAATTACACCTAGGTATAAAATTTTTGCAGAGCTTTTAAAAAGACCTCAGTATTATTTTGTGCTTCCTCCCTTCCTCCCTTCCTAACCCTTCCTTCTTTGTTTCTCTTTTTCTTTTTGGTCTTATGAAACATACAACAAGAGAATTAGGAATATACATTTTAAATGATGATCATATCATTTATTTAGTGCTTACAGCGGGCCATATATTGGTAAGGATTTATAATAGGTAATTTATGAATTGTTAATGTAATAAGTGCTGTAACAAGTAAACCTCCAGATCTCAGTGGCTGAACACAACTACTCATTTGTTGTTCTTATCACAGTCTAGGTCAGGTTGACAGGGGCCAGATACCCATTCAGCCACTCAGGGACTCAGGTTCCTTCTATCTTGCCACTATACCTTCCTCTTAGTTCTCAGAGTTCTGTCCATCAGCTGACTGATGAAAGAAGAAGACGAGGACCAGACATTGGCCAGGCCTGGAAATGGTACTTATCAGTGCATTTATACTCCACTGGGCAGAATAAGGGACTTCCCTGATAGCTCAGTTGGTAAAGAATTCACCTGCAATGCAGGAGACCCTGGTTCAATTCCTGGGTGAGGAAGATCTGCTGGAGAAGGGATAAGCTACCCACTACAGTATTCTTGGGCTTCCCTTGTGGCTCAGCTGGTAAAGAACCCGCCTGCAATGTGGGAGACCTGGGTTCAATCCCTGGCTTGGGGAGCTCCCCTGGAGAAGAGAAAGGCTACCCACTCCGATATTCTGGCCTAGAGAATTCCATGGGCAGAATAAAATCACATGATCATATCTAATAGCAAAGGACGTTGAGGAATATAATGTAGCTGTGTGTTTTGTAAGAAGAGGACTCACAGATGTTGAAGAGCATAAGTAGTCTCCACATTTTATTTGTATTCTGTCACCTACAGGTGACAATAACTCATTAGTCTATAAGCTTAAGATGGCTTTTGTTTCTTCCCTTAGTTTCTCTAGTACTGTGTAGTATGCATATTAAATTAATACTGAATAAATGAATGAATGACAAAACTAAGGCACAGAAAAGTTAAACAACTTGCTCAAAGTCTCCAGAGTATTTATTGTGAACACATGGATTGTGAGCATCTATATTGAGTAAAATATTCAGGGAACCTATCGTTTTATGTATTTTATGTCTTAAGATCTTTTTTTAAAATGTAATCCATTCTTTTTTATGGTAAGCTACAAATTTTATCATCTGGAAGCTCTAACTAACTCAGAAGATAAAAATACGGTTTTCATTTGAGCCATTCAGTGGAGAATCAAGGCTACCATATGGTTTCTCTAGTACAAAAGTGGGAAAGATGTGTGTACCTCCTCATTCTTTCTTGCCTTTTGGATAAGTTAAAAATTCAGGTTCAAGGACTACCTAGGGGCATTCAGTTTACTTTATATGACTATGTATAGAGTTTAAATTCCTTTCTTCTGGCCTTGAGATGATTGATAAAATCAGAGGAGTAGTGAATATGAAATGTGTACCTCCAACTTCCCTAAAGCTCAGGAAGACAGAGAGAGGCCAAAATGCACGAGACTACCTCTCCGCATCCACTTCTCTAGTGAGCCTGGGTCTGAGCTAGGGCCATGGGAACTGGAAAAGACATAGCAGTCTGACTCTTGGTCTTCAAAAGACTTAGCAGTTTGGAGGGTGTTTTGCAATTTTTACTTACTCTATCAAAAGCAGTGCTGATCATCTCATCACCTTGCACCTGTTATACCTTTGTAAAGATTGCGTATGACTTGCTTGGACACTGACACTGCCCAGTCGTCTTAGAACCAGGTCTTATAAGTCCTTCGGCTAATAGCAGAGACAGACTTAGATGCTGCTTTTTTTTGGTCCATCCGCTCTGTCAAGGTTAGAGGAAGTACAGACTCTCCATCCCACTGTCTTCCCAACCTCAGCCACCCAGCACTTGGTTTGCCTGCATACAGGATGTATGTGAAGATAAAGATGCATTTCAGATAAGTATGATTAAAAGTAATTAGCGAGCTCATGCAGCTGGTGAAATAAACATAGGCAGATGCTGGTTGATACAAAGCTAGTGAAAGAAACAAAAGGATCAAGAAATATGGCAGCTCGGGAAGCCTGGCCAAGGCCTCACACTGACACATTGTTTTACTTAAATCTTTTGACTGGCTACTTTTGTCCCTGCCCCAAGAATATAAATTGGAATCAAATTTATGTTCTTGTTTGATTGTTTACTTATGTTACACATAAAATGAGTGTTTTGTGCAGCTCTTCTTGGTAAATTTTTATTTGCTCTTGTACTTTTATTATAACGTAATAATCCAGTTTCTGAAATAGATGACAGTCCGTTCTTCATATTTTCAAGTTAGTGTTTAGTGTATGTATATTATGATGAAATAATGAATCAGTGTTTCTTGCTGTTTTCTCTTTAAAACAGTTTGCTCTATGTTGGCTTGAAAATGTTCTGGAAAACACAGTTGTTTCAGGCAGGATTGTAACTCACCAGTTAAAGATTCCAAACTTTAGGAATCTTTTTCATTATTCCAGCCTTCATCTGTCCCACCATTTCATTCTGGCATCCCTGTTAAAAGCATGGAATCTGGAGTGAAACCATCTAGATTCAAATACTACCTTCTACATTTACTGGCTCTGTGACCATGAGTGAGTTATTTAATTTCTGTGATCTTCAATTTCATCATCTGTACAAAGGAACCCAACTGGAAGATTTGCAGGGAGGGTTAAATATTATTTTTATGCAAGAATCATAATAAAAATTGCCCTTGCACATAGCAATACATTTTCTATTACTGTGTCTGTATGACATGGATCAACTAGGCACGTAAGCTGTATCTACTTGCACTAATCTGTTTGGGCCAAAAATAAGCAAGTTAAATGCAAAGGTGCTTCTGTGACAGCATTCACCATCTTTTAGGGTTATAAAGCATGCATCTATGTGTGTGTGTGTATTTGCCTGGAATCATTTGCAATCTAAGTGAATTTGTGCTCTGCGTATCTCTGCTTGTCATCAAAATAGTTCAACAAACAAAAGAAAGTTGGTTGTTGATGTCGTGTGACTACAACCTTCATGTGGGACTTTTGTTAACAAAATAAAGGGCCTGCGTTGACTTTGATGCAGCAGCCAGCCATGTTTATAATAGTCAGTTTTTATAGTAATTTCCCATTCTGGTGCCACAGTAGTGGTCTCATCCTTTCATTTCATCCAGGAAGCCCATATTGGGTTACCTACTATGTGTTGTTATTTTTTTAAGGTATACCTACCAATCTTTCCTCTAGTCAGTCTGTCCTCAACAGGAGGCCCTTTTCCCCATCCTTGTGTAATTAGAGAAAACATGCAGTCATCTCCCCAGGGCTGTTTAGCTTTCATCATGAAGCATGACTATCAGAGTTTCGAGGTTGATAGGAGTGGAAACATTTGTGTTCAACAAGCAGGCTCCTTCATGTGTTGTCAGCATTTCATTTGTGATTCTAATTAGGGCCAAGGAGAAAATAAACTCAGTGTACTGCTCTCCACTGCTATAGCTGATGTTTATAAGTTTCTATCCATGGCCCCAAGTTGCTCCTACCACAAAGGCATTTGGAAATACAGCTGCATGCTGCTGCTGTGTGTGATGAAGAGCTGAGATGGGTAAATCTACTGGGACATTACTGAGAATGGGCAATGTAGGTGCTTGTTTCTTAGAGACTGGACTTGCTTTACTTCTTGGCACTTCAAATTTTCCTGAGGTAAAATCACCCTTTTACAAAAACAGAGTATGTTAGAGGGACTCTCACTGTGCCCTGTATCTCATCTCTGAAAGTCCACTGTAAATTTCATTATATATTATTTATTTATTAAGGAGACATCTATTGAGTGTTCATTACCTGTCAATCTCTGTGTTTGAGGATATTATGGACATGAAAATAAGACAGAAAAATAAATAGTCCTACAATCCAGATGGACCCTACAGTCTCACAGGGAAATACACATATTTTCAAATATATGAAAGTGCTAGGAAGAGGAGGTACATGGTATTGCAAGGGAATATCATCAGGGTACCTGACTTTGGAGATTGGGGCAGCCGTTCCTATGGATGTTTTAACCAGCTGAGATCTGAAGGGTGGGCTAGACTTTTACTGAAAAAGAAAGAGAAGGGGTGACAAGGTAAAGTCACATGTAAAGCGAACAGGTCAGACAGATAGCCCAAAGGAGCCGTCTAGGAGCTACTGGGGGCCTAGTGTGGCTCAGCACAGAGGGTGAGGGGAAACTCAGGCAAGCCAGTGCTGGAGAAGAGGTGAAGAAGCTGGTGGCCCCCCAGGCCCCCATCTCCCATTATAGCTGTGGTATTGATATTGAGAAGCTCTCTCTCCCTGCCCTCCACACACCCCTTTGCAAGAATGGTGCTTTCTGAAGTTGGGGTTGGGATTTGAGCTGTGCACTGAGCCCTAAGCCCTGTAACATACGTTGGGAGGTGCTGTCACTTCACAGGCTGTGTGCTTTGTCTAATCCACCTCTCGCTGTGACTGGAGAGATGCCTCCTGCTGTCCTTCATGTGCTTCTGGGAAGAGGTAGAGAGGACTGCAGTTTCACAAGTGCGGTGAAATCTCAGCACATGTGTATCAAATCCTAATCTTTTACTTACACATTGTGGTTGTGGGTGAATCCATCCCACACGTGTCTGAGGGGCTGCAGCATGGAGCCGTCAGCTACACACACAAGTAGTCGAGGAAGAGTTGGCCCTGCTAGGGTGCTGAAGCCACGCTCGTGGAACAGGACTTTCCCTCCTGAGTAAAGTGGACATGAGAGCCAGCAGTCCAGGGGTGGCAAATAGGTACTTGAGGCAACTAACATCTGTGGGCCCAGGTGGGGTCCCACCCAGCAAAGCCGTGGAGCCCAGCGTGGCCTCAGAATCCTTTCCAGCCCAGTGGTCGAAACAAACAGCAGACAACCAGTGGCATCCTGGGAACATAATCCTAGTCACTGTTTCTGAAGCAGAGCCTTGCATGTGCAGAAGTGACTGATAAGTGTGGAATCCAAAGTCAAGGGCCAGTTTGCTGAGGGGAGAATTTGAATCACCCCGTAGGAAGTTACTAACTGGGCCCACCTACCCAGCTTCTACATCTTGCTGTAAATTTGACATTTTCTTCTTGACTTTGTGAATACAACAATTTTTCTACAGTGATAAAAATAAGTTCTTTATTTTTTAAAAGAGACTTCAAAATATTTTATCTCTCAAGACAAAATATTAGGGCATACTTCAACAAAAGTTAGGCTGTGTTCTGTGCATTTGCACAGAAACTTCTGGTGTGCACCAGAAATATGACTGAGCCAGGGGATGGCACAGGCATTTTTTGTTTCTCCATTTGAGTATGTAGGTGGTCCCAAGGTAGAGCTCCCTGTGATTGCCAAGTGTCTGGGGGAGTGGCAGGTCAGACTGGGCTCATGTGGGTTATCTTGCTGAGACTTTCCCAGCACAGAAGGTCCCGTGCCCAAGAAAATGACGTACCTGGTCCTAAAGAAGTCCATCTGAAAGGGTAACAAAGGTCAGACAACAAACGGACCAAGAGGAAACTGTGACTGTAATTTCTCAGTGTTTTCTATCACGTTAGGTGACAGAACACTTAAATCAGCAGCTGCTTCTGTGTTTCGTTCTTCCTCTGTCTAGAAGTGAGGTTGCTCTGACTGACACAGTAAGTCCCTAAATTCTCAGAGCTGAATTGAAACATCTAAAACTCATAGAAGACTCAGAAAGTCACAGGCACAGGGTACTTTACCTGGAAACCATCGTGAATTCCTCCTCCATTCCAGGAGTGAAACTATTATCGTCTGCATCTTACTGAATGAAAACCTAAATCTTAGCAAGGGTGAATCACTCATCAGAGATAAGTATGTGAGTAATCGAGTGGGGACTTGAGCCTGCATTGCCTGATTTTAAAGCCTTTTAATTCTTTTTTTTTTTTTTAAAGCCTTTAAAGAATTGCATTCTTCCCAGCCCCTTACCCTTCATCAGCAAATGAAGGGTCCTAAAAGAGTCATAGCTCAGACACAACGGACTTGGTAGAAATAATCTGCTCACCCCAACCCAGCAAGACCTCTGCCCTTGTGGTTCCCTACTGCCCATTGCTTCTTGGGGCCAAGGGCCACCAAGAGAAGAGGCCAGTCTGTCTGCTCTAGCTTTGGGCTGGGAAAGCATCCTGGGGCCGGAGGTGAAGAAAACAGGGCACTTTGTGCATGGAGCTAGTGCTAATCTGGTCCATCCCCAGGACCGTGCTATCAGACAGATCTCAGCCGTATTTGTCATGGCTGCTCCACTGTTCAGCAGCCGCCCCCACAGTCCCGCCCTCTCTTCATCACTGGGCAGGAAGGGGAGAACTGTCTTTGATCTCTAGACCGGTAGCAAGAAAAGCATGGCATTTCATGGGCTTATTCCTGCCCCTCCACCAGGCAATGGTTTAGGCAGCCACATGAACAAATCTCCTGGGCCATGCTGGCTTTAAAACATCCAGACTCACAGAGGAGCACAGCCTGCCTTCACACTGAGGGATTCTCAGTCGTCATGCAGAGGAGAGGATACTGGGACTCAGATCAGAAAGAGCACAGAGAGGGTGAAGGGGACCTGACCACTGTACCACTGGACAGCTGGCTTTCCAGGGTCAAGAAGGAACCACACACTCAGCACTGTGGTTTACAGCGTCCATCTGCAACTCCACACCCCGAATAAAAGGTGTTCACTTGGAAACAGATCAGCTAACTTCTGAGATGTGTCCAGAGTTGAAAAAGTAAGACAGGTAGCTCTTGGGGGAGACTAGGACTATTTTCTACTTACCCTCCTTCAGAAAGAAAAGTTTTCAAGTCAAGTAATTCTAATAGGGAACATTTGTCTTTTAAAAATATATTCGACTTCCCTGTAGTATAGTATACTTTGATGTATTAAAATACAGTTTGCCCCACTCAAATTACTGCTTCGGTGCCTATTGCTATAAAATTAAACTATTCCTCCCTGATATTTTATTAAGCTCCACCAGCATTTCAGACGCAGACATCTCACAGAGCTTCAGGCCACATGTTTTATATGCTGTCAGGGTGAACTCTGACTTTAGTCTGTAAAGCTCCCTTCCCCCATATCTTTATATAGCACAGCATTTTCAAAAACTTTGCTACAGGCTACACACAAATTGTGGACTGCTAGAAGTAAACGTCTCTGGTTGTGTGAGTGTAAATACCTAAAAAGACCAAAAAAGATGCTTTTGTGAAAAGTTCTTGTTTTCTGCACATCACTTTTGCGTATATTCTGTTTGATATTATTATGTTTTCACCATTTTAGGGGGTGTGCATTTTTGGGAGAATGAAATTTTTCTGAAACCATATGCAAATAAGGGTATGCATTTATGCACAATGAGATCAGCTCTCTAGCAGAGAGCTAATATGTTTGCATTTTTCAAAATTGATGGATATAGCCATAAATGCCGATCCTCTTAACAAGACTAACTTTGTCATTTAATAAGGGAGATTATTTCATAGATTTAAAACCAGTTAACACATTTAAAACTTGATAAGACAAGGCGATCCTGGTATGTTTCCTGTTCTCCTGTGATTAAAGCAAATCGAACGCTGAGACTAGGGGAGGTTTTCCATGGTACGAGTAATGCTGTGAATGTTTCTCCTGGTAATGCAATTAGGAAATATTGGCCCCAGTTAATGTAACTTAAACAAAACATGTTGTCCTCGTCAAACTTGTTCAAGTTGTTAAACAGGCAAAGCCTTGTCCAAAAAGTTAAAAAACAGGGGCATATAGTGTTTCCATGGAAACTCTGTTAAAATACTGATTTGTGGATATGATCATAATCAGCCCCATAATCTAATATGACTGAATTAAATGAAAAAGAATCTCAGTTATGAAGTAAGCCCCCTGTGCAGGAGTGTTCTTACACATGCAGAAAACATACGGATCCTGATGGCCATTATTTTCAGACTACTACTGGTGCAGGGATAGAGAGCGTTCAGAGCTGTTTTTGTCTGTCGGATTTTTCCCCTCTTCATTCATTGTTCATCACTCTTTTAATGCTGGGATTATGTGGGGGAGCAGTAAATAAAGTCTTGATGACATTTGGAGTTTTTAATATGTATCATTGCTCCCCACACAACACTGCATATTGTTTTCATCGTGTTTTGTGACAAAGGAGATAACTCATAATGTTTAACCACTTGTGAGCCTTTAGGAGACTAGATTTTATTAAGGTAATTTCTTCCCACTAATGGCATTTTGGTAGAAGATCTGTTCTAACTGAATTTTAATGATTCAGCTTCAAATGAATGGCTTTGATATCTAGAAGGAAGGACCTCATGCTAAGGGTTAAGTGTCCATGGGACCCCGGGCAGAAACTTCAAGGACATGCCCTGGCCTCCCCACCACAGGCTTCCACAGCTCAGTTTGCACCTGTTTGGGCTGTAGTAAAAATGGAAACTGCTCACCATGGGATAAACTTCAGTCTGGTGCCATGGCAAAGACAGCTGTCTCTCAGCAAACCTATTTGATTTATTTGGAAGTCGTTCCACCTCGAGACAATCACAAGTGGCATTGGTGGGATCTGTTTTCTTCTCAAAAAATATGTCCTCGGTCATGTATGAACTTCAAATGGGGTTTACCATCTGATTGTTAACAAGAGCCTAGCAATCATTTGTACCTTAGCTTGGCATTCTAGCGCATCTGTGGAAAGGCTCTTTTCATGTGACCAGGCAGTAACCTGCAAATGCACCCCTGAACATGTGATGTCTATATATCCAATATCAGTGTAGTCCCCTGATGTGTGGGGCATGGGTTCTGAGGTTATAATGTGTCTGAGGCTTACTTTCTGGACAGAGACGTGCTAAGCAGAGTCAGACAGAGCTCCAAGATTCTAACGCTGACCTAAGGTGCAGGGACTGACTGCTCCCTATGTTCTCCCATCCACCTCCCAGAGCACTTCTGCCTTCCAGATGTACACACCTCTTATTTTTTTTAAGAGTAAAACCTTTGTATTTATTTATCTTGGCTGCACTGGGTCTTTGTTCCTGTGCCCAGGCTTTGCCTAGGTACAGTGATCTGGGACTACTCTCCAGTTGCCACGCTTGGGACTCTCTGCTGTGGTTTCTCTTGTTGTGGAGCACAGGTTCTAGAGCACTGGAGTTTCAGTAGTTGCCTTGTGTGGGCTCAGTAGTTGACCCAAGTTATACGGAATCTTCTCAGACCAGGAACTGAACCCATGTTCTCTCTAATGGCAGGCAGGTTCTTAACCACTGGGCCACCATGGAAGTCCCACACCTCTTTTTATTTGGGCACAGAGGGGAATAAATAATGATAGAAATAGGTCAGACCTGAGACTTGTGCCAGGAGCTTATATCTGCTGATTATTTACTCCCCTTAACATTTCACTTCAATTTCTAATTAATTTGGTTTTATACCAAAGTCATGTATGAACACAGTTTTTAAAAATTAAATACTACTGAAAAGAAGCTTATAAAGAGAAAGAGCTGGCCCTTGACTCACCACTCCCCCTCCAGTCCCAACTTCTAGTTCCACTTCCTAGAGACAATGGCTTCCACCTCTCTTAGCAGCTCTCACTGGCAAATTGAGATTACTGAGTTTTATTTAATATCAGATATTATTCTGGGAAAGACTGAAGGTGGGAGGAGAAGGGGACGACAGAAGATGAGATGGTTGAATGGCAACACTGACTCGATGGACATGAGTTTGAGTCAGCTCTGGGAGTTGGTGATGGACAGGGAAGCCTGGGGTGCTGCAGTCCACGGGGTGGCAAAGAGTCGGACACAACTGAGCGACTGAACTGAACTGATCCATTTACTTCCTTTAATAGTAGGTACTTTGTATTTCTTACACCAGCTCTTCTTGCCTTCTCACTATTCCACCAACACAGCTGCAAAGCTGTCTCAGAGTTTCAGATTAATTAGTGATTATATTATTAGGCCCATCTATGTTTGTTGCTTACAAGGTTAAATCATAGGCTATTGTGTGTTTTCTTTTTTCCTATTTTCTTTTTTTACTATTTCTTATTTGCTATTGTGTGATACTTTGCTCTGGACTTTTTTACTATTGTGTGTTTTCTTTTTTTACTATTTTTTTACTATTTTCTTTTTTACTATTTCTTATTTGTTATTGTGTGATACTTTGCTTTGAAAAATCCTTGTGCCTTTTTATTTGCTTAGTTTTCCTTCAACCCATTCCTATTCCTTCCTCCCCCATGTGCTTCATCAGATCTCTCAAATGCCTGTTATGACTTGGTTGTTGTACTTGTTGAGTTGCTCAGGCCTGTCTGACTTGCAGCCCCATGGACTGCAGCATGCCAGACTTCCCTGTCTTTCACCATCTCCTGGAGCTTGCTCAGACTCATGTCCATTGAGTCAGTGATGCCATCCAACCATCTTATCGTCTGTCGTCCCCTTCTCTTCCTGCCTTCTGTCTTTCCCATCAGAGTTTTTCCAGTGAGTCAGCTCTTCATATCAGGTGGCCAAAATAATAGAGCTTCAGATTCAGCATCAGTCCTTTCAGTGCATATTCAGGGTTGATTTCCTTTAGGATTGACTGGTATGATCTCCTTGCAGTCCAAGGGACTCTCAAGAGTCTTCTCCAACACCACAGTTCAAAAGCATCAATTCTTTGATGCTCAGCCTTCTGTATGGTCCAGCTCTCACATCCATACATGACTACTGGAAAAACCATAGCTTTGAATATACAGACCTTTGTTGGTAGAGTAATGTCTCTGCTTTTTAATACCCTGTCTGGGTTTGTCATAGCTATTCTTCCAAAGAGCAAGTGTCTTTTAATTTCATGGCTGCAGTCACGGTTTGCAATGATTTTGGAGCCTAAGAATATAAAGGTTTTCACTGTTTTAATTATTTCCCCATCTGTTTGCCATGAAGTGATGGGACTGGATGCCATGATCTTAGTTTTTGAATGTTGAGTTTTAAGCCAGCTTTTTCACTCTCCTCTTCACTTTCATCAAGAGACTCTTTAGTTCAACTACTCTTCTCTTTCTGCCATAAGGGTGGTGTCATCTGCATATCTGAAATTATTGATATTTCCCCCAGCAATCTTGATTCCAGCTTGAGCTTCATCCAGCTCAGAATTTCTCATGATGTACTCTGCATATAAGTTACTTAAGCAGGGTGACAGTATACAGTTTTGACATACTCGTTTCCCAATTTTGAACCAGTCCATTGTTCTATGTCCAGATGTAACTGTTGCTACTTTACCTGCCTACAGGTTTCTCAGGAGGCAGATAAGGTGGTCTGGTATTCCTACCTTTTAAAGAATTTTCCACAGTTTGTTTTGATCCACATAGTCAAAGGCTTTAGCATAGTCAGTGAAGAAGAAATAGATGCTTTTGTGGAATTGTCTTGCTTTTCTGATGATGTAACGGATGTTGGCAATTTGATCTCTGGTTCCTCTGCCTTTTCTAAATCCAGCTTGGACATCTAGGAGTTCTCAGTTCATGTAGTGCTGAAGCCTTGCTTGGAGAATTTTGAACATTACTTTGCTAGCATGTGAAATGAATGCAATTTGTGTGGTAGTTTGAACATTCTTTGGCACTGCCCTTCTTTGGGATTGGAATGAAAATTGACCTTTTCCTGTGGCCACTGCTGAGTGGATTGCCATTTCCTGCTCCAGGAGCTCTTCCTCATCTGGGATTGAACCCTCATCTACTGTGTTGGCAGGCAGATTCTTTACCACTGAGCCACCTGGAAAGCCCTAATTATCATGTGGCTGGGTATAAAATTCTGCACTGGAGATGATTTTCCTTCAGAATTGTGAAGGCATTGCTCCATTTTCTTTTGATTTCCAGTGTTATTGTTAGAAAGCCTGATGCCTTTCTGATTCCTTTAATATGACCAGGTTTGCCCGGCCTTCATCCTAGAAACTTTCTGAGTGTCCTCTGGGTCTGTAGTATCCTGAAATACCTCAATGCTGTGGGTCCACCACATTCATTGTGCTGGGCATTTTGTAAGCTCTTTAGATTTAGAAATTAATGTTCTTCAGTTCTAGGAAATCTTCTTTTATTCTTTTTCCAAGTCTGTTTGTTTCCTTTATTTTTCTGAGATATTTTTCTTTTTCCATCTTTTTATTTCTTGTTCTTAAATGTTTATTTTGACACTTTTGAACTTCCAAGAGTCCTCTTTTACAGCAGCCTTTTTTTGTTGTTGGTCCAAGGGCACAGTGCCTTCTTTGATCTTTTGGAGTATATTGTCTAAAGTTGTTTTTTTCCTGCTATTTGTGCTATTAACTCAAACTCATTTTTTTCTGTTAATTTTTGTCTTTCTTTTTTCATGTTAAAGACTCCCCACAATTATGTGTGGCCTTCATTCTCATTTAGCAGCAAGGCACTAAAATGAGGATTGAGAATTTCCCCAACCATGGACTTTACTGTTGGGTGAATCAATGGGACCCAGCCAACTTGGGAAATGGGAATATTCTAATAACTCTAAGGCTCACTGGTGAATGAAGAGGGGTACAGAAGAGAAGAAAGTATAGACAATGTAAGGGATAGAAGCAATGTGAGGATCAACTGACAGCAGGAACATAAGTCATACAGTGGATAAGAGAAAGTAAACGTGTAATTTAGCAGAGAAGAATAGCAGGTTCACGTGCAGTGATACCTTGCTCCAGAATACCAAAAAAAAAAAGTAATGGCAACAGCTATGTGACTGCAAGGGAACTGGCTCCCTTCAAGAGTTCTGCCCAACATTGAAAAAACACTTTGCTTTGCTGTCCTCTCAGATGAATGAAAGGAATCCAATCCTTTCTTAAATACTTGAAAGAAAGGAACAGATAAAAGGTAAGATATGCAGCTTTGGAAGTAGATGCAGTTTATAAAAAATTCCCTGGGACTGTTTAGTCCCCAGCTGAGATTATTCCTAAGAAACAGAGCTCTAGGGTGAATGATCTTCAGCTGTAATTGTAATACTCTATGGATAAAAATAGTTAAGCATTGTGAAAAATTAATCTGCCTGTGACCGTAGAGCATTTAAGATGATTAGAGTTACCTGGAGAGCCTTAGGCAGGGAATAGGCAGCTCTTTGCTGTTGCCTGCGCTAAGCAGTGACAATTCAAGCAGGATTTCAGTGTTTTGTTATAGGATCAGTCTGTGAGAGTGAGGGAGAGAGGGAGGGATACAGAGAGAGAGTTCAAAGGGGACTTTGTGGATCTGAGAACCTGTTGCTGGGATGAGGACAGTAAAAGGTTGGCAAATAGGTCACCATTAATCCTTTTTGGAGCCCCATAAGGAGAGTGATCTTCCATTCTAAGGGTTATTATCACAGCAAAGCTAACGATTCTTGAGTTCTCACTATGCACCAGATGCTGTGCTTGATCCAACTTTATCATCCCAGCTTTTGCAATGAAGCCGAGGGAGGTTAAACACTGAATTCTAACCCTGAGTCCACCATTATTCTGTATTGCCTCTTGATTTTTTCAGTCGACTGAAGGAACAGGAAAGGGGTGGACTAATCTTCCAAGCAGTGCTAAGACAAACCTAAGAGACAGAAGACAAGGAGCCCCGAAGGCTGTAGCTGGGACTTGCTGGATGGAGATAAAGGAAAGGAGTTGCAAAGTCAGCCTGGGCTGCCCGTGCAGGGTAGGACTGGGACATTTTTGCCAAAGATATGCAGGAGAATATTGTGTCTATGGGATAGTAGCATGGATCCTAGCGTCCTGAGTGCTCAGTATCCCCCAAATGGTCTGGTGCCCTGGGGAAGGACCCTACTCACGGTGTGGAGGTGGCGGAGACCCAGCAGTGTGCAAGGTCTGACTGTACGTACCCTGTGAAAATACAAAGTCTTCCATCTATCAGTTAGGACTTGGTCCTAGGATCAGAAGCTTCTCTAGGTAGTCCAAGGGACTTGAATACAGGGAATCAGAAGCTTTTATAATTGCTGAAGGGTGGAGAGATAAGGGTCAAGAAGCATCCATACAGATGGCTCTAAGAATTCACATGGGAGCTGCTTCAAACTGCACATCTTCCAGCACATCTGCCTGCAACTGCCTCCAAAGCCACCTGGCCTCTGTCTCTCCGCTGCCTTCTAAACCGAGCTTTCACTTTCTGGTTGACAAACACTAATCCAGAGTCACACATGGGGGAGATTCTGGGAAAGGCAGACTTAGCTTTTCTTCTTCAATGCAGGACAAGCCTCCTAAGCAGGAGATGGTGATGCCAACTGAAGTATCATCCCTTGATGGATGAATATCATCCGTCAATACCCTGGACCTTCCTGTGACCTCAAGTTACAGTGCCATTCTGTTTGTACCACCACCCTCCCCGGCTCCAGACACACATGCCCACTTTTTTCTTTTTCTTTTGATTGTCTTGGTGATGGGGTAAGATAGGAAATTTTTTACCTGGGAAAGCTTAGGTATGGTGTGAGCCTAGGGTCCACTCCAGGTGACCTCCTCAGTGCCCAACAACCTGAGTGGTTTTCTCACTGTATCAACTGAGGCAGAGTTTTAAAACTGCAAGATTCCTGATACTTGTCCATGAGAAGAAGGGCACTCCTGAAAAGTTAGCAACCAGGCCTTTAGTGAGCATGCATGTTTTTGCCTTCTTCATTATCCAGTGTGGTTACTGAGAGCAGTTAAAGGACTTTGACTGTTTAACTGGTCGGTGAAAAGGGACCATGTTTTCCTGTAAGGGTTATACTACAAGCTCCAGCATGGTCATGCTGACCTGGAACCACTCAAATGGTGGCCATGGTTGCCTGGGGAGTTTCACTGGGTGCCCGGTGAGGTTCCATAGGAAGGAGTAGCAGGATTCATTAGTTATTCTTGACATGAAGTCAGGAACGGTAGCATAGGTGTCACAGATTTGCCCTCTATGTTGGTGATTGTATTTATCTGTCTACATGGAGGTGCTTATGTGCTAGATCTCTGTACATGAAGATAAGTTGCCCATCTCCCATCAGAAGGACACAACAAGCTAGACTCTAGCTGTATTTGTCAGACTGCCATCCATTGCAAGCAGCAAAAATCACACTCAGTATCACATTAAGCAACGTTAGTAAATTAAAAGAAGTTGATTATTTGATTGGTTGGGATGGGTGGAAACTCATTGTTTTTTTAACTGAAAATTGAAAGCTGTGTCTGGCTGCATCCCCTGGAGAAGGCAATGGCAACCCACTCCAGCATTCTTGTCTGGGAAATCTCATGGACAGAGGAGGAGCCTGGCGGGCATCAGTCCATGGAGTCACAAAGAGTCAGACATGACTGAGCAACTAACATACTTGGCTTCAGGTAGAGTTGGATCCAGGGCTCAGATGAAGTCACCAGGGTTCTTAGTCTCTTGTTTCACTTGTCCTTGTGTCAGTATTGTTCTCAAGCAGACCCTCCTCATGTGCTTCCAGCACACATCTGATCAGCTTGGCAAGCTCAGTGGAGAAAAGCCCCTCGTTCCCAAAAGTTTTAGTCTAAAGTCTTGGGGCTAGCTCTCACTGGCAAAGCTTGGGTGGATGCTGTTCGCTGTGGCAGGGGTCGGGGGGAGGATGCATTCCTGTGTCTGTGGGGTGGGGAGCAATCCCTATGTAAACCATATGGACTGAAATTGGAGGCAAGACATGTCCCTGAAGGAAAGGGGAGTGGGTGTGTGTAAGTGGATTGGGGCTCTGCAACCCCTCACCCCCAAAGGGACACACATCTCCAGCTGGCAAAAGCAGCAGCTTTATGTTATTCCAGCCCAGCTGGAGTTAGAATCAGTGTGGGCCATCTCTGAATCATCTCAGTCAAGTTGCTAGCTTCTTTGGACTTACAGTTACTCATTTGTGTAATAAGTAGGTTGGGTTCAATGGTCCACTCCACCATTCCAGCTATAAATTTATGCAAATCTTCCCATCTGTGCCACTGCACTGGGATCAGGATCTGTTAGCAACATTCTCAACAAATGGATGGGCCCCTTATTTTAGGCCTCCGTATGCTGTAAAGCATCAAAAAGCAGTCTGAAAAAAATGGCCCAGTGGTTTTGTTTGGGGTCTCAGAGAAATTCAGAATGGATTTTGAAGGGACACCCTCCACAGAAGCAACCGTGGTCTCTGCCCCAGACAATCCATCCTGTTGGATGGTTCGTAGATAGAAGATTTCTTTTGCCTGCAGTTCTCTTGGAAACAGGGCGCCCGCCAAGCTCATCCGCCGTACTGTGCTCTGGGTAGAAGTAATTGTTTTTACGAGGCTTTATTCATGTCTCGTCTACCTGAGGGCTACCCCAAGTAATGTTTCTCTAGCTATTAAAGACTTTATCATGCATGAAGCCTCTCTAGTATTTTCCTTTAGGGGAAAAGAAAAAAAGATTCCTCTTGAAGTTTACCACCTCCAGTGGCAATTTGCTGCCCATTTCAGGGCCACGTTAAGTGGTTGGCACCTGAAAAAAGGGCAGTCTTTCTCTTTTAAGTGCAGCCGGAAAATGGGAGTCATAAGTGAAAGTAGGGAACCGAGAGAAGTATTTCCATGAGGCTGAGGTAGCTTTCTTGTGTTGTTGTGAGCTGGCAAACTTCAACATGCTCAAGCAGTGTTTTGTCAAATTTCTTCAATGCTGAACGTGGCACCGGCCCAAATGAATGTAGATGTTATTTTAGTGCTAGGAGAGATTTATTTTAATGTACAGATGCAGCCACTACAAAGGCCTCTTTTAATCTACTGGGAACTCTGTGCCTTGCTCTTTTACTCTCTGAAACCCTCCTCCTCATTCTAGGGAAAACTGGTGTATGCTGTGAAATTGCAGTGTATTCCCTCCTTCCCTCTTCATCTCCCAAGGCAATGACATAAGTGCTGACAATAATTATAATTAAGATGCTTTGTGCAAGAAAGAACAGTTTGCACGGCTTCATTCCCTTGCACAGCCTGCCTGGAATTCAGAGACAGTTCTGCTTGATAAAAGAAAGCCTACCAGCAACAGAGCCCACTCGCCCAGCTCCAGGCTCAAGCAGAGCAACCCTAAGAGAAGCAGTTCCTTATCTAGGGCCTCAATTCTCTCACCCACAGAAGGAACTGTTCCTTTATTGCCCGCCTCCAAGATGGGAAATTCATCCGTTGAGCTGAGCCTCAGATACCAATATCTTGCACCTTGATCGAGGCCAAAATAAACGGGAAGGGAAACACAGAGGAAGCCACGGCGATATGTGAGGTTTGGCCTAGCCAAATCTATGCTTTCAAGGCAAAACAAGAGAGGGGGGCCACAGACAAAAGCAAGCAGTTTGTGTGGCTGGATGGGGGCGGGGGAAGTATACAGAGAAAAGGAGAAATAATCACCAGACTCAGTAGCAGAGGAGAAACGGAAGCCAGGATAGTATCAGTTCTATCTCACCCAAGGATTCTTCTTTATCATAGTTTGGAATATTCCTTTACTGTCCCCAAATGAGATAGATAGAGAATATAACCTGTTTTCCTACATGCTGCCCACCAAATAATCTATATAATGTTCCCACTATAATATCAAGAAATAAAAGTAGTTCCTAAGAGGATAAGATACATTTTAGTGTGTTAATATTTGGGCAGAACTATAAGAAGAGATGGAAGGAAGAGGCTGGAAGCTTGCATGGAATCTTTGTGAATGCAGTGGCTGCTCTATGACCCTCTTAACTACAAAGTGTGCCTCCTTGGTGATGGGATTCTCTGAAATAGTCAAGTTTCAGGCAAGACAGAGGGTGTTCATTTCTCTCTTTCACAGGACTGAGGTTGCATTTGTAAAAATGTTCATGTGCAAGGCATACTTTGCGTTTAGATGTGAAACAGAATTCAGTTCAAGGCCCAGCTGCAGATCGTGCTTTCCAAGCACATCCTTATCAGGCAGAGCACTTGAAGTCTGAGGGGCTTGGAACCATTTTTTGTTGCAGGCTGTCTCCAGAATTGTAGGCCTTCCAGTTATTGTGACAATCAAACTGCAAACTTCCAAAACAGTCCCCTAGGGGGTGATGTAGTCCTGTGGAGAACCTTGGAGGAGACTAGGCAGCAGGCTCCTGAGTCAGGCTTGTGGGCTCAAATCCCAGTTCCATCAAGTCCGAGCAGTTGTGTGGCCCTAGTTAAGTCACTGAACCGCCTGCAGCTTGTCTTTAAAATGGAAGAAAAAAAAAAAATCTTCTCCTTGAGATTGCTGAAAAGTTAAGTGGGATAATGTTTGTCGGGTGCCTGGCTCAGAGTGTGTGTCCTCTGTTACTGGGACCAGCTCCTGCAGCCCTGCGTGTCCTGGGACATTTCTCCTATCATCAGCCTTCTAAGAAACAAGGCTGTGGTCTCCACGCTGCGGTGGGTACAGGTTTCCTTTGGCCACTGAGTTGTTGTCAAGGAGCCACTTCTGCTGTCTTCTTTCTTCACCTGGAGGTGTTGACAGTTGCCAGGAGCACCTGAGAAACTCTTTTCTGACCTGCAGGAAACTGATCAGTTCACAGGAAACAGAAAGAAAAATCAAAATATAGAGTAAAATGTATGAGAAAGTATATAGTTTTACCAATCTCATATTAAGCAGATGTTAATCTTTCCTACAGGGATAGACTCATTAAGGGTCTCCCAGGTGGCGCTAGTGGTAAAGAACTGACCTGCCAGTGCAGGAGACATAAGAGATACGGGTTCGATCCCTGGTTTGGGAAGATCCCCTGGAGGAGGGCGTGGCAGCCCACTCCAGTGTTCTTGACTGGAGAATCCCATGGACAGAGGAGCCTGGTGGGCTACAGTCCACAGGGTCATAAAGAGTCGGACATGACTAAAGTGACTTAGCATGCATGTACACTCATTAAATACATACTCTTTTTGAGTGATTTTGGGGGTTCCCTTTAGTCATTTGTTTTAGGTTTTTTTTTTTTTTTAACTTCTCTGAAGTCACGAAGATCTGGGTTCAGATCTTATTCCCCCAGGGTCCCTCCCATCTTCTAAATCAGAATATTTTTACCATGTCCTCTAGGTTAACAACTCAGAAACCTTCATGTCCTCAGAATTGAAACAGAGGTGATAGTGATAATATCTCCCTGTGAGGATTTTATCAAATCCTCATAGTGTTCTGGGTAGTTAAGATTACATCAGGTCCAGCTTCTTTAACTTTTATCAAAAAAGATGAAACAGTCTATAGTGGTTTGAAGCCCAGGGTCCTTGCGGGTAACTTGGATTCTATAAGGAGTCCAGACAAGGAAATGAAATTAATCTGGGGCCTCTGATAGAGGGATGGCAGCTCCTTAGCAGACAGATTGGTGAGGGGTGAACAATGTATCAGTCTTGGAGATTCAGCTGCAGGCCAGCACCCTGCATGACCCCCTCATGGCCGCCCGGGGCGGCCCTGGAGTCAGTCTGCGGCACTCTGGGCCTTACTGACGAGCCATCAGGGAGCCTTGGGCTGGGCTTTCTGTCTGTGGCCCCTGGTGGCAGTAGCAGGGGTGGTGGTGACTGAGTTCCAGTGTCCCGGGGTACTAGTGGGAAAGGCTGACCCCTGTGAGGACATCCCCGCACAGCCCTTTCCCCTGGGCCCCCAGCACTCTGGCTTCCCTTGGAGTCTCTTCACTTTCCAGTCAGATCGTCTTTCCCATGCAGTCAGTTTAGGGGCTGGAGGCAGGTGGTGAGGAGGAACTGGCCCAGGCAGTTGCCATATTGTCCTTTCAATTCTGAGATTCCTCTAGGCCTCAGCTTTGGGGACTCAAAAATCCAGAATTGACTCCTTTGTTCTCTGGGTTCCTCTGTACCTCCCTTCCCCGAGGCCCTAAGCATGGAATGCTTTAGCTGAGGGAATGGAGAAGAGCCAGGGGGTGCCAGGAAACTCTGGGAGGAATGTTGGTAACGACTGTGTTTCAAAGTGTTATCCCTCAAAGAAAGCACGAGAGGCAACTGATTAACTGCCTAGTGCCTGGAATACAGTGCATTTGCTTGTTCAGTCATCCAGTCAGTCAGTCAGCCTTTACTGAGAGCTACTGGGTGCCAAGGAACCTTTGGAGAAGGGATAAATCCCTGAGTAGAGGGGCACTGAGGTCAGGCAGCTTGGCTCACCCTTAAGACCTCTGCAGTGGTATCTACCCTGCTGAGACAGATTTGAACTTCCTGCCAAGTCAGAGAAGGAAGCACCCGCCCTGCCCCATGGTCCACCCTGCCCCCGCACCAGAACATGATCAGTGCAGTCTGTTCTGAAAAGCCAGTTCAGGAACCCAAAGAAGAGACTCGAGTATTGCCAAGTATGTGTTTGAGAGCAATCATTTAATGACAGAAGATGATTTTTCCATCCTCAACATCTGCCTGATTAAATTATGGGACAAAACTGGTATCCTTAACCCCATGTCTAATTCCCAAATATTCCAAGCTCTTGAGATTCCAAGAGGTTGAAGTGGGGAAAAAATGCTTAATTACTCCAAAATGCTGTCCAACCTGCTCATTAATACTTCCCATTCGCTTCTCCCTCCCTGCTCATAGTCACCTTGTGTGCAGCTATTGTGGGAGGACCTTGTCTAGGTCGGCCATGGCTGAGCACATCGCCACCCACGTATTTGACTTTGGAATGGGTGTCTGGATAGAGAGAGGGAACCAGGCCCAGGGGTGTGCTGGTCTTGCCTTTCCAGGCTGCCTTCCTGCATGAGCACGCTCATAAGCACATGGTCTTTCCCTTGACTGTTTCTGTTGCTGTCTTTTCCATGTCAAATGAAATGGAGCCACTGAACAGTGATTGGGATAATGGTCTTATTGACCCACCCACCATCAAGAGGGCAATTCTGCTTCTGAGGAGCTGTCCCCAGAATGATCACTGAATTTTGTTTGACCCTCCTTGTTTGGTCCTGGTTGCTATCTGATAAAGATAGAGGAAATGTGCTGTTTTCACTTGCACTGGACATGCAGATCTCAGACACTTCAAGCTTATTCTCAGCTTGGAACTTTGCATGTGGCCTAAAATGCTTTTCCCACCCTCACCAGGTCACTAGATTTTCACCCTATAGGTTCTCCCTCTTAATTGAATACTTACCTAATACTGTCTTCCGTAATTCCAAGACATAATTAGTGAGCAGAGAAACGTGTTTCATGAAATGATTCATTTACAGGCAAAATCAAAACATGCTGAAATTTACCATACTGAAATGATAGACCCTTGAGATTGAAAAGCTGGATGGTATCTGGCAAGACACAGATGAAGTTTATGTGACAGTGCAAAAACTCAAGGTTCCAGGCTTCACTCAGTCGGGAGAGATTAGAAACAAGAATACACCACACCATCTGATCCCAGGTGCTGCTTTCTGGGTGGAAGTCCATCATCTCTCACCTGGTTGGATGAATGCTACCAGCTCCTAACCAGTCCCTTACACAAACTATAGAGCCCACCTCCCTCACCTGCAGATATGTCCTACACACAGATCTGTTCACATCTCATGTCCATGCTTTTATGAGAAGCTGTTCATGGGTCTTCATTTCCCTCGGAACAGAGCCAAAGATACCTGGATGGCAGAGGTAGGTCTCCTAGGAGAGAAAAGTGTCTGAAAATAGTTGATGTCACCATCAGCACAGCATCAACCCAACTGCCTGTTCATACCTTTGACTTGTATCATAAGTGCCTACCTGGGCTGGGTACTTCTCTAGTTACAAAGAATAAAGATGTAAACAAACAGTCTCTACCCTCCAGTAGCTTAACACTAGCCAATTAGGAATAAAACACAATAAATAATACATAGTATAATTTAATGCCAAATATACATTAATGCTTTGACCAACATAAAGTCAGTTTGACTGTTGACAAGAAGACCATCAGAAGAGTCCATGGACCAAGCTACATCAGCCATATTCCCTATCTCAGGAAGATCACCTTCCTGACAGGGTCTTACTGGTATCCCAGAAAGGGAAGTCGGGCAAGTGATAGGGTTCTGGAGTCTGGGTGGGTCTCTCAGTGTGGGGATCTGATTGGGACTGGGTTAATTTAAGAATGGTGTACCTCTCAAGTCTTGATAAATCAAAAAAGTTGTTTGATAAGTGAGCAGTTTCCCTAGTTGAGCCCTCTCTTGTTCTTAATCAGTCTGTTGTTGAGATGCGCTGATTTAGGGGAAGTTCTCAAGTAAATCATGAAGTACATTTACTGGTTTATAACCTTATCTTTCAGAGAAGGCAATGGCACCCCACTCCAGTACTTTTGCCTGGAGAATCCGATGGACGGAGGAGCCTGGTAGGCTGCAGTCCACAGGGTCACTAAGAGTCAGACACGACTGAGCGACTTCATTTTCACTTTTCACTTTCATGCATTGGAGAAGGAAATGGCAACCCACTCCAGTATTCTTGCCTGGAGAAACCCAGGGACGGGGGATCCTGGTGGGCTGCCGTCTGTGGGGTTGCACAGAGTCGGACACAACTGAAGCGACTTAGCAACAGCAGTAGCACCAGCCTTATCTTTCTGGTCAAGAATTTTCTGAAGTAAATAGTAAAATCATGAAAGTCTCATTGATGGAGGCAACCTTGGTTTCCGGTCCTGATATTTCTGTGCAGAATGCAAGCTATCTCAGTGCTCTCAGGTCTAAACATGCAACAGAGGCCACCCCAGGTCATCGCCTGGGATGTGCCATGTGATCCTCAGTGTAGGGTTGCCAGACTTAGCAAACCAGAAATATTTTATCTGGTAACCCTATCAGAGTGCTGTGAATTTTTCAGTGAATTGTCTGTGTATTATATTTAGATTCTCAGCTTCTCAGGCAGCATTAGAATAACTAGCAGTATCCAGAAGATATTCCCACAGGGCATCAGCTGAACTGAATTGAGCTGCTTCCTTGACACCAGCACCGTGTGGGCTCTCATTCACCACAGTTTCCACCCACTCCTGAAGGGATCTGAGTTTTAGGGAGTCTGGAATGGACTTGAACTTCCTAAGATGAGCTTGGTGTGCCAGGACGTATCTCTTTCCTTCTCTGTGCCCTAAAACATGAGCTGGAGAATCTGAGTAACTGGAAACCTCCCCCCACCCAGCTCCATGAACCATCCGTGTGGGTTTTTTTTTATTGCCATCTAACTAATTTATAATATTGTGTTAATTTCAGGTGAATAGCAAAGTGATTCAGTTATATATATTTCTTTTCAGATTATTTTCCATTGTAGTTTATTACAAGATATTGAATGTAATTCCTGTGGTATACAGTAAATCCTTGTTGCTTATTTAATCTATGTTTAGTAGTTTGTATCTGTTAATCTCATGCTCCTATTTTATCCCTCCCTGTCTCCCCTGTCCTCTTTGGTCATCATAAGTTTATTTCCTATATCTGTGAGTCTGTTTCTGTTTTGTATGTAGATTTGTATTACCTTTTAGATTCTACTAGAAAACTAGTATTAGTGATATCATTTAATGTTTGTCTTTTGCGTTTGACATACTTCAGTTAGTATGATATTCTCTCGGTCCATCCAATGTTGCTGCAAATGGTAATGTTTCATTCTGTTTATGACTAGTAGTCCATTGCATGTATGTATGTGTGTGTGTATATACACACACACACCACATCTTAAACCAGTCATCTGTTGATGGGACTGGATTGTTTCTATATCTTAACTATTGTGAATAGTGCTGTTATGAACATTAGCATGCATGTATCTTTTCAAATTAGTGTTTTCTTTTTTGTCCATATGTGTACCCAGGAGTAGAATTTCTGGATTATATGGTAGCTCTATTTTTAGTTTTTTAAGGAGCCTCCATGGTGGCTGCACCAATTTACATTCCCATATGGATGTTTTAGTGCTGCTTTGCATTAAATACAGTCATCAACATCCAGGTCAGAGGTGTTTGGCAAATATCTGTGACCATTCTATTATGGGTTTTGAAATGTTTGGAAATCTGACCCCTGATTTTGTTATAATCTCTTTGGTAACTGTTATTAGGTGGTGACCTAATAAGAAATTATTAACTAGGGAGCTATAATTTGGAAACTTATAATTTTCTTAATGGACATTGATTTGTGTAACCCTGATTAAAATACAATGAAGCCTGAGGCTTAAATGTTTTATTCTGAAAGTTTGAAAGGATGGGAATTGACTTTAAAAATGTATTGGCTTGAAAACCTTATTGAAATAATATTATTCAAAGAGTTTTGTGAGCATAAAATGATCTGACAAAAACTATTCGATGCCAGCTCCAGTGGCCTTAGAAAGCTGAGGGAATATAAGTTTCTTTAGATGAGGTCTGGAAAAATGCTTCCAGATTACCTCAGGGGTGAAAAGAAAATTATTATTCCATTCCACGGCCCTGCTAATTCTTTTCAACATTGATTCTGTCAAGTAATTAGAATCTAAATGGAGGAAACATTCATAATTGTCATTTATTATACTTTACTGAAGGTGACTGCTCCCAAGAAGCTCTGACAGGACAAAAACAAAGTGATTACGAAAGAAATGTGTAGGCGAAAGGATCAGGCCTTCCTACACACATTCCCAGAAGTCAGTCACGGACAGTGGGTGGGGACGGTTCCAGATTAAAATAGGCCTCTGCAGCTATGAGTCTTCAAAGACAGTCCTCTGCTATCACGTTGTCAATCGAGTGATAATGAGTCCTGTTTCCCCTCCCTCTCTCTCACCACAGACATACATCATGTAGCTCTTTGTTACTTAAAAGCATGTAAAAGAAAGATTGCCCCCGTCCACCCCAGCACCACAGCGTGTACTTCAGAAGTGAAATATGCAATCGGTTAGGGGTTATATTTAAAATACCTCCTCCCCTTTTATCATTGTATTTCTTCACTTGGCATAGGCTAAAATGTGAGGTGTGTCTGCTGCTGTGAGAATGTTTTTTTCCCCCCTAATTTCTGAAATAATACCATACCTTGGAGATTAATGTTTGGGCTTTATCAAGATTATAATAAACAAATACGGCTTTGATCTAAATATTTTTCAAAAGGTTGTTGCTGATCGTTCTTGGTTCCCTATAATCTTATAAGAAAGCCTTTGGGCTTGCCAGTCTGACACCCAGGGGGACATAAATGCAGCTGCCTTTTCTTCCCCCTCATTTCCACGAGAATACTCTGTTCTCAGTTTCGCCCAAATTAGTCCCAGGATTTCAGTTGTCTTTTTTGTCCAACATTCCATCATGCAATTCATTAAAATCTTCACATGAAATATTTAACAGATGAGTTATGTCATAATTCACATTACAGTTTTAAATGGTTATTCATGTGGTAAGTCATTTATCCTGGACATTAGCAGACCCCTGGAATGGGCTTGTATTTGATGTAAGCAAGGTTAGGCTTCTTTTCCTCAACACTGCAGGACAGTGGCCTTTTTCCAAACCCCCACTTAATCATGAAATATTCCAAAAAAATGACATTCAGATTCATTGTTAGTTCTACTTGCAATTAACTATTTTGAAAACAAACAGAAGAAAACATTTAAACAAATGTGGCTTGGCTAACATCTATGACAGTTGACCGTTAATTAAGGCGAGTTTTAATCCAAATGTGCCATGCCTTGTTACTGTCGCTGCTAGTCATCATTGCTGTGGGGCACAAAGGAAGGGGCGATCAGGGACTTTGTCAGAGGAGGGCTGAGGACAACGTGTAAGAAGAGCCACTACCCTGCTTGAGGAATACGACCAGTCAGGAGCTCTTTTTCTGGTTGAGAGAATGTATGGCCAGTATTTACTTATAGAATTTGGGTTTTAAGAAAACTTGTTTCACTCCCAAGTGATGAAATACAGAGGAAATCCTTAGCACATATTTATTAACTTATTCGAGTTTTATTTTCTCTAATAAGAATATAGTTCTCTACCATATCCCTACCCATGGATTGGAATCAGTTAGGAGAAAACACTCCTGTGTGTGGGCCAAGCCAGCCCAGAAAAGCTCTGGAACCTGATGTTCTGCCTGAGCACCGGGATGAAATGACTGGCCGCATGCTGCCAGCAGTAGCAAGTCGCTTGGGAAACTTTGTGACCAGGTAACCTGGCTGAGGAGCACATGGAGCGGACAGTGGCAGTGTTGGGACAGTAACTCTTTTGGATTCTGTATGCTAATCTAGCTAACCTTGTCCTGAGAATGCACGAGTAATTGCAATTCTAAAAAGGGTGAGTGATAGTATTTGAAGAGTGGACCACATCTTTCATTAATCCTGAAGGGAGAAAGTCCATTTCAGGCTTACTCAGCTGAAAAAGAATCCTTGCCTTCTGTTTTTTGCTTCTTTTTGCCAGTGCTCACATGGCCCTCCCCTTCACCCCCTACAAATGTATTATAATTTTGTAGACTGTTTCAGTTCAGTTCAGTTGCTCAGTCGTGTCCAACTCTTTGCGACCCCATGAATCGCAGCACGCCAGGCCTCCCTGTCCATCACCAACTCCCGGAGTTCACTCAGACTCACATCCATCAAGTCGGTGATGCCATCCAGCCATCGCATCCTCTGTCATCCCCTTCTCCTCCTGCCCCCAATCCCTCCCAGCATCAGAGTCTTTTCCAATGAGTCAACTCTTCGCATGAGGTGGCCCAAGTACTGGAGTTTCAGCTTTAGCATCATTCCTTCCAAAGAATACCCAGGGCTAATCTTCTTTAGAATAGACTGGTTAGATCTCCTTGCAGTGCAAGGAACTCTCAAGAGTCTTCTCCAACACCACAGTTCAAAAGCATCAATTCTTTGGCGCTCAGCTTTCTTCACAGTCCAACTCTCACATCCATACATGACCACTGGAAAAACTGTTTACCCCCTAACATTACATCCTCAAGGACCTTGGTAGTAGTGGGTAATATGAATTTATTGTAGTTGGATTTTCTGTTGAGTATCAATATATTGGGGTGAAAAGTGTACTTGATGATGAAATACATAAAGGGTTAAAACTAGGACTAAATCATCATATGAATGTTGACAACACTGTCAAACCTTTAGAGTTTTGATACAGGTAATTTTATTTTGTATTATTTATCCCCATCCCACAGAAGTCCTGTTCATGTGACTTTCTTTGTAGAGACAGAAGTGAAGTGATGTATCCAAGGGTACTTAGCTGTCTTAGAAGCAGGGTTCACAACAAGAGCTCTTGGTAAATATTTTCCTGTTTATAATTTGTTGATGGCAGTAGGATTATTTTTCTGTCTCCTGGATTTGTATGTGAATATATCACATGGCTGGGGAACTGGGCAAATGGAGGTAGGGGTGTTTATGTGAGCTTGCGTGCCAAGCATGGTGAGCACTGTTTTACAAACCAGATTTGTGCTCTTAGGAGTATGTTGCAAGTTGAGGCCAAGCCCACAGAAAATTATTTCTAAATGAATACAATATGAAAAAGTTATTTTATTTCTAATTTTACATGTAACATTGTTCTTTGGTGAGTCTCGGATTACACTTGAATGCATGTCTGTTAACCTGATATGAGATGCATGCATGATTTCATCTTGAATGCATTTGAATATAATAGCACTGGAAATGTAATTTGTATTCTCAAATTTTATAAAGCAAAATAAATAAATCTTGGGGGTGGTAGCCACACTGAGCGTATTGCGTTGATTTCTTTGGGCTTCTCTCAAACTAATTACCAGCTTCCCCTTGCAAATCCAGGTCTTCTCACATGGGCAGGTCTGTCTGCTCTAGATCCTTCATACATAAGTCATCCTCATTTCTTCCACCTCCAGGGAGTGGGTAGCTTGGACAGATCTGTGGGGAATGTATGTTTAATTCTCAAGGGAAACCAGTCTTCAGTTCCTCTGCTGTGTTCCTGTTATCAGTGATGACTCTCCAGTTAAACTCTCTGAGGTGATGAATATGTTCTGGGTCTGTTGGATCCAGTACACTCAGTAGCCACTAGCCTCCTGTGGCTATTTAGCACTTAAAATGTGACTAATGCAATTTAGGAACTAAATAATTAATTTTATTTAATTTTTATTTAAATAGCTATATGTAGCTAGTGGCCACCAATTTGGACAATGTAGGACTAGAGCCTTTGAGGTCAGCAATTGGTCCCAATTCCAGTGTACTAAACCACTGACTAAAAAGCCTCTTGATGAGAGTAAAAGAGGAGAGTGAAAAAGCTGGCTTCAAACTCAATATTCAAAAAATTAAGATCATGGCATCCAGTCCCATCACTTCATGGCAAGTAGATGGGGAATAAGTGGAAACATTAACAGTCTTTATTTTCTTGGGCTCCAAAACCACTGGATGGTGACCACAACCATGAATTTAAATGACACTTTTTCCTTGGAAAGAAAGCTATGACAAACCTAGACAACATATTAAAAAGTAGAGACATCTTTTTGCTGACACAGGTCTGTATATTCAAAGCTGTAGTTTTTCCAGTAGTCATGTACAGATGTGAGAGTTGGACCATAAAGAAAGCTGAGCGTTGAAGAATTGATGCTTTTGAACTGTGCTGTTGGAGAAGACTCTTGAGAGCCCCTGGGACTGCAAGGAGATCAAACCAGTCAATCCTAAAGGAAATAAACCCTGAATATTTATTGGAAGGACTGATGCTGAAGCTGAAACTCCAGTACTTGGCCACCTGATGTGAAGAGCCAACTCATTGGAAAAGACTCTGATGCTGGGAAACAGAAGGCAGGAGGAGAAGGAGGCAACAGAGGATGAGATGGTTGGATGGCTTCACCGACTCAATGGACATGAATTTAATCAAACTTCGAGAGACCGTGAAGGACAGGGAAGCCTGGCATGCTGCAGTCCGTGGGGTTGCAAAGAGCCAGACACGTGACTTAGTGAGTGAGCAACAATCACTGACATTCTGCAAATGAAGTGCCTGTATGTGCGGGTGTTTGAGTGATGCTCTGTGCTCTTGTCTGTCAGCTCTGAGCATCCTGAAGGGTGAACCTTTCTTCAGTGATTTGACCACCCTCCCCAGGCCTCCATCCCTGGCTGTTGCATCCCTCATGTCTTCATTTCAATCCATTGACCACCTAGCTTGTACCTGATTTCTGAAAAACATGGGAGGAAGAGAAGGAGGGGAAAAATAGATAGAAAGGATGTTAGAAAGTTGAGGAAAAAAGAAGACTGAATGGAAAGGTTACATGGAAGCTCTGTAGTCTGTATCGCTAAGCTGAAAATGAGTACCCAGGTGTTCTTTAGAGGATTGAGGTGTGTTAAGGAATAGTAACCGACTAATTGAAGCCAAATTATGAAATGTCAGTGCTGTCAATGCATGAATATTTCACGTGAAAGGCTCTGGGGCTCTTTGGGGTGGCATTTCTCGTAAAAATGACTTTGCTATGTTGTTATTTCCAAAGACCATCCCAGTATCTTAGGGTCATTGACCTAGGACACTTACACAATATTAGGGTGCTGGGAAGGATCTTAAGGAACACTTTTTTTCTAGGTGTGTTCTGCCCCTGGGAGGTGAATAAGGAACCACCAGATGCTTTTATGGAAAGGGAACTCTGTCTCCATCCTTGTGTTGAAAGTTCCTGATAGGGAACCATGGAGCCTTTGCAATCAGATGGAAGTTAGGAGCACCATGAATTCCAGGAAAAATATGTTGATGGTTTTCTGGACTGTCTAAAAGATTTCAAACTCCAGGAATGGGGTTTTAATTTTCTGCATTCTCTTTGGGACTTGGGTTTCGCTAAAACCGTTTCAGTCCTTGTTTTTCTTATTAAATTAGCAAGACTGACTTGAATCAGAATATACCATTATGGTTTGAAATGTTGAAAGAACAGGATAGATGGGCATGACAAATATCTCAGGTTCCATTTAGGATGTGTGGGGGTGGAGGAAGGGGGGGACTTGCTAAAATAATTATGATTCTTTTTTAAAAAGTTAACCTGGGGAGTAGTCACATGGTAAAAGTTGAAAAAGTTAAAAGTTGAAAAAAGGAAAAAAAAGAACAAGAAATGAAAATAGTGAGAAGCTAAATTTATGTTTGTGAAAGCTTATATTTGTTTTTCTGAATACAATTGGCATGGGATGCCCTTAAGCACTTTTGTTTGTGATGGGGAATTTTTATTCTGGTTTTTAAAGGGTTTTTGGTGTTTGTTTGCTTGTTGTTTTTTGCTTTAAATCAGTTTGTACTTAAATAACTAGCCAGATGCAGCCAGTGGCTGTGGCTGCATAACTCAACTCATCTCGCTCTCATCTCCCACTGTCCAGATCATTTCCCCAGTACTTCTTGTTCTAGGCGTTCATTGTGGACTTTCTAAAATATGGATCTGAGATCCTTTCACTTGTCTACTGAAATATCTTTAATGGCTCTTCCAGCCCTAAAGCAGGTGCCAGCAAACTTTTTCTGTAAACAACCAAATAGTAAGCACTTTAGGCTATGTTGGCTATTCAGCCCCTGTTGCAACCACTCAATGCTGCCATTGTACTAGACAGTGTATAAACAAATAAGGCTGTCTGTGTTCCAATAAAGCTTTATTGACAAAAAGAGGTGAATTTGGCCCTTGGACCAACTCCTGACCTACAGGGTACTCTTCAGGTTTGTTGGCCTGACATTCAAGGACATTTTCCATTTGACCTCAGCCTGCACAACCAAGTTCCCCACTCCCATTCTTTGAAGCCTCGGAAGACAGTATGGTTTTTTAAAAGGCTCTACCCTTTTGCTTGTGCTGTTTCTGCACTTGAGTCCCATCTTTCCTCTGTTTTTTTCCTATGAGTCAGATCTCCATGCTTTATCTGATACAAAGTTCTTGTCAGCTCCTCCAGGCCAAGTCTGCCCCATTCTTTATGCTCCACAGTCCTCTGTGTAAGCCTCTGATGTTGCTTTTACCATGTGACTACTCCCCAGGTAGACTCTGAGGGAGTGTGTGGTCTCATTCCCCTTATTACTCAGCTTAGATCTTGGTGTAAAGGCCACTGAACAATTGGTCATGAAGTTGGCCCACCCATGGGCTTGTGAATCTCTTAATCCAAGCTGCTGCTAAGTCTCTTCAGTCGTGTCCGACTCCGTGCGGCCCCATATACGGCAGCCCACGAGGCTCCGCCATCCCTGGGATTCTCCAGGCAAGAACACTGGAGTGGGTTGCCATTTCCTTCTCCAATGCATGAAAGTGAAAAGTGAAAGTGAAGTCGCTCAGTCAGACTCGTAGCGACCCCATGGACTGCAGCCCACCAGGCTCCTCCATCCATGGGATTTTCCAGGCAAGAGTACTGGAGTATATTAACTTGTAGGTGAACAAACTACAGACTCAGAAGGGGGAAACCATGGGCCACAGTTGCTGGAAGGGGCAACAAAAACACAGCCAGGGCAAAACAGTGCAGATCCATTGTAGTCAGGACTGTCTGGGAGTCCTTTGGCATCGACCTCATGGCCCAGACAGGGAGTGAATGAGGAGTGAGGGAAGCAATGTCTAGTTTAGGGCATCAGGACCAGGGAGAGGATGCAGCCTGCTGGAGGGAGATCAGAGAGAAGCAGCAGGCATGATTAATGGGATGGAGGGACTGACTCATGAGGCAAGATTAAAGCACTCTGAGGAGCTGGGGTACAGACCGAAAGGGGCAGATGATAGCAGGCTGCAAGTATGTTAGATGGATAAACACCCAGGAGGGAGCAGCTCGCTTCATTAGAGAGGTGAAAATGGGGCCTCCCTCAGAGAATGGGAAGGGTGCTCAGAAAGGGCACGGGTGACTGACAGGGGAACTCAGTAGACGATGGGTGGGCCAGGGGCAGCTCTGGGTTGCTCGGACTAGAAACATCATGGAAAGGTCACCGTGGGGTGACTCTTTCAGGGAAGCCTCTGCTTTTATCCTGTGGAGTCTCGAAGCCTGCTGTGACTGCTGACCTGGGCCTGTGAAAATATTAAGTACCAGTCATTGAATGTTTCAACAGTCCTGAGGCCTTCTGCATGGAAGTCAGCCTTCTGCCATCCCTCCCTATCTTTAGTAGAACCAGAGATACTTGGTCCAAGCCCCTTCTTAAATCCAGGGCACACTCTCACCCCTGCCTGCTGGTGGATCTGACCAGAAACCCAGCCAGCACCTTGATTTACAGCTTCCTCAGTTGGCTCGTCTCCAGTAGTGATATGGCTTGTCAGGCATTTTGGAAGACAAGATTCATTTGAAACTGCAGTGACTATCTTCAGGCTTCAATATCAGCTTCCTACAGGTATTCTCTGAGATTTTCTCCAGAGTTAGGAAGAGCAGCTTCTGCTGTAGTCTGACCAAATGGCCCATATTGTGGTAGTTCCTCCATGGACAGCTTACTCTCTTTAGTAAGACCTGTAGAGTAACCGTGCTCAATTTGATTGCACATTCAAATCACTTGGGGTGCTTTTTTAAAATAGCTGTGCCTAGACTCCACTTCCAGGAATTCTGATTTAAACGGTCTTACTGTGGGCGGTGCGGGGTAGAGGGCAGGGGTTGCTTCCCTGGTGGCTCAGATGTTAGAGAATCCACCTGCAATGCAAGAGAACCGAGTTTGATTCCTGGGTCGGGGCGATCTCCTAGAGAAGAGAATGGCAACCCACTCCTGTATTCTTGCCTGGAGGATTCCATGGACAGAGGAGTCTAGTGGGCTACAGTCCATAGGGTTGCAAAGAGTCAGACACAACTGAGTGACTAACACTTTCACTTTTTTTTTTTTCCCCACTGTGGAGGGGGAAGGCACCAGGCATCAGAACATTTTCTTTAAGTTCCCCATATGGTTCTAATGTGTTGGGAACTGCCACGGAAAAACCTTTATTTGGGTATGATTATAATTCACACTGATGTTACTCTTCTATCTAGCTAGCTAGCTAGGTACTGACTATGCTATCACCTGAATGGTTTTTCTAAAAAAGCAAGCATTTACCAATAGGCCATCTATGTGCTTGGCCCCATGCTGGAGGCAGGGATCCAGTGGGGAATAAGAACGTGTTCCTGTCCCTAGGGAGCTTATGGTCCAGAAGGTAGTCACTTAAGGCAAAGCAGGATGAACCCAGAGTACTGACATGGTACCTTTCAGAGAATTCCATTCTGTGTGTTGCAGCTATGCTTAACTTGAAATTCTGAGTGCAAAGATAGATAAGTCTAAGTGTACATGTCATAGTTAAATATGACTCTCAGGTCTTGCTTCAAAGATTTGTTTAGGAAGTAGAAATGCAGTTGGTAATAACAAGGGTAACAACCCAAGGTCTTCATGAATCTTCAAGTTCCTGAAGCCAGCACAGCAATGTTTTCCCAAGGTGGGAGGTGTCAGGGGGCATCTAACACGGTGGCAAGGTAAAAGTATATGAGTGAATTTTGGGGGGGTTGGTAATCATGTATTTCTTTTACTAGATATCATTATGTGGATTGAAGTTACTGTAGGTATTTCAGCAAAAGAAAAAAGTGTGGAAAGATAAATAACAATACTGTGATGGTGATGGTTTAGTGGCTAAGTCATGTCCAACTCTTGAGACCCAATGGACTGTGACCCGTTAGGCTTTTCTGTCCAGGGGATTTTTCAGGCAAGAGTACTGGAGTGGGTTGCCATTTCCTTCTCCAGGGGTTTTTCCTGACCCAGGAATCAAACCCAGGTGTCCTGTGTTGCAAGCAGATTCTTTACTGACTGAACCACCAGGGAAGCCATGGTGGTGTGCAGATATGGCAAAAATTGGGAAGGTTATGTGCATGGATTGAAGTTTGCATAACTGCCCAGGGCTAAATGGTGCCCCTTGTGGGGAGTATAGTGTTTCTAGGACAATCTCATTTTTTCTTTCCATCTCCTCTAGAGTTTTCTCGCCATCTGATGAACTTTTTTCTCTGACTTGAGTACTTTTCCTAATGGTTGTAAGAGTTGCTTTGTCTTGACTTCATAGAGAGAAATATTGTGAGCTTGTTCATGGCATAGTTCTAAGGTTCCCTCGAATTCTTCCCAAAATCTCAAAGCACTTTCTTAACCTCCTCCATTTCTGTACCTTTCTCTCACTGGAAGTAGCTTTCACTCTTGCTTTAGGGAACTTTTAACAGACAAGCAAAGAACTATATAATTCCACAGAGTTCCTGGGGAGAGAAGATCATTGAGTGTGGATACTGGGGACCAGTTAAACTAAGTCACATCATGACCAAGGGACTCACTTGCAAACATCAACCCATGACAAGTAACTTTTCAAATTTCATATCTCAAAACACTTGCAGAATATACCTTTAGGTACACAAGTTTATGCATTAATGACAGAAACAGAAACTCTGAAAAAACCACGATCCTCTGAATATCCTTTTTACTTCTATTCCTGTTTTCAGCTGTGCTGGGCAGAGTGTTGACCACAAGTGTATGAATTTTAGAAACACTCAAGTAACATCTCTCCAAAGAGCCATGTGCACTGTGCTCAGTCTGTCCTGTCAAAAGTTATATGAGTGTAGGTAACCTTGAGCATTCCTTACCTGAACAATAAAATGTCTTAGTTGTATGCTTCACTGTAAATTTAGTTTTTAAGTGTTCTTATCTGATATGCTTACATCAGCATCTTGCCTTGACAGATAATTTTCTATGATAATCTTAAATAATTGTGTAAAGAGATCTCTAATGCCTTGTTTCATTTATAATTTGTCCCAGCTGTAGGCATTCAGATGAAACTTGAATTTTTCCAAAGGAAGTTCTGGACTGCCAGCAGACAGGTAAGTTATAATCAGCATGTTGAAGCATTAGCAACACTGTTATTATACAGGTGTTCACATTTGAGTACCCAGAGCCTAAAAGTGCCAGATTTCCGATGAATGTTTGTAAAATGAACTGCTGGGCTGCTCAGGTTACCTTTCATTTCAGTGCAAAGTAAAGGACTGACAGCATGTGAGACACCACATGCTGAGAAAGCAGAGAGTTTGCTCCTGAAAACAGCTGTAATTGTGAGATCAAAATAGTGACCACTGTAAAGAGAACTTTTTCTTCTAAATATCAGGGACTTTTGCGAATTTGCATAGTGACTTTTTAAAAATCTTATGATGCCCAATTATTTGTGAGTCTCTTTATTTCGTTTTTGAAGGATTCTGCATAGCTGGGTTATACTAAGCATGCATCTGCTTTCTTTGGCCGAGGGCTTCTCTGCCTTGGATAATCTGGGAACATTCTTTACTTGCACTGTGTATTCTGTACGAAGTAATATCAGTGGTGTTTGTTCAGTAACTCAGCGGGAATGGCAACACATAAGATGTTTCCATCTGTCCAAGTCTATATGTTGAGATGGTATATAGTTTTTCAAATGAAAATACTTTAGGAATTTATGCATCAAGAACACAGAAGTTTTTAAAAAGTCAGTGGGAAATAATTTAAAATTAAATAAATACTTAATTATATTTCTTGTTACAGAAAGATTTGAGGTCTTAAAAAGATATCACTATTGAATAAAGCATAAATTAACATGGACAACATAAATTAAAATGAAAAAGAACCAGGTTACTCCTAAGTTGTCTTTTTGGGGAACACAGGTATACCTGTGGCGGATTCATTTCGATATTTGGCAAAACTAATACACTATTGTAAAGTTTAAAAATAAAATAAAATTTAAAAATTAAAAAAAATTCTTTATTGAATTTGTTACAGTATTCCTCTGCTTTATGTTTTTGGTGTTTTGGCTGCAAGGCATATGAGGTTTTACCTCCCCACCTAGGGATTGAACTCGCAACCCCTGCATTGGAAGGCAAAGTCTTAACCACTGGACTGCCAAGGAAGTCCCCCAGATTAGCTTTTATATTACTGTCTGGGGCTGGTACTCATCCTAGAGAGGATGGGCAGATTCATCCTGGAGCATTCCCTTCGGATGAAACAGGCGAGGACTCTGATGGGCTGCCCTTCAGTAACCTGATGGCAGCCTTAGCAGATGCTGGTGTGTCCAAATGACATGTTTCCTTTTGTTTCCGCCTCACCTCACAGTGCGCCTCTCTGGATGGCAAATGCTCAATCAGCTGTGACGACGAGGTATGATGGTCTCCTGGGCCTGTCTCTGCTCTGATCAAGTTGGGGCGGGGGGTGGGGTGGTGGCGGAATGACTGAGGGTGCTTTCTCACAGGGGGAATGTCTCACAGAGCCAGATCTAAGAGGTTGCTGTGAACCAGTCTCCAAAAACCCAAGGACATTTGCTTTGTTTCTTTCCCTTTCTTCTCCCAATCAGATAGTTTTGGAGAGCTGGGAAAGTATAATTTAAATGTCCCATGAACAGCACTGTTGGGATTTTGGCGTTTTATAGAACACAATACAAATTACTGACATTTGAAACTCTCACTACAATTCTCAGAGTTTTCTACCAATGTGGTACCTCTTTTCATCTTCTTAACCACCTAGTAAAATGGATTGGAATATATGTCCCACTTTGCAAAGGGGGAAACTGAGCATCAGGTAAATTAAATGTCTTGCTTAATTTCATGTAATAAAGAAGCTTAAAAATCTAAGCGTTGAAAACTCAGCATGTTGCATTCTAGCATACTGCTTCCCTTCTACAACTCCCTTTCCCTCCCTTCTTTCTTTTTCCTTATCTCACTCCCTCAGTCTTGGGAGGACAAATTTGAATTCCACACATGAGCAGTAGAATAAAAAAGATATACCACTGTCCCAAGTTTGACCATCAGATTTAAGTTTTTATAGCATCCAGTCCCATGTACCTTCTGCCCCACATCTTAGATCAACCACATGTGAAGTAGCATTTCACCTTGGCTCAGGCAGCCTTCTCTCTCTGAGTCAGCCAAACCATTAGTCAATACATAAAGTGGAGCTTATAAATGATCACTCATTTACATTCCTTCTAGTTACCACAGGGATTAAATAAATCCTGCTGCTGTCCTAACCAAACATAATTCCAACACAGAAAATATGGATTAGAAGTATATTTCAAAAAAAAAAAAATAGGCAAACAAAAGGCAAGTAAAGAAATATAAAAGAGGGAGTATGGGCTGAAGGTAAAGTACAAAATGCTCAGTCCTTAAATATCCAGCAGTTAAAACAAAATCATAATAGCTGTATGAGTTACTACTATTCAAAGAGTAAAAGCAAAAGCCTGACTTCTCCTGACCATTAGATCAAAGATAATTTTCCCAAAGGAAAGAGTACCCTGTGATGTTTTATGACCAGTACCCTTTCAGTAAGTTTGGGAATGCCGTTCATAGGCTAGTCAAGTGGCTTCAAACCTCTCCTCTGTTTTTGAGGCATTACTTGTCTTACTGTAATGCTCAGTTCAAGACCGCACAGCTCAACAGTAGCATTGATTAATCAGTGTTACGAGGCCCTGTGTTAAGCTACTAACTCCAACTTGTGTTAGAAGCACGGAGGACAGTTGGTTGATTGGTTGCGTGACTGGCTGGATGGTTGGTTGGCTGGTGGGACTGATGGTGCTTTGGATAGTTGGTTGGTTGACTGACTGGTTTCTGGTTGATTGATTGGATGGACAAACAGTTGGTTGAACAATTTAATGAATAAAGTCAGAGGTGGTCATCTTCCCACAGCCTAATACTGCCTCTGTGCATTCTCATACATAAAAATAAGTAGAAATGGATTCCCACTTAGAGCTAGAAAAGTGCAATGTATGTTAGTTATCCAGTGACTCATTTCACAGGTGGTCTAGCACAGCGGTTAAACGTACAGGCTGTGCAGGCAGAGTAGCTTCCAACTGTGGCTCTGAAAGTAATAAGCCTTGCCTTAGTTTCCTCAGCTATACACTGGGGATAGAAACACCCCCAGAGTCATGGTGAGGATGAATGAGATAATATATGGAAACTTTATAGCACAGCTCCTGTCCTGTGGTAAGCCCTCAATAAACATTAGCTATCAAATGAAAATGTCTGCAGACACATGTAGTGGTTCGCCTGAATCTAAAACCTCAGGTGGAAGTCACATACAAACTTTAGTCCCTTGGGCATAGTAAGCACAAGGTAGGATATCTTCCTCAGTACTAATATCTGCTTTAATAGCCTTGGGGATGGAGCCTTATTAAGATATCATTTTGAAGCTTCATACCTTGAAAATTAAGTGTGGCATAGGCTGGATCGCTGAACTTGATCTGATGCTCAGATATCCCCATTTTGCACTTTAAAGCTATCATCCATTTCCCATTTTGATTCTAAAGTTTTGGCTTCAGGCACCTAGTTGACATAGTTTTAAAAAGAAAAGCCAGGCCCCTTTCCATCCTTTCAGCAGACTCTTTCCATGTGTCATTCCCTTTCATAGCTTTTAATTAAGTCTTTGAGACCATGTCCCTCCACTCCTCCAACTGCCCTCAAGTGATCAGGTCCCCATTAAAAACAGCTGTGGGGGATCATTAAGTTCACGTGCTTCTGGCTTCTCTTCTCTACTGAAGACCTGGCGCAACTCCCACACACTTATCAGACACACTTTGCCTCGGATCTGATCCAGTCCCTCTGTCTCCCCCTGCAGTGGCCTCCCTGGGCCCTTGACTTGAGTGTCCTGGGCTGCTGGGTGGAGTCAGTCTGGCCAGATGTCTTCCAAGCTTATAGATACCTCTTCATGGAGGGCCTGGCCATGGGCCTAACTGAGGACTTTAAGGAGCTTCATTCCACCCAAGGGACTGTTAACTTCAGAACCTGAGAGGCAACCTGTCTCACACTGACTTCTTCCTTCAGGACCTATTTATTGAGCCCTCCTGACATCCCTGGTACCTCCAGCCCCCAGGAGTCAATGGGATGCAGAGTCAGAGGTAGACCCTGTCCTCCAGGAGCTAACTGGTTAGAAGGGGAGATGAGCACATGTGCTTATCAGCTGACTTGCCTCCACAACCTCTTGCTACAAACTGTGTGACAACTTCTGTCTCCAAAAGATACTCATAAAGAGGGCACACAGCAGGTGCTGAAGAGACACAAACATGGTTCTCTGGGGACTCATAACGCACCTTGCACCATGCTCAGCAATTTGCACTCACTGGCCTACTTAATCTTCTCTTTGAAATAGTTGTTGCTGTCTCCATCATGCAGATAAGGAAACTGAGACTGGGGGTGTTAAAAGGCTTTTCTCAAAGTCATGCTGGTTCCAAGTGTCCAAGTCTCTGATTCTCAAGCTAGTATCTTAGCCTCAGAGATAATACCACCTTCCAGGTAACACAGCTTAGTGCTAATGTTTCTCACTTCCATATTCTTCCTCCCCAGTTTTCCTTACTATCTGTGACAGCCCAACTACCATGGCCTGGTTTGGGGCTCTAACCTCAGGTATCTTACCTAACCTGCTTTTGAGACCAGAAATCAGACTTTCTGAACAATATTGAGGCAACAAAGAGTTGAAGAAAGTTGCCTTTTAAGGCAACCGTCACCAGCTCTTTATTTCTGCCTTTTCCAGACAACTTCATCTTTGAATGTTTTGTCACAGGTGGCTGTGGAATGGGTGCTTGCCATGTCTGTCAAACTTAGAGTTCCTGCTTTGCCCAAGCCCTTCAGCCTGTCATTCTGCCCTTGTCACAAAGGGATGGACAGACTCCTGAGAAGTTCAGCTTAATTTGGGGCAGAAGTAGCATAGTGAGGGAAAGCCGACAAAATATCTCTTCTATTTCCTTTTACTGGAGGAGGGAGAATGGAGAAGGCAATTAACTACTGTAAAGAGACATAGAGAAAACAATTTATCCAGACTAGAATCTGGCTAATTCTACTCTGATTCTTTCATAACGCAGCACTCTGCTCACTTAACTTCAGGGGCCTTACTCCATTCCACCGTACTTCCCAATAATTTAATCCAAGTGCTTGTTGCCAGGGAGATGTTTATGAAGTCATCACAGTGACTGAATATCCCTAATGTAACAATATTGCCTGTAATGAAAACTAAATGACACCTTTCAGATTAAGGGACCCAGTTCTACCTCAGTGACACAACATCCTTGCAAGGTTGACAATCTTTGTTGCATACTGTCACTTCTGTTTCTTCCACACCAGATGAGAGTGGAAACAGAGGCTGATAACTGTGAAGTGAATCTCCTAATGCCCAGGCCAACGTTGATTCCATGCAGTGCTGTCTGTTATAAGGGGCTGAGGTCATCATTTCCAAGAAATGAGGGTGGGGAAAGAACCAAATATTTATGTCAAATTATGAAACATTTTATTGAAGCTTCATCTTTAAATAGAGTGGAAATGGTGAAATATATTTTATTTTACTTAACAAATTTAAACTTAATAAATTTGTAACTGTAGTCATATCCTGATTCTATTAACAAAGAACATGTTTGGTTTGGGAGTGGGGAGTATAATATTTCAGATAAAATTATAAAAATCAAAATATTTAATCCTTCACTTTATATTTGATTTTCTCAAAGTGATCACAAGGGAGGTGACATATAGTGGACTTTAATCAGTTTCCCCGGGAGCTTCTCTTATTCTCTTCCTTTTGAAATCATTCTCTCTGGAAGCATCTTTCATGTTATTGGTGGTGATGTTTTGTTTTTCCTGAGTGTTTTATCTCTTGTGGGTACTGATGTGCCAGTGGTTTCATGTGTGATTGGAGCTGATCTCCAGTATCACCCTCATGGACTTCAGGAAATATTGCTTCTTTCCCAAGATTTTCAGTTGCCTTGTGTTTGTCTTGTATTGTCTAATATTTGCAGAGAAAGACTGACCACAAAGTTATAGGTCTAATAGCAGTAATACCGATTGACTAGGGATGTTTGGGTAGGAATTTATTTTATAGTTAGGGATGGAGGGTAAGTTAGGATGACTTTGGATTCTCTACACAATTGTAAGGATTTGGAGAGTCAGTATATGGAGGCCACTCCTATGCTCAGCAGGTAGTTTTATTGATTGAATGGAGGTTAAGCCCCCTTTGCATCAAGGTCTATATCTCCAATTTGTCTCATATGATCCAATTAACTTAAAATTAAATTGAAATCTGCACATACCTCGTGGCTGCCATATTGGACAGCCGGGCTCTGTGAGTGCTTTCACAGTGCTGTTTCCTACAAAAGGGGAACGTCTGTCAGGACTCCCAGCTGGGCCAATATAGCGTCCATGCAGCCAAGAGCTTCTCTGAAGAACAAGAGTGTGACCTTCACCTGGCCCCTTTGAATAACCGAGAGAAACTTGCTCACCAAAGCAGCCAGTTCTTTTCTGAAAGGTGCTAGCAAGGCTTTTAATTTCCTGCTGAATCTCCACCATTGCCTACTAATAAAGGATGCATCTTTCTAACTAGCTTACTGCTGTACTTCTGTGTCTCGCTAGAATCAACTCTGTGGATAAGTAAATGTCCCAGAAAAAAAGCAGCCCTGCAGTGGCCTGGAGTTAGGGGACTTTAGCTCACGGTAAAGATATGTTACAAATTAAATGTTGCAGTCGGTATGTAAAGCTGCAATAAATAGAAACTGAGTTACATCAAGGACGGAATTAAACCTTAAATTTAAACTCCACAGCACTGTAATTAAAACTTAGCCTGTAGCAAATCATTCACTTGAGATTAAAGTAGTGTGGGGGAAGCAGAGGTTTGGGCTTACCTTGCTACAATTTATAAGTCTGAGCTACCAAAAGCTAACAGCCCTGCCCCCAAATCCAGCTCCCAATTAAAAACACAGTTTGAAAACCTTTAGGAGGCCTGAGGGGCCCCTTTAACAGAAGTCTGCCCCTTCCCCCCTGCCTAAGTCTATGAACAAATTAAAAAATATTACCTGGTCCCCTGATGGTCTTCTGAGCTGACACGGTGTTTTCATTAATACATCATTAGAGTCATGGCATTGTGCTGTCGTTTTGCTTTCAAAACAGCCTGCACTTCAGCCACTGTTAATACAGGTTCAGAGGCCTCTGGACACTCTGTTCCTGGGAAATATTATTCAGGTCATATAAACTTTTAAAAAGGAAGACAAACTGTAATAAATAATTTTTAAATGCATTTTCTTTTTATCCCAATCTGGGATGTTCAAGGCTTGCTTAGTGTTTAAAGTTTATTTGTTAGTTTTGCAAAACAAGTGCTGGGGTCAGCCTAACTTTGTGCTTAACTCCAAGAGCCAGCTGGCATTTCCAGTTCCCCCAAAACAGCCTACAATAGGTGTCTCTCAGGTTGGAAGTACATCATTGCATGTAAAAGCAGTCTGAGGACCCAAGGTTGAAACTGTGGTGTTTTTGTTTTCTAGACTGTAAATTGTTACCTCATAGACAATAATGGATTTATTCTGGTATCTGAAGACTACACTCAGGTGAGTGAGGAATTTCTACCTACTTACAGTAAGGATCCCAGACTGTGCTTGGGTCAAGGGAAGTGAAATATGGTGTTGAAACTTTGAGACAATGATCTGTATTTGAGAGGTAATAGCAGGAGATTATAAAACCTTATTTCCACCCCTTTAAGAATGTCACAGCCTACTTCTCAGCAGGCCCTAAAGAGATTTTACCTCCAGGGAGGAGAGGAGGGGTGCCGAGCCCAGGCTCTGCTCTCTTACACATAAAATGTTCCATTTATAGAACTCTTTACCTCAAGTGTGGAGGTGCCTGAAAGAGTTCGGCTAATTTTAAGGAGGTTTCCTCCTTTTAATATTTTGATATTTTATCTTTATATATAATTTATACATCCACACAAATATATGTATATATGTATGTCAACATAATTATTCTTTATGGCTTTCTTTCTGGTTTTTCCTTTTTAAAAGTCAGTTATCTGAGTCCAAGGATTAAGTTGGGTTCTCAACACTGAGGGCCAAGAATCCACATATAGTTGAAGAATGTTTTTCATTTGATTTAGCCGTGTGCAGTGTCGGGGCAGGAGGGAGAGATGGAAAGAAACCAAGCTAGGGTGCTCAGCAAAGAAAGCTCCACTTTTATTTGGAAATCAAAGTAAGAGTTAAAATCAATAGCATTGTAATAGAGAAACATGAGTTTCTCCTTTAAAACTTGGTGCCTGAAAGCTTTCTCTGCAGTTAATGAAATTAGCATGTTAAAGTCAAATCCAAATCAGTTTAGCCATATGGTATAGGAAAGAAACACCAGAGGTGGAGGCAGATGGTTTCTGATGTGAGCTCTCTTCCTTAACTCGATTTGGAATATTGGGTACATCCCTTAACTTGCCGGGACTCCTGGTGGGGTCTATGAACGGAGGATGGTTGACTGCAGAAGTCTTCTTCTACTCTAATACTTGAGGATGCTAGCATTTTATAATGAGATTTCATTTACATCATTTAAAATGTTTCAATAGTCAGCAGTGTGATAGACCCATTAATGCCTAATAAATTAGTTAATTGTCCTTAAGTATGGCTCCTTAGGGTCTGAGCTCAGTGGCTTGTTAATCTGTGAACTCGGGCTCCAGGTAACATGTGGAATTGTGCTTCAGTTTTCCCTCTTATCTATGAGAATGTTGTGGGATTTTAAATGTACCTTTGGTCGATGGTAATTACATAGTTGAGACTCAAACTGCTCACAAATGGTCTCCTCAGATGCTGGACGTCACTAGATGTTGGACAGTTGATGGACATTAGATAGGAAGGATAAGCACATGAGATGTGGTCAGTTTCATGGGAGCAGGAATGGCCATAGGCCTATGGTAATGTGCCCCTGTGTCTGGGAGGAGTGAGAACCCAAATTAATCCCCTGTGAAGACGAGCTCTGTCGTCCTGCCATAATCATGGAGGGCTGAGATGAGAACCTGATCCTGGCGGGGAACGACATGGCAGATGTCTTTAAGTGGTGAGTCTTGGACCAGCCAACACAATGAGCCACTGGAATAGTGGCCTCTCCTAAGCCATAGCCACTACATGTGGCCTCTGCTCCCTCCTTTACTCATGGGTGGAATAGCCCACGGAGCCTGCCCTGCCCCAGCTTCTTTAATGTCTGGTTTCTGTACCCCAATTAGGTTAATTCTTCTTCATCTAACAACCAGTTCCACTGACACTGGCATATTTACACACAGGAAATGCTCATGTCCTTGTTGCTCCCAACAGCAGCACATACCCACAGAGTTGGCCAAAAGTTCAAGTTTCCCTGGAGTGAAAAAGGCCATGCTCAATCTTCAATCAGTGAAATGTCATTTCCTTCTTTCCTCCTCTTTTCTGACTTTTTGGCAAAGCCTGTATGTGCTTTTCTGCCTGAAAACTCCTAAGAGCCTACTTGAGGTCACACCATTACAAGGAAATTAGGATTTAGTTAATACAAAGTCTATGGACTTTATGTAGAAGCTTCCCCAGTGGCTCAGCAGTGAAGAATATGCCTGCCAGTGCAGGAGACACAGGTTCAATCTTTAGGTCGGGAAGATCTCCTGGAGAAGGAAATGGCAACTCACTCCAGTATCCTTGCTGGGAAAATTCCATGGACAGAGAGCCTGAAAGGTGACAGTCTGTGAGGTTGCAAAGAGTTGGAGATGAATGAGCACATACACACATGTGGAATTTATGTGATTTGGGCTCTGAGTGTAATGCTCTCTACTCTCCGCCACATAAGATACAAATTCTGAGAGCACCCACAGTAGACATGGGGATTCTCTACTGGTCTGCACTGGCCCCTTCCAGTCTGTTGGCAGAGGAAGGTTGTTGGTCCAAGCTCTGTTCTGCCATACTGGATACATCTTCCCCCTTGGCTCCAGGAGTCTGGAGGGATGCCCGAGGATGTTAATCCTTCATTCCACCATTCAGAGTTTGCAAATCTTGGCCAACACCAAGAACTAGACTTGCAGAAGCAGAAGTTTAGCACTGGGGGAGTGCCCTGAAGATAGTCCCAGAGCTGGAGTCAGCCATTGGAGGTCTGATTGGCCGAGCCTTCTCTTCCCAGATCTGGACAGCTTTATTCTTGGTCAACATATTAGCTGCCTATGGACAAAATGAAGATGTTCCTCAGAAAGTGACTTAGAGAAAGGATGTTTTCTCCACTGTAGCAAATTTATAGAGCCGATGAAGAAGGGATGTATATCCCTTCTGTATATCCCTAAACAGGTCATTTAGGAATTACAAACAATTCTTTTTCTTACTGCTTAGGAAGCCCTTTCACAGTCTGTTTCTGTCTGTATGAAGTAGTGTTTTATTCCCAAGGAATTGAGAGCAGATTAATGCCTACTGCCTCCTTCCAAGAGTGTGTGTGCATGTGCTCCTACATGCGCGTGTATGTGCACATATGTGCACACGTGTGCATGTGTGTGTTATTTCCAGCACTTAGCACGTGTTATTGAATGCCACTCTTACCCCACCCCCCACCCCTGCCATGTATTTGAAACATCCGCATCTGCTTATTTGTTCACTCTGTAATCCCATAACTTCTCATGACTATTAAGACCTTTTCCATGTTTATGTAACAGTAGTCCTGAAAATCTCCTTTTGCCCTTGTCAGCTCCAGGACACAAACTGTGTCCATTTTTATTTCTTCTCTGGTGTTTGGGCACATTATTTATCTACACTTCCTCTTGGGTCGTCTTTTCTTCCCCACAGACTGGAGACTTTTTTGGTGAGGTGGAGGGAGCTGTGATGAACAAATTGTTAACAATGGGCTCCTTTAAAAGGTAAGGATTTTATGGTTCCTTGCCCCCTCCCTCCCGAGAAAGGTTGCCTAAATAAAATAAAACAAACCAAGGTCAAATAAAGCAAGCCCAGACTTGACCCCATGGCTGTGTTCATGCTCCAGAAGATCTCCTGAAATTTGATGCCTTTTGCATGAGTGTTAAGAGTCTCAGAAACTCAGCTCACAATGCGTTCCCTGTTCCCCTAACATAGCATTTACTAGAGGCCGGTCCTGAAGTCAGGGCCTGCACTGGAAGGAGATTATATTGGTCTGAAGCAAGTGATTGCAGAGAAGTAGGAAACATTTTCATCTGGTCAAAAAAGGAAGAGAGTGTCTTGTCTCACACTGACAAACTGGTGAAACTTGCTAGAAATCTGGAACTCAGGGATGGAAAGTGATGTTTAGAGACTCGATACAATTTTAGAAAAGCAAGTAAAAATTCACAAAACATGCTCCCAGATAGAGGTAAGTTTAAATCTGCTGCTAGAACACAGCCGAGAGGTTTCAGAATTCATGGTAGGGACTGCTCAGTTGAGTTGCAAGGGCTCCTTTTGACTCTTGAGTGAAGCGCACAGCCCCGTGTCCCTCTTGGGCAGGCCAGCCATACCTGTGGGAACACCAGAACTGATGGGAAGGGACGTTGCCCTGCGCGACCAGGATGCCAGTGATGCCCCCCAGAAGTCAATTCTTCCTCGCCTCAGCCTCCCAGGGAGAGTGGTGGCCTCTGAAGTGGTACTTTCGCGGACATATTTGATGCTGTTAAATATATAATATCAGGAAATACAAGGATGGAACCCAGCTCGCCTGTGAGAGCTATTGCACAGTGGTTGCCAGTGGGAAAGACAGTCCCCGAGTTTATTACTCCCCTGCAGCTGAATGGACAGGAAGTTTTAGCTCAGGAAATCAGACTTTTAAGCTAGTCAATAAGACCAACTGAGCGCTGTGCTGAAAGCAGGGAATTCAAAAATGATGACCCAATTTTTGAGATTCTGTAGCTTGTTTGTGCCAGAAAGAGGGAAACAAGAAATGATATGTTAAAATGGCATAACTCCAGCACTTCTGCAACCTCTGACACACTTGCTTTCCAGCCTGCCTGAGTGTTCACCCCTGCTCAATTCCCTCTTTAAAATTCAAGTACATTTTTTGCCAGGAGTCATTGTGCATAAGCTTGAAAATTGGGCATGGAGCTGCCCTGGGGTTGCCGTGCTGGGTTGTCTGCCGTCCGAGGCACCCCGGCTTCTTGTGTCTTTACATGGATGTGTACATTTGTGTTGTGTTAGCTTGTTTTCAACTTGGTGGGGGTAGGGAGAGACAAAAGAGGGAGAATAATCACACACGTGTTTCTCATTTGAAAGCATATTTTTCAACTTTTTTTTTTTTTTAACAAAATTACTTTTTTCCCCCCTCTTCCCTCTTGGATATTCCTTTCAAACAGTTTGGTGGGAGAGAGGGAAGGTTGAAGCAGTATTTTAAGTTCCTAGATTTCTCATTACTGTGGGTGAAGTATGAACAACTTGAATTTAGAGCTTTCTTCTACAAAAGTGGCTAACATCTGAGAAAAGGGGAAAGTTGGGACTCTCTCTTCAATTTTAACAGCAAGTGCTGTCATCCAGGAATTACCTGACAAACCTCCTAGCCCTCTTTGAAAGGCCCCTCATGAGGCCAGGACAGAAATTAGAGTGTGAGATTTCAAGTCAGATGGATTGGGTTCAAATCCAGGTTCTTGACATTTTCTAGCTGCATGGCTCAGAGTTAGTCAGTCATGTTACCACCCCAAGCTTTGGTTTCCTTACATGAAAAATGAAGATGCTAATAATAATTACTTGCAAAGGTTTCTGTCAGAGTTAAGGAGATAACAATAAGCATAAAGTTCTGACGCAGTGCCTGGCATATATTAAAGGCTCCGTAATTGCTAGCTGCTGCTATGATTTTTGTTGCTATGGATCTTTGATTTTCCTTTTTACCTTGCACCAGATGATTTTTTTTTAATTCACATATTTCACAACAGGCTTCCCATGACAGCTGGCAATGGGGTCTCCATCCAGTATTGGGGTACTGCCGTCCTTTTGGAACTCAAACATTCATGCCCTTGCCTTTTCCAGCATGCTTACTCAGAGAATAAGGTTGACAGTCCTTTTTATCAGAAAAAGTCTGTATTTCAGAAGCCCTGAAAGGATGTAGCTGAAAATAATGGTGTGATGTCAGGCACCGTATTTAACTGCACCCCACTCCCAAATACAGGGTGTATGGAGGCTGAGTTGCTTTGGTGACATGGTAAAGGTCAAGGTCCATTCACCTAGTTGACCTGCCATCTCAGCATCTTGGACAGTGCACCCTGGCACAAAGTTTCTTCGTTTGGTCTACTCATACCCAGTCCTAAAGAAACTCCTTTCATACCCAAGAGCCTGCAAACCATCTTCTTCAGAACAGCAGAGCTCAAAGTGAAGAATGAATGCCATCTCCCTTTATCAACCTCCTTTTATCTCTCCCCACTGATCCATAGTCACTGCCTCTCTCTCTAAAGCAAAACGATGCTTGCCTACTTGGCACGGACTCTTTCTTTGGTTGCTTGGCCACTTACCAGGTGTCTTGATGGCTAGTCTACTTAGTGGTGCCATCAGAGGGAAAGAGCATCCGCTTGTGGTCTGCAGTGCCATGTGGGAGGAAGAGAAGACACTGATCTGTGCAAACAAATTACCAACTTGAGGGAGCTTTGAGAAGGTTCTTCAGTTTCACGTGCAAGCAGTCTAAGAGGTATGGTGGTCTCTCTTGGTTGCTTAGGCTGAGTCTTTGATTCAACTCTATCCACTCAGCTTATAGAAAGCATAGTGCTCAGGGCCAGATAACATACGTGGCCTCAGCAATATGAGAATGATGCAGGTAGCAGTAGCTATCTTCCAGGAGCACCTACCACATACCAGGCCTAGGCTGCAAACAGATCTTAACTCTTGCAGTCCTTTCCTGCAACTCGAGAGACAGGTGTAAATAGGACCAGTGCCTAATCTGCCGTGTCCAGTGCAAAATGAAAATGGGGGACTTTGCTCAAAAATTACTGAGAATTTCATGACAGCAAGAGCAGAGCAGTAAACAAAGCATGCAGCCCTTCAAAATGGTAGGGTTCTGTGCAGTTACACAGGCCACATGCCCATGAAGCTGGATCTACATGTGTATACGTGTGTGTGTGTGAGTTGCTCAGTCATGTCTCACTCTTTTCAACCCCATGGACTGTGGTCTACCAGGCTTCTCTGTCCATAGAATTCTCCAGACAAGAATACTGGAGTGGGTTGCCATTCCCTTCATATAAAGTGGAGCTTGGAAAGGTTAAGAACTTGTCTCCATATAACAGAGTGATAACAGAACTGGATTCAAACATCCTGCAGTCTAAGCAAGCACCAGGAGAATTTTCTAGCCTCTGCTTTTTACCTGGTTCTGTATACAGTAGCATTGTGTAGTGCATGGAGCTTCCTTCAGTTTTGTCTGAGACAAAGTGAAGCATAGCCAAGGAGGATGTTGGCTCAGCAGTAACTTATCTGGGTGAGCAGAACTTTCAGGAAGGGAGGCCAGCCGAATGATAAGATCACCCAGATTTCTTTTAACTGAAGTTGATAAATCATTAAACCAAGTCATGTTCCCAGGCTTCACATATTTTCTCATAAGATACCATATTCCTGGTCAGCTTTTTGTGTTTATTTCTTTATTCTTATCATGGAGAGTAAATGAACTCCCTAAGTAGCCCTGACTCATTTAGGGCTTTTCGTTTTAGCTGTTTTCTTTTAACCCAAGTTCGTATCCAGTAAGAGCTTGTATTCCTATTTCTCAGAAGCCACACTCCATGGCAGTGACATTGCCCTTTTCAAAACTACTAAAAGAATATCTGCTTTCAAAATATTTTTATTAGAATTCATTTATTTCCACCCCTTCTTGCCCCCAGTGATGCAAACTCAGTGTCAAATATCTAGGGGAAAGTGAGAAAAATATATATATAGCCGATCATAGGAGAGTCCAGATTTCTGATAGGGTTTCTTTGATACATGGGGCTTGAACCATGAAGACTTCAGTTTGAGCCTCAGAATGGTCACTGTGTGGACTTGGACAGATTCCTCAGACTTTCTGAGCCTCAGTTTATTCGTCAGCAAAATAAGAATTTCAGTGAGATGGGACTTTTGTGAGACTCAATTAAAATAAGAGAAATAAAAATGCTTTGCAAACTGCAAAGCTACTACACGTAGGAGGTAAAAGATCAGCTGTTGGATAAGATCTCCAGATGTCTGACATTTTTTTTTCTTCTAATATTCTCCTCTCCATTTTAAAATCACTAATAACCCCCTACCCCCAAAGTAGTCACTGCACATCAGTGGCCTCACAGTACAGCACTGGGGTGGGTCTGTGGGCATGAACTCCACCACCATCCCTGGAGAGCTTTGAGAACACACCTCTGCTCCAGCTGTGCCCCCGCGAGATTCGAGGTTCGTATTAAACTAGTCTGGGGATGGAGCATCCATGTGATTTGCAGGTACTGTCAGGATCAAGAAATACTAAGTTTAGTGCACCAGGGTTCGAGTCTAGGTGCTACCTACTTTGAAGCTGTCTGACTCTTGGCAAATTTAGCTCCATAATTTTGGCTTTATTTATTTTTTTTTTTACAGCAAAATGAAATCAAAAGAATGATTTTTATTCCTGCAGTGAGAGTTAAATGGAATAAATGCATGCTTGTACCAAAGATCCTGTGGTTTCTGCCAAAGGGTCTTCCTTAAGGGTCTTCCTTTGTTCTCTGTGTATAGAGGAAGCTCAAGAAAGGGAAGACCAGTAGGCACTCCTGGCCCTTGGCTTGCAGAGAAATGAAGGTGGCTCTAGTGGTAAAGAACCTGCCTACCAATGCAGGAGACAGAAGAGACACAGGTTCCCTGGGTTGGGAAGATCCCCTGCAGGAGGGCATGGCAACGCACTGCAATATTCCTGCCTGGAGAATCCCATGGACAGAGGAGCCTGGTGAGCTACAGTCCATAGGGTTGCAAAGAGTCGGACATGACTGAAGCAACTTAGCACACAGCACTAGTAGTTTGTTTTTGCCTTGGAGCTACTGAGTCTACGGAGAGTCTCTTGGTTGTGTCTTTTCTGTTTTGTTCTGGTTTTGTTTCTTTGTTTGTTTTCTGTGCGTAGTGCAGCACGCCCGAGATTTCACCCCTCCAAGACCATGTTTAACTTTCCCCGTAGAGCCCGGTGCATGTTCTCCTCCCCTCGCCCCGGCCCCTGCCACCACATACACACATTCATTAACATAGTTGACTTGTATAGAATTCACTCTGGTGGCTTTTTCTAAATTGCCTTTCTAAAAAGGTGATCCACCAGGTAGATTGAAGACTTATACGGTTTCTACCCCCATCTCTATATGATGAAACTGCTCTCGGCTCCATGGTGGGCGACTGGCACTTTCCCTGGCTTTGGTGACTGCGTTACATTTCAGCGAATGCCCTGGCCCCAGAATCCAGAGAGTGTTAGAAGAGAAGTCTGTTACGTTTGCATGCCTGCTCCCTAGCGCCGACTGCCCCACCGACGTCTTGATACTCAGCAGCTCATGTTAGGAATGTAATGGCTTCTTGGCTTCCTGTTGACCTGACCATGTCCACAGAAGTGGTTTGTCAGAGGTGGCGTTGAAGGGAACAAGAAGTCACATTGGCTTGGACAAGTGTGTTTCTGGGCCAAATTTTCTGGAATGCAGAGACACGGAGATTCCAATGAACTGCTCTTGAAAATCCCAAAGCTGCTGCTTGAGGATCCCCAATTACAACAATTACAATAGCCACTCATCTTCATCCTAACAGCAGCATGTCTTGTTTATTGAGTACTAACTGCATTTGGCCCTTGAACAACACGGGTTTGAACTGTGCAGGTCTGCTTATACATGGATTTTTTTTTTTAATAGTCAGTATATTAAGTATTACACAGTCTGTGGTTGGTTGAATCCATGGACATGGAACTGCAGTTATGGAGAAACTGTATACACAGGGCAAGCTGTACTAAGATTTTCAACTGCAGAGAGGATCAGCTTTCCAGCCCTTATATGGTTCAAGGGTCAACTATACAGGCAAGGCATTCCAGATAGTTTACATGCATTACCTTAATTAAGCCTTGTGACAGATTCATGAAATAGCTATTGTCATTTGACAAAAGACGAACTGGATGTGGAGGCTTTAAGTGTTTTAGTAATTTGTTCAAGTTCACCCACAGTAGTGAGTTGTTGTCGTTGTTTAGTCACTCAGTCATGTCCCACTCTTGGCGGTCCCATGGACCGTAGCATGCCAGGCTTTCCCGGCCTTCACCATCTCTCGGAGCTTGCTCAGACTCGTGTCCATTGAGTCAGTGATGCCATCCAACAATCTTGTCCTCTTTCATCCCCTTCTCCTCCTGCCTTGAATCTTTCCCAGCTAATATCAGGGTCTTTTCTAATGAGTCAGCTCTTTGCATCAGGTGGCCAAAGGATTGGAGCTTCAACTTCAGTATCAGTCCTTCCAATGAATATTCAGGACTGATTTCCTTGCAATCCAAGAGACTCTCAAGAGTCTTCTCGAACACCACAGTTCAAAAGCATCAGTTCTTCAGTATTCAGCCTTCTTTACGGTCCAACTCTCACATCCAATGTAACTGCTGGAAAAACCACAGCTTTGACTGTACGGGCCTTTGTTGGCAAAGTAATGTCTCTGCTTTTTAATACACTGTCTAGGTTGGCCATAGCTTTTCTTCCAAAGGACAAGGGTCTTAATTTCATGGCTGCAGTCACCATCTGCAGTAATTTTGGAGCCCAAGAAAATAAAGTCTGTCACTGTTTCGTTTCCCCATCTATTTGCTATGAAGTGAAGGGACTGGATGCCATGATCTTTGTTTTTTGAATGTTGGGTTTTAAGCCAGCTTTTTCACTCTTCTCTTTCACCTTCATCAAGAGACTCTTTAGTTCCTCTTCGTCTTCTGTCATAAGGGTGGTGTCATCTGCGTATCTGATGTTATTAATATTTCTCCCAGCAATCTTGATTCCAGCCTGTACTTCATCTAGCCCAGCATTTCACATGATGTACTCTGCATATAAATTATAAATAAGCAGGGTGACAATATACAGCATTGACATACTCCTTTCCCAATTTGGAACCAGTCTGTTGTTCCATGTCCAGTTCTAACTGTTGCTTCTTGACCTGTCTGCAGATTTCTCAGGAGGCAGGTCAGGTGGTCTGGTATTCCTATCTCTTGAAGAATTTTCCACAGTTTGTTGTGATCCACACAGTCAAAGGCTTCAGCGTAGTTAATGAAGCAGAAGTAGATGCTTTCCTGGAATTCTCTTGCTTTTCTATGATCCAGTGGATGTTAGCAATTCGGTCACTGTTTCCTCTGCCTTTCCTAAATCCAGCTTGAACATCTGAAAGTTCTCAGTTCATGTACTATTGAAGCCTCACTTGGAGAAATTTGAGTATTACTTTGCTAGCATGTGAGATGAGTGCAATTGTGCCATAGTTTGAACATTCTTTGGCATTGCTTTTCTTTGGGATTGGGGTGAAAACTGACCTTTTCCAGTCCAGTGGCCACTGCTGAGTTTTCCAAGTTTGCTGACATATTGAGTGCAGCACTTTCACAACATCATATTTTATCATTTGAAGTAGCTCAGCTGGGATTCCATCACCTCCACTAGCTTTGTTCATAGTGATGCTTCCTAAGACCCACTTGACTTCAACACTCCAAAATGTCTGACTCTAGGCGAGTGATCACACCATTGTGGTTATCTGGGTCATGAAGATCTTTTTTGTATAGTCCTTCTGTGTATTCTTGCCACCTCTTCTTAATATCTTCTGCTTCTGTTATGTCCATGCCATTTTTGTCCTTTATTGTGCCCATCTTTCAATCAAGCTGGAATCAAGATTGCTGGGAGAAATATCAATAACCTCAGATATGCAGATGACACCACCCTTATGGCAGAAAGTGAAGAGGAACTCAAAAGCCTCTTGATGAAGGTGAAAGTGGAGAGTGAAAAAGTTGGCTTAAAGCTCAACATTCAGAAAACGAAGATCATGGCATCCGGTCCCATCACTTCATGGGAAATAGATGGGGAAACAGTGTCAGACTTTATTTTTTGGGCTCCAAAATCACTGCAGATGGTGACTGCAGCCATGAAATTAAAAGATGCTTACTCCTTGGAAGGAAAGTTATGACCAACCTAGATAGCATATTCAAAAGCAGAGACATTACTTTGCCAACAAAGGTTCGTCTAGTCAAGGCTATGGTTTTTCCAGTGGTCATGTATGGGTGTGAGAGTTGGACTGTGAAGAAGGCTGAGCACTGAAGAATTGATGCTTTTGAACTGTGGTGTTGGAGAAGACTCTTGAGAGTCCCTTGGACTGCAAGGAGATCCAACCAGTCCATTCTGAAGGAGATCAGCCCTGGGATTTCTTTGGAAGGAATGATGCTAAAGCTGAAACTCCAGTACTTTGGCCACCTTGTGCGAAGAGTTGACTCATTGGAAAAGTCTCTGACGCTGGGAGGGATTGGGGGCAAGAGGAGAAGGGGACGACAGAGGATAAGATGGCTGGATGGCATCACTGACTTGATGCACATGACTCTGAGTGAACTCTGGGAGTTGGTGATGGACAGGGAGGCCTGGCGTGCTGCAATTCATGGGGTCGCAAAGAGTCGGACATGACTTAGAGACTGATCTGATCTGATCTGATCTGTGCCCATCTTTGCATGAAATGTTCCATTGGTATCTCTACTTTTCTTGAAGATATCGCTAGTCTTTCCCATTCTATTGTTTTCCTCTATTTCTTCACTTTATTCACTCTGGAAGACTTTCTTATCTCCCCTTGCTATTCTTTGAAACTCTGAATTCAGATGGATATATCTTTCCTTTTCTCCTTTGCCTTTCACTTCTCTTCTCAGCTGTTTGTAAGGCCTCATCAGACAACCATTTTGCCTTTTTGTATTTCTTCTTCTTGGAGATGGTTTTGATCACTGCCTCCTTTATAGTGTTGTGAATCTTTGTCCATAGTTCTTCATGCACTCTGTCTGTTAGATCTAATCATTTGAATCTATTTGTCACTTCTACTGTATAATTGTAAGGGATTTGATTTAATTCATAACTGAATGGTCTAGTGATTTTCCATATTTTCCTCAATTTAAGTCTGAATTTTGCAATAAGGAGTTCATGATCTGAGCCACAGTCAGCTCAAAGTTGTGAGTTGGGAGATGGAATTTGAACTCTTGTCTCTGAAATTCCAGGCCATGTTTTCCTATTCATCACTCATCTTTTCCCATAGTTGGAGAAAACTAAAGTATTTTCTGGAAAGATATTTGTTCATCTTCCTGCTTGTTTTGTTTCAAGAGAAAGTAAAAGAAGTCTTTCAGAGTTGGAATAGAATATCAGTTATTTGGTTGTACTAGAAATAATAGTAAGTTCCAGAATATCAAAGGGTTAAAGAGTATGGAAGTCCTCTAAATATTGAATCCTACTTCCTGTGATATTCACTCTGAAGCCCTTCCAGAGATGAAGCTGTATTCCTGACTCCTAGTTTTCTCCATATCCCACATGCCCAGTGCAGTCCTAAACACACTTGGTCATAGCCACCATGTAGCACATCTGTCCATGATGTCTGACCCCAGGCAATGAAAGCAGGAGCATTCAATAACACATGTTGGGTTTGACTAATATCAAGGACACTGGCAACACCAGTATCCTTAGGTTCTGACATCCTGAGCCTCGGTCATGTGCCCCGTGGCGTGCCAAGAACGGCCCAGGCGGTACCGTGGTGCCCTTGCTGGGAGATGTGCACACGGCTCCAGGAACCTGGCTGGGCCCAAGGGTGCTCCTCTAGAATCCAGGTTTCCTGCCTCAAACGGGCTTGGCGTTTACTCATTCCACAAGCAGAATTCAACTATTTCCTTCTATTTCTTACTCAAAGAAACAAAAGAAATTTTACCTTTTCTACACGGGATTAATCACGATTGCATTTTCCCCCTTCAGTTTCAGGGAAGGCTAATTTTCATGGGCCAGTTGAATGAGCAGACAAGCAACTGGCTAGGTGGACCTACTAGGCACAGGGCAATACTGTGCCCAGGATTGAAGCAGCTGTGGCTGCTTCCCAGAGCCACAGGGACTTCACTCTCGAGCGTTAGTTTCCTCTCCATGCCCCAACATCCGAGATAACACTTGGATGGCACAAAGTAATTTATTATTTCTTATTGTTACTGCTTTTATTACCTGGGTGAGATGCTGATGTGACCAGTGTCTGTGACTTTGTTTCTTTTTGTAGTCTCAGCACCAGTTGATGAAAATCACTTGAGGCTGATCAACCCTCTGCTTAATCTATAAAAGAGTGAGGCTCACCCTCAGGGCTCTGTAGTCGACCCCGAGGGGCCCGGATACCTGGTGCACTGGGCTTCTGGCTGGTGCAGCCTTGGGGCACTTATTCTCTTCTGATGATGCGTGCTCATTAACTAGGTAGGTTTTAGTGATTTTCCATCAGAGGGTTCAAAGGCAGCTTCAACTCACCACCTCTGCTGTGTTAGATGTGCTCTGTTGATCTTAAAGAATAGTACAGTCTCTATAAGAAGAGGCTATGGGATGAGTTGGCCACCTAGGCAGAAAAGAAAGAAGGAAAAGCTCCTTTTGGATCTTATATTAGCATTCAGATCAACAGATGGGGCTTTCCCTCTCCTGGCTGTTCAGGTCTAAGAAAGAGTAAGGCTTCCTGGTGACAATCCCTTTGTTTAGAATTTCCTATGTTCCTGCTCTATTCCCCTGACACTTGGAAGTTGAAAATTGCTCCAGAGAACACATTTTATAGCCCAACAAAGAATACATATTTTTTACATGCTGCCCTAGTGAGTCACTTGGCTTTTCCTGCTTTTTGATTGAAAATTGTTTAAATATGACCCTCAGTGGGTCCTTATGGTTTTAGGGCCATATTTGCAAACATTAAGCTGTTTCAAGACTGGGTTGGGGGCAGATTTTTAGCCAAAGTGAGTTAGAGTCATTGCAGGTAAAGTGCCTGGCCTCACGGTCACATAGTATGTGTTTAATAAATGCTGGTGTCCACCATTAGTAATGACCTTAAATTAGCTGCACTCATGTCTTTGAAATTCAGCCTTGTTTTTTTAGAAGAAATCGTGTTCTTGGTCATAATTTTTGTCTTGTTGGAAAAGAGCAGAATCAGGAAAATGGCTTTAAGTAAATCCTAATGTTGCAAGCCAGGCACCCAGTATAGGACACATAGGGTTGCCCATGCTTGGTTTGCGTTGCTTTGAGTTTCTTCCTCAGAGACTGTATCTGCCTTCCGGCAAAGTTTCAAAGAGACCCATCTGGGGAGCACAGAGATGTTAATGATAAGGTCTCCCCAGCAGCCCGCGGTTGCTGTGGCCTGGTGGTGATGTCATGGAGATTAAGGCATGTTATCTGTAATGAGAATAAACCCCTGCTGCTGAGTGCAGCAGTGCAGCGCCAATCTTGGGCTGGGCAGGACGCTCAGGGCTTATTTTAGAGCCAAATGAAAGCAGGCCGTTATCACGTTCTTTAACTATAATCAGCCGAACAGGATACAGGTAGCCACAAAATGGAGTTATTTAAAACAGTAACAAAATCACACAATCTGGAAGTCTCTCTGCAACATCTAGTTAAAGCTGTCTTAAGTGTGGAGAAGACAGAGCAGGTTTATTTTGTAACCTCCTCCATGGTAATCAGATGAGGAAAGCTTCCTTATGAAATGAAAGGCAGGGACCCTGACCCAGAGGCTGCCCCCAGAGCAGTTGAGTTTGACCCCAACTTGTAAACTGGAGGCTTTGAAAATGATTCCAGTAGAGTCCTGGGTTTCCAACCATCTGCCTGTCAGGGCAGTTACCAGGGAAAAGGGGTCTCACTAGCCCGGGCAGTTGGTCCAGCCTAGCCTGGTGACCCCATAACAGCCCCTCAACTTGGGATGAAAGTTGATTCTGGATATTGATTATGAGACTTTATCTTGGGTAGCTTTTCCTGTGACATTCCAGTAAGACTCTGGGGTGGGGCACAGGGCTGAATTCTAAACATTTCCTAGGACCTGTCAGAACCTGCTGCTGAGCAGAAGGCAGAGAGAAGTGGATTCAGTGTGGCCCCCATATAATTCTGGCTCTGTACCTGTTAGGTATGTGACCTTGGACACATTTTTAGGCTGGCTGAGACTTGGTTTGCCCCTCTGTGAAATGGGGATGATTAGACTCTCGCAGGGACATCCTTAGAAGAGTACCTTGCTGATAGTTGCTAAACAGACTTCAGTAAACATCAGCTATTGTTACCCTGGTCTCCAGCTATAAAGCTCATGGACAGAAGCTGCCACATGATCCCTTGATAACCCTTGCATGGCTTCTGAAGGTGTCTGTTACTGCAGTAACAAGTGTGAATTTTACACTGCATCATACATGCCAATGAGCTAAGAAAACCAGGAGGCCTATCCAGCCAGCTGGATAAAGCCTGAGTCAATTCCCAATGCGTTTAACACCACCCCCATTAATTAATAATGGCAATGAAAACCAGACTAATAAATTACAACAGCAGCTGCAGCCCTGCCTTCTGCTGAATGCCTCCTCTGTACTAGGCACTATGCTAAAGGCAGTGCGTGTGTATAACCTCATTTAATCCTCATGACCGCCCTATAAGGAAGCCATTGCTCTCACTATTTTACAGATGAGAAAACTGAAGCACAATGAGGGTTAAATTAAAACATCATTGTAATATGTAGATGAGTTATGATTTGAGCTTAGGTCACTGTCTTCAAAGGTAGATTGTTAATCATTAAGTTTTTTGGGGCTCCAAAATCACTGCAGATGGTGACTGCAGCCATGAAATTAAAAGACGCTTACTCCTTGGAAGAAAAGTTATGACCAACCTAGATAGGATATTCAAAAGCAGAGACATTACTTTGCCAACAAAGGTCTGTCTAGTCAAGGCTATGGTTTTTCCAGTGGTCATGTATGGATGTGAGAGTTGGACTGTGAAGAAAACTGAGCACCGAAGAATTGATGCTTTTGAACTGTAGTGTTGGAGAAGACTCTTGAGAGTCCCTTGGACTGCAAGGAGATCCAACCAGTCCATTTTAAAGGAGATCAGCCCTGGGATTTCTTTGGAAGGAATGATGCTAAAGCTGAAACTCCAGTACTTTGGCCACCTCATGCGAAGAGTTGACTCATTGGAAAGACTCTGATGCTGGGAGGGATTGGGGGCAGGAGAAGAAGGGGACGATAGAGGATGAGATGGCTGGATGGCATCACTGACTCGATGGACGTGAGTCTGAGTGAACTCCGGGAGTTGGTGATGGACAGGGAGGCCTGGCGTGCTGCAATTCATGGGGTTGCAAAGAGCCAGACACGACTGAGTGACTGAACTGAACTGAACTGAAGAGTCTAAAATCCAGCAAAACATAATCAGGCCTTCTGTTGTAAGACTCATAATGAGACTAGCATTGATGCATGGTGTATTTCAGTATCCTTCCACATGCCTGATTATTTAAACTCAGAGCATCTCTGGAAGTTTATTTATAAGTGAGAAAATAAAGCCTCAGAAGAAGGTGAGCAACCTGCTATGACTGCACCCTGGATAAACGGCAGAACCGACCTTTTAAGCCAAGGCCATACTTCATCCATGTCTGTAAGACACCAAGCACAGCCATGTTCCACTCAACCCATGCTGCCTTTCACCAGCTCGGATCCAGATTCCAGCTGCAGAGACAGAGTTGGGTAGTAGGAAAAGGATAAAGCTAATAATAGTTCTGGTCAAATCCTAGAAAACCCTTCCAGGGTCACCGGCAGAAATCCCCTGTTGAGGATGCAGACTGGTGTGGTGGGCCAGTCAGGGGCCAATTAGCATTGTCCATTGTGGCCTATCAGAGAAGGCAGTGGCACCCCACTCCAGTACTCTTGCCTGGAAAATCCCATGGACGGAGGAGCCCGGTAGGCTGCAGTCCATGGGGTCACCAAGAGTCGGATACGACTGAGTGACTTCACTTTCACTTTTCATTTTCATGCATTGGAGAAGGAAATGGCAACCCACTCCAGTGTTCTTGCCTGGAGAATCCCAGGGTCGGGGGAGCCTTATGGGCTGCCATCTATGCGGTCGCACAGAGTTGGACACAACTGAAGTGACTTAGCAACAGCAGCAGCAGCAGCATTGTGGCCTATGGTTTATTCTGTGGCTGATGAGTGTTTCTGTGAGAAGTTTATTCAGGGAGTTCCCCAAGCCAGATGCTTGGATGGTTCATGGGCTTCATTTCTTTCTCAATATACACTGATTCTGCTTGCATCTGCTGAGAGGGAAAAAGTCAGGGGACAGTCAGCAAGACTAAAAATGTCCTGAAGAGGAAGGGGCTTTGGAGGACTTGCCAGGAGATTGTGCAGCACAGGTACCCACTTTGGCTCTGCCGCCTATGGATGCCTGTGTGGTGCTTGTCAGGAACTGGTTTCCATCTCACTGTGGTCAGAGTGGCCAATTTTTTTCTGGGTGCGCATAGGTGCTCTTTGGTTAATCTGGGTGTGTAATCTCTCTAATTTATTTCTAAAGCAGGAAGCCTTCACATCACATTTTGCAGTTGATCTCTTCAATTTCAGTTGCGTCATCAACTATTCAAGATTCAGGCAATCAGATGATCATTCATGCATTCTACCTTTTAAGTCAGAATATTAATACCTTCTCCATGCTGGGTGCTGTGCTAGGTGTGAAACAGATCCAACTCCAGTCCTGTAGTATGGAACTTTTATTCTAGCATACATTCCCAGCCCAACATTAAGTATGCTTCACATTAAGCACTGCCTGATTTCAGAAAGGGATTCCTGGAGGGAGAATTCCTTCCAGTTATTTAGAAGTTCATGTATTACAGTGTTAACGTGTCATCTGGCACCTGTTACATAACTCAGGTTGGACTTTAAGTGTGTCTCCTTTGGGATGCCAGGAATAGTGGGAAGAGGAACTGGGGGGAGGGATGAAATGCATGTGTGGGATAAAGTATTTGCTCCATCTTAAAGCTCGTAAATGGCTACTGGAAATTGCCATTCTTTTTACTTTGTAAAAGTGTTAATAAGAAAATAAAATGTCTGGAAAAAAATTGAAAGTAAAATATCATTGCAACTCAATAAAGGTCATAACTGGAATAAGAGCTATATTTTTATCACCAAGGCAGGAACAAACATCCATTTTCTTGTTTCATAAACTGTACTGTTTTCAAAAGTAAGGGTATATTCACTACTATGGGAATGAAAGGGAGGGGCGGGGTTCCAACCAAGAAGTCAGCTGGTTTTCAACAAACAGTCAAGGAGCTGGCCTTCTCTTGGTCTGAGCCTATTTCTTAGTGCCTAAACGAGACAGTGGATCCTGCCATTTCTTAACCCAAAGTGACCCTTCCCAGCTCTTCTCAACCTTGGAGACAGTCCATGTGGGTTCCAGCAGAGGCCCAGGATTCAGTTTAAAACAGCGTATTCCTTTGGCGTATCCTTGTCCATGCAAGTCATCCTTGTTCAAGCCAAAATAACTGTTTTATCATGCTTTTTGGGGAGGAGGGTTCTGTTCCCCTTTTCCATCCCGCTAATCACCTTTGTTCTCTTGTTCTTTAAGTTCCAAGTGTGACATGACTGTGTCTGTAGCCCTGGACTTTGCTGTGTCCCGTGCTTGTCACTCTTGTTGTGTAGTCACTAAGTCGTGTCCAACTCTTTTGTGACCCCGTAGACTGTAGCCCACCAGGCTCCTCTTTCCGTGGGATTCTCCAGGCAAGAATACTGGAGTGGGTTGTCATTTCCTTCTCCAAGGGATCTTCCCAACCCAGGGATCAAACCCACGTCTCCTGTATCGGCAGATGGATTCTTTACCACTGAGCCGTCTGGGAAACAACACCCTTGTTAGGCCTGCCTTGATTTGCGTTTCTCACTGTTGCCCTGGCTGGTGGTTAGTGACTCTTCACCTGCTGGTTGGTCCGCAGCACCATGTGGTTCTCACGTCTTCCCATTTAGTGAAGCTCCTTTCCCTTCTCTTCTATAGAATTACCCTTTATGACTATCAAGCCATGTGCAGGGCCAACAAGGAGAGCAGTGACGGCGCCCACGGTCTTCTGGATGTAAGTACAGTACAGTCACTCAGAAGACAGCTGTGTGTTTTTTCCTGTCTCTGTGTGTGCATATAGTTTTCCTTGGACCCATCAAGTTTATGTTTCAAAATAATGAATATTTAAATGTGCTTCCTGATTTCATCGGTTAAAAAAAGTTATTTCTGTTAAATCCAAATCTGGTGATTTCCGGAATGACAAACAGACCTGAAGCCTTTGATGGATTAATGCGGCAACCCCCCTTTTGATGGGTAGAAAAGGGGAGAAGTTTTGTCTATTCCTTATTCTCAAATAAAAGAGACTTTGGTTTGGTTCAATAGAAACCTTCTTTTTGGTTATAATAGAGCTGCTAGCCTGTGAACAAATTCACATTTTGATCAGATTCTCCACTCTAATTGTGTTGCTGCTTTTAACATTATTTTCCCTGGAGCTGATCCATCCATGGTGTCACAGTTGAGCATCCATCAACATAACTTTGTATCATTAGGAACTGGCTTTCGGATCACCAGAAATTAACTTAAAATTTACCCTTGGTTTAAAAATATAATTTGCAATGTGCAAGCAATGTAAGTTTGGCCACCAATAACTTGAAAACACAGAAAAAGCAGACATAGATACTTCTACATAGTCTGGCATATAGGTGTAAGTATAACCCTTACATGTTATCATTTTGTAAATTCCAAAAGTCAACCTAAAATTTGGTTTGAAACACAAAATTTAAGAACCATTTTGGTTTTAAAATATAAATACACACCTTCTCATTTGCAGATGTAAGATCTTGCAAGGGGATTATTTAAAAACCAAATATTTAACACGGTTCTCCTAGACTAAAGGAGCAAGAAATGATTCTGAGCTGGGACATTTCTGAGAGGCAACTTGGAACTAAAAATGGGACGATTTGAAAAATACCACTTTTTAGAATGAGAATCAACACATATTTCCTAACCCAGTTTCCCTAACCTTAGCATAAGTATTTCCAGACTTAAAATGTTCCCAAGATATGTTTTTATCATTAGGCTTAAAAGCTCAATGGCTTTGCCCTTCTGAATGTTAATGTGCATTTAAAATTTTAATCCCATATTTATATAATCCCTTTGTTTACCCTGCATTGAGCCAGCATCTGACAGAGAATCCTTGAGTATCCTGCCCCTGTGCCTCCCCTTCCTCACTTCCAAAACATCCTTAATCCCTCTATTAATTCTCTCCTCCCACACTGAAATGTCACTACCCATCCCAGTGGGTACAAAGATCCAGAACTGTCCTATGGTCTGAAAGAGAGATGGTTATTTTTCAAGCCATAAGAAGTGTAATGGCAGAACCACAGGACTGCATGGCTGCATTTGGTTTTAGGAAATAGTTAATAATTCACATCCTTAGATGACCCTAATTCTGAAAGCCCTGTGGTTCAGGGAGTGATGAAGACACACTCAGTCAGAGTCAGAGATTCAGTCTGCCATCTGGGTGGGCTGGGAGTAACCCCCACGGACTGTTGTTCTGTGCATTTGCTTATTGGCTTGAATAGGGATGTTTTTAAAAATGTTCAGGGGTATATAAATTTGTTCTTGTTTTATTTGAAACTGGATAATCCTCCCATTCCTAGTTCTAGTCCTTATCAGCAAAATGCTTTGAAGGTAGGATTAAGCAGCCATCACATCAGAAACCAGGATTAGGTATTTCATTTCCCTGCTACCTAAAGGGAACCACAAAAGGTTCTGAGGCTTTTCTGGACCTGCAGCTTGGGGCCCGGGCTTTGCCAGTGTCATTGCCTGTCTCTCAAGTCCACCCACCGCTCACATATCTGGCATACCTAGGTACAAAGAACTGACTGAGGGGGAGACCTGGTATTTTCCAGAATTCAGGAAATTGAATTATCCACATAGGAAATATCACAGGGTAAATAATCCCACTGCTTTTTTTAATTAAAATATTCTGAAATAAAGATTAGCCTGTCAATGCCTTCTTTTATAGAGTGAAGGGGATTTTCTGCAAGGATAAAATCACATGTTTATATGGTTATCATTTTTTTTCAAGTCCGAATATGTGAGTGTGAGAAAAGGCAGCTTAAATCCTACATAATTCATGGGCAGCATTAAAATCAAGTATGTGCAATTTTTGCTTATTTCAATGAATGACATACAGTGATGGAGAACAGGGAATCACCTTTCCAAAAGGCAGCCCTGAGAATTACCATTTGAAATTAGTTATATGATTCCTGCCGCTCAGCATTAGGCTGCGAAATATTAGCCCCCAGAGGGTAAAGGTTTAAGCATCGTTTGCTGAACTTCCTTTTTCCTCCCAGAGATAACCCCTGTATTAGATCATGTTTATTTGACTTGTAAATCACATCTTACCACAGGGGAGTTCAAAGTTTTAAAATGTTAGTTTTGGGATATAGTATCCAACCATTTTCGTCTTTAAGGGAGAGCTTCACTGTTTTTTGACATGATATGAATCTCTCTAGAAGAATAACATTGTCTTTATGTAAAGCCTTAGGTTAAACTACAAATTTTGTGTGTGATACATTGTTTTTAATGAACCGAATTCTTCTCTGCAGCCTTATAATGCCTTCCTTGCTGCAGTGAAATGGATAATGACAGAACTTGTCTTGTAAGTACAATTTGCTGCGTTTTTAAAAAAGCATTACTTTTCTGTGTTCTAAAGTGAATTGAGAGATTGTGCTTCATGCTTCCAATAACCATTAGATGATTCCTCACACTCTGTGATAAACTCACTGAACATCTCGAAATATTGAATGTAGAGTCCAAAAGATCATCTTTTAATAGGTGAATCGTGGCCACTGCTTATGCCCTTATGTCACTGTTTAGCAGACTAACAGCTTGCAGTACACAAACCAAATTTATTTATTGTGGTTACTGTTAAATTTAACATCGACGTCTGGCTGTTTTTAATGCAGCCTGGGTGGGCTGTGGTCAGAAGAACAAATTGCCAGGGCTGTCCACCGTGCTGCTTTGGATGTCTTGGCATGTGCAGGCGTGGGGGCCTGTGCAGTCATGGGTCAGGGGCTTTCTCAGGTGTGATTTAATTGTTTACCTTGTCAAATTACAGTCCTGCTGGATGCATCTGTGACTTAGGTCAAACTTGAAATGGCACAAAGATGAAAGGCTTGACTTCCAGATGAGATATTGGACACATTACAGAAACCCTGTGTCACACAGAAGGAAGGAATTCCATGGACCAGCATGGAAACCAGCTCATTCAAGCTGCACCAGACTCTCATTCTTATTTTCCCATTAAATTTCTAGTTCTGTGTGTTTAAGGCAGATTTCTTGTTATTTCACGAACGGACAATGTCTTATTTATTGCTTTAATGTAACCTATATTAAGTATAACTTCACGTGGAGAGTAAGTTCTTTGTGTATATAAGAGACAGAAGATACAGGTAATAGTGGGATTTTCATTGTGAGCTGCGAGTGATAGCAGCCATGAGCCTGAGAAGGAAATGACTAGATTTTGATCTATTTCCTTCCATTTGGTTTTACCTGGTAGCTCAGCTGGTAAAGAATCTGTCTACAATGTGGGAGACCTGGGTTTGATCCCTGGGTTGGGAAGATCCCCTGGAGAAGGAAATGGCAACCCACTCCAGTATTCTGCCATGAAGAATTCAATGGACTGTGTAGACAATGGTATTGTAAAGAGTCAGACACGACTGAGCAACTTTCACTTTCATTGGCATTCTTTACTAGCAATTGAGAAATTATGATTTTTGTGAAGTTGCATTGGGACATAATTTCCTAAAAAGGAGTTTATTCCAATTGTCCTCACCACCTTGCCCTACACACACACACACACACTCAAATACATGTGTGACAGTGTAAATTTTGAAAGTATCCTTTATACTGCAGATCATAGTCTAAGTAGAGACTATTCCGTTTGTATTTCTGAACCAAGGTAGGAGAAGCCCTTTGAATGTGGACTTTTTACTGTGGACTCAGACTATAATAAGAAAAAAAGTTTTCCCTATAAAGCATGATATTTCTCAAATGAATCCCTGAGTCTTAAGTGAACCTGATTTCAGGGTTTGGCTGGCAATGGTGATAAAACAGTCTTTTACAAGTAAGACAAAACCTAGTGAAAATTCAGTGGTTAACTGAATGAACCATGTTGATATATCCAGATATCAGATGATGTTATTCTTTCAAATGAGGTGAGTGATGTTGAATAACACAGAATGTCACTCTTCCATTCAGGGTGTGGGTAACCAAGTAACCCTGGCTTTTCCATTCCCTGCTTAGGTTTCTGGTGGAATTTAACCTTTGCAGTTGGTGGCACTCAGATATGACAGCTAAAGGTAAGGAGCAGCTGTCTTCGTTTTCCTTGCTCAGAGTGATGAGCCCGGGATCCACCAGCTACTTTTTACCAGGGAATGTGCTCGCATACGACTACCCAGGACAAAGTGGTGATTTCTCCTTTCTGTTAGCGGAAGGCATCTTTTGTGCTGAGGGCAGTGCCGTTCAGGCTGACAGAAAGTCCACAGCTCATGTTGAATATACACTTTGACCTGTTTTCTTAACTAAGGCTTTGAGGTCATACACCGCACAAGTGAATTCTTCAGAAGCTAGTGGGCAGTGCTGAAATCTAAAGGTCATAGACGCATCACCTTTCTCAGGCTGAATGAATGAACAATCATTACCTTTTTTACTATTACCTTTCATAAAATATAAATCTGATCATAGTATTTTCATTGCTGAAAAAGCCATCAATGATTCGATCAGTAACTAGTAGAAACTATTAGAGGCCTGAGTTTAGAGCTAGTTTAATATGGATATAAGTTCTGGCTCTGAGATTGGCCTTTGTCAAGTTAGCTGATCTCTTCAAGGCTCAGTTTCCCCACAGTAAGCTAAATAAAGAAAATAATAAATAAATAATATTTATCTCTTCTTTATTGTTTGTGTGTATGTGTGTATTTAATGGTAAGCTAAATCATGGTGTATACTGAATGTAGGACTAGAATATAGTAAGCCTTCAAAAAGGTAGCTGTAATTAATTTATGATAATGGTGATGATGTTGACTTGTATAAAGAATGAAATATTGCCATTTACAGCAGTATGGATGGAACTAGAGAATATATTTAGTAAAGTAAGACAGAGAAAGACAAATACTGTATGACATCACTTATATGTGGAATCTAAAATTAATACAAATGAATCTATATACAAAACAGAAACAGAAAATAGGAAACAAAGTTACAGTTACCAAAAAATGACAGTCCATTCACAGAAAGCCATAGGAAATAATTATAAAACTTAGTAATATTTAGCAAGAAAAACAATATGCAAAATTGTATATGCTCCCCAAACCCCCAATGACTGGGGAGAAGGAGGATGTAGAATTAACTCGGATCAGCAGTCAGGGCACTGGGGAGTCAATAAACAGGGACCAGAATATGAATTAGGAAGAGAAGACCCTCAGATACCCCAAAGAAAATTTTACCTATAACATGAACCTGCTTTTTTTAAAATTGTAGATGGTTTGAAAAAGGAAGATGGGAAGGAACTTACCTAATGGGTACTTGTTATCTCTTTTCTAGTCACTTTTCTTACTTGGCTAGCATGTCCAGATTTTTACTATTAGGGGTGAAAAAAAGGTCCCTGAAATTAAATGAGAGAAAAGGAAGGAAAATGATCAGTGGAGGCCAAGCGAGTGGATGGTAGTTGGTCAGACGGCTGCTGTTCCTGCGGCACCAGTGCCTTGGGACAGATCTCAGTCTTTCCCAGTCATGCTTGGAGCCCTGTTTCACCTAGAGACGAAGCACCTGACTTCTGAGTCAGGCAGCCTTCCTCTGCCACTTGCGGGCTGTGCAGTTCTGGACAAGTTGCTTGGTCATTATGAGCTTTGGTTTCCTTGCTTGTCAACAGAGATAAGATGTGATACGGCTGTGAGCAATGGATTCAACCATGCATGATGCAAAGCCCACACGCAAGGTGTGGCACAGGGCAAGTCACCATGCGTGGGCGGTGGGGCTCCTGTTTTGGGAGCTGGTGTCCCTTTTGGCTTAAATGTCTGGCTCCTTCTGAGGAGTGTGCTCAGTGCTGGGGCAGCAGGCTGGTGGTCTTCAGTGCTTCACTTTCTGGCGTTCCTCTCTTTCCTATTCATATCCACATGGCCTGCCCACCCTGCCCACCAGGCTTTTGTGGTGAGTGCCAACCTTCCTTGCCACTAACCGCAGTCTTACCTTGGTTGGCTTCCCTTCCCTGCTGCTACAGGCATCTGCCCTCACTCCTGTGCTGGTCCTTGACAGGGACAGTTCGTTGTTGAGTTACTTCTGAGTGCCAGTCTCTGTGAACTAGGATATCTGCTTAGACCAGTAACTTTCAGCGTAGGGGTGATTTTGCCTCCCAGGGGTCATTGCAATGTCAAGACATTTTTGGTCACAACTGGGGATGGGAGAGAGCTACTGGCATCCAGTGAATAGAAGTCAGAGATGCCCACAAAACACTCTATTACACATGGGACAGCCCCTCACAACAAAGAATCATCTGACTCAGAATGTCCATAGTGCCACTATTGAGCAATCCTGATGTAGACTGAGGGGTGTAGGGTAGGAGAGATGAATTATGAAGGGGGGCACAATCTTTGCACTCAGAAACTCGTGGAGGTTCTCATTGTGAAATTTCACCTTTCTTCTCCCTTCTGTCTCCTCCAGCTTAGCTAAAATTTTAGCTAAGAGAAATGATGTAATGCTTCAGGTCTGTGTTTTCTGTCTTAGAAACTTTTTAAACAACTCTTAATAGGTAATTCCAAACTGTCTCACTCCACTGACAGACTGCACAAAGGCCTTGTCAGATGGTTAAGTCATCTGCAAGTGCTGTGCCTGTATGTAGCACTTTTTCCCTTCCAGAGTGCCAGCACTGGGTTCTCTTCAGATCCCTTTTACACACCTGAGAGGTGGGGACTGCTGGAATGTGTCGTTGAGCCTCTCCCAGGTACCTAAGTAAGGCAGCTAGGAGAAAATAAGCTCAACCGTAAACCAAAACCGGCCACCTCCGCTGGAGGGCAGCGGGAGACGCAGCTGGCCCTCTGTGAGTCCTGTGTGGAGCAGGCTGCCTCACGTGGATTGATTGTCTCATTCAGACCTGCAGCCCTCTGCTGGGCATGGCTATGACTTTTTCCATTTTATAGATAAAGAAACTGATTCCGATGGTGAATGCTTTCACCCACAGAGCTGCTATCATCTGAATCTTTGTTAGATGTGGATGTGAATCTCAGACCCAGTATAAGCCGGGAAAAGTTCCAAGCACCATAACAATATTGCCTTGCGAGGTTTCTGCATTCTAAATTTACCCTTCTCTCACTGGATAAAGACCCTGAGCTGAGACATACATCTTTGTTTAGCTAAAAATGGAATCCATAATTACACTGTTTATCTGCTTCATTTCCTTAATGAAGGGGACTGTGGAAGGCCATTTCTGCTTGATTATCACAAAGGTATCATTTTGGCGAAGTTGCACAAAGAGAATGGAGCTTGCTGGCACCCGGTTATGAATGAGGGTGCATTCGCAGAGACAAAAGAAGAGGAAAGCTTTTCAAATGGCAACTCTATTCATTCCTGATTGTCTGCACATAATTACTGTGAACCCAAGTCAGTTATTCTCATCAGGGACATTTGTTGCTAAGGGAAAATTAAAGAAATCCAATTGTGTGGATGCTCCACTGGGTGCCTCGTTGTAAGTGAGTGATAGGTCCTGGCGGCTTCGGCCTGAGACGTCCAGTGTAATTGGGGTGAGAAGCAGACAGGGTGATGGCCAAGAGTGAAGGCTCCAGGATGTGACGAGGACGTGCATATGCATTTGGGCTTCAGAGCATACAATGGTGTGACAGGCAAGCATTTCACTTCATTTCTCTGAGTTTTAGTCTCTTCATTTGTAAAACAGGGTAGCAGCAGGGCCGTGCTCACCATGAGAGGGTGAGAATGCAATCTGTCAAAGGATCTAGTGTGGTGTTTGGCTTGTACTAGGCACTTAGTGGGACTTCCCAGGTGGCGCTAGTGGTAAAGAACCTGCCTGCTGATGCAGGAGATGTAAGAGACATGGGTTCGATCCCTGGGTTGGGAAGATCCCCTGGAGGAGGAAATGGCAACCCATTCTAGTATTCTTTCCTAGAGAATCCCTTGGACAGGGGAGCCTGGCGGGCTACTATCTATGGGGTCACAAAAAGTTGTTGAACACAACTGAAGCCACTTAGCACACAGCCACGCACGCACGCATGCAGGCGTTTAGTGAGTATTGGCTGCAAAGGTGGTTTTGCTGTTTAGGTAAATGACGATCATGATCAGTCACTTTCTATGGGGCTCAAGGCAGGCTGTGTCTACTTCCTGAACTTCAATTTTCTCTTCTGGGAAAAAAAAAAAAAGAATCAGTCTAGCTGAGCTCCAACACCTTTGTAAGATGATGAGTTTTGAATGCCTGAGAGTTAAAACAGTACCCATCAGATGACTGGCAGCCTTAGTTATTGGTTTGAAATTCCATAAATAAACATTAAAAACTGGCAAATATATGTGATGTTTTCCTGTAGCACTCCAGACAAACAAACATCTTCATAATAAACCATACTATTTAGATTAAATGTGGCCATGGTTTTATATGATAATTCATGTATTTCCCAAAAGCACCAAGCAACTTCCAGCCAATCTATAGTCTTACTTCAAATAAACTCAAGGGCTTATTACCACATCAGTATGGGTGACCTAGAGTTATGAAAGGAATAAGAATTTATCTCCAGAAAGGATCAAAGCCAAATGAGTCTCTCCACTGAGACATTTGGACTCTTTCCATTGTAACTGGGCCCAGACAATTAGAGATGGTGCAGTTATTAGGGTTATTTAAATCACGTGTGCTGCCTATCTCAGCCTGCCCCCCAGAGATCTTTCTTCCTTTCTCTCACTGGCCAAACTTCATACAGTAGTTAAATATATATGTGTGGGAACCAGATAGTCCAAGTTCAAATTTTGGCCCTGCCACATACTCACTGGATGAATTTAGGCAGTTCACTTCATCCTCTCCTCCATTCACTAATTTACAAAACAGAATGAACACTTTCTCCTATCTCATAGTCTGATTTGTTTAAATTTTGTAATGTAGTACTAGATAAAAATGTATAAAGTGGAATGACATCTGGCATATAGTAATTTCTTAATAAATTTAGCTGTTACCATCGTTATATGCCATCTGCATGCTTGCACTGTATTAATTTATAATCTGTGCTTTTATTTAATCTTTATTTCAGTAAGCTGACTTTTTGAAAATTAAATATTAAAATGCAGCTTCCCAAATTAAAAGTTAGTCCTGTTTGCTGTATGCTGCTGCTAAGTCACTTCAGTCGTGTCCGACTCTGTGCGACCCCATAGACGGCAGCCCACCAGGCTCCCCTGTCCCTGGGATTCTCCAGGCAAGAACACTGGAGTGGGTTGCCATTTCCTTCTCCAATGCATGAAAATGAAAAGTGAAAGGGAAGTCTCTCAGTCATGTCCGACCCTCAGTGACCCCATGGACTGCAGCCTTCCAGGCTCCTCCGTCCATGGGATTTTCCAGGCAACAGTACTGGAGTGGGGTGCCATTGCCTTCTCCGGTTTGCTGTATAATCAATTGTAAAAATAATAACCCTGAAAATAAACTGTATTATAGTTAGCTCCTCTGAGCTTCATGTTTGGCCTCCCTAGAATAAAGGAGAAAAAGAACAAATGAAAGAAAGAAAAAAAAAAAGGTAAAAACTGCCTAGCATCAAACAAAGTCATCTTCCTGACAAGAATCAAGGACATTGATAAAGAAATGGGAAGAGAATGATGTTCCAACCAACCACCTCTGTGTTGTTACTGATGCATGTGCGCCACCTGAAATCCCCTTGCCTTCCACTCAAGGCAGGCCATTTGCCGTTAGGGGCAGAGAATCTGCCATTTCCTTTGTCTGTTTTATTTGCCTGAAAAACACCATTCAAAAGAATTGCTTATTTGCTCAGCAAGCATGTGAGGACACTTCCTGAGAGCTAGTACTGCAGGCTCAGGGGATGGGCGGTGTCTGGAACTTGGCCCTTTGCAGGTGCAATGGCTACCGGCATGGTACCCTCCCTGCTGTCAGGGTCAGGGAGGCATCCAGCCAGACAGTGGTGGCCCAGTAAGGCTGACAGTCAGGATTCAGTGAAATAGCATTCCCAGAAGAAGTGGTGGTGGCTGTAAGCGCGTACGCTTAAGTAGCGCTGGCAGTGTACCAGCCACTTTCAATAGATGAAGTTGTTTGATCCCCAAACGACCCTTTGGACTTGGTTCTGTTCTTCCCATTTTGCAGAAAACATTACAGTGTGGAGAAGTTAAAAACCCACTTAGTGTCACACGGCAGCAGCAGAATTCACAACACCCAGAATTCGTGCTGTTAGCTACTCTGCAGTTAGCATGTAGAGTAACAGGAAGACGGTATGTAGGTAGTAACATGAAGGCGGGGAGAGAGGGGCAAAAATGTATGTGAAAAGACGCTTGTGTTCACTCTGTTCAGAGTTATGCATGCATCAGTCTATTCATTCCTCAGAACAGCCCTGGGAGTTAGTATGTGAATCACCACTTAATGTCAGTGACCAGTTCCTAAAATCACGATTGGCACAAAAAGCTGATTGAGTCTACTTCCTTTTGTTTTAAATAAGAAAAACTACAATGTATTATGCTTCAACTCCAAACCCCCAATCAATTTCCTCAGAATAATTAAAGCTCACTAAAAAGGCCTGTATATAAAAGAATCACGTAAGGATATAAACACTTAAAACACAGCTTTCTGATCACCCAACAATTACCTGGTTGTTACCAAACAGTTGTTTTGCACTCAGTAACTCTGTGATGCCTGTTAGTGCTGGCAGCCTCCCAGATGGACATTCTATGAAACATCTAATGCTGGTTCTGACATCCAAACCAGTTGCATTTGGAATATACCTGGAGAGATTGTTACAAATATACGTTTATATCCACATTAACATCATAGGAAGTTTGCGTTCTGGGAATCCACGTTAACTTCATAGGAAGTTTGAGTTTTGGGAATCTATAAGTAAATGTTCTACTGGAAAAATGTTCATGAGTAAACCTCTTGTGAAGAGTACCTGTACTGCTAGTGTCTCCATTTTACAGGTGAGAATACTGAGGATTAGCTAAAAGTAGTGAAGCAGGAATTTGCACTCCGAACTCCTCTGACTTTACCTTTAACTACTATGCTAATGATATCTATCATCATTGTCATCATCACTAATGGCTTCATGAGAATACTGGCTTTATTTTTGTCTTTTAAACAAAAGTATTGCACTAAGTACTCAGCATATATTGTTTAAATGAGTTCTCAAATCAACCTCTAATAGAAGAACTATATCATGCCCAATTTAAAAATTTAAAATATCAGGTTTTGAAATTTGCCTACTGGACATAACTTGTTTAAATTATTTAGTAGACCACCAAGTCCTTACCAAGTACCTACTATGTATTTACCCATGTACCAGGGTTATTTAGTACTATCTTTACACACAAGGAACTTCACAATAGTAGGATTAGGTTCATGGCTGTGTTTCATAGACATTACGTATTTTACTATTCCGTATTTCAATTTTGTTTCTGTAATAAAACCGTATAACTGTATTATGACCTTTATCTCACCCTAAATAATACAGTGTAGCTTATATTTTATACATTTATTCGGATGTATACGTGTGTGTGTGTTTTTGTTGCTAAGGTCACGTAAGTCTGAGGCCAGAGACCCAGTGAGTGATGTTGTACCAGAAAGTAGAATTCTTGAGATGCATAAATGATAGTTGATCACGCCAACAGAACTGCTTGAGGAATTATAGCTTATAGAGTTGCTTGGCAGATGAAATCACTTGACTAATTAGAAAATAATGCATTATGCTGTGCCTAGAAAAATCACAGAGCAGCAGGAGCGGAACTGTGTTCTGAGTTACTGTGGGCTGCCAGTCACAACAAAGCCAGTGCCTTGTATTCTTTATCTTTTTTTTTTTTTTTCCCCTTATCCCTACAGCCCAGAAATTGAAACAGACCCTGGAGCCTTGTGACACTGAATATCCAGCGTTCGTCTCTGAGCGCACCATCAAGGAAACCTCAGGGAACATTGCTTGTGAAGACTGCTCCAAGTAAGCACCCCTCCCCCTATCCCCCCGCCTCTTTCTGTCTGGTAGAGACCTTTCCCAGATGGGCCAGTGCGGCTGCCATGCCCAGGATTACGATGAGAGCTGGAAACATGGCTGCCCTCTTGTGTGAGGAACTGTTTTCATCAGCTTGGAAGGAGCACCACTTGGCTTTGTTAGAGGGATCGTTTAGAGTTTGGGATGCATTCAAATGTATGAAAATATGTCCTAGAATATAAGAGATTTTTAGCCCAGTTTGTAGATGGTTGGAAGAAGTCCTAATTGGTTTTTTATCCCAATTAACAGTTGGCAATTTATTTCACCAATTGGGGGAAATTTCTCAGATGTTTTTGTTGAAGGCTCCAAGCCTTCAGGATTCACCCAAATCTGACATATTTGGAATTATTTCTTGGTGGCTTAATATGAGTGTCCCTGATTATTAATGAAGTTAGACCTCTTTCACTGGTTTTATTGATCATTTGGAGTCTCTGGCTTCTTCTTTCCTGTTAGCAGTTCTCTCTTGGGCGGTGGGTCTATTCTTACTGACTTGGACATTCTTTTTGTGTTCCAGATATGATTTCTTTGCAGTTCTGTGCTTTGTATGTGTCTTCTTATTCCTTGGTCTGTCTTTTCACTTTTTATAGGCATCTTTAGATGCATGTAAGTTTTCTCTTGCTTTTATTTTCATGTGGTCAAATTTATTATTTTTTTCTTTGATTTGTGCATTTTGTGCCTTGTTTCAGAAACTAGTCTCTACCCTAATGTAATACATATATTCTCATATATTTTTATTCTGAACACATTAAAAAGTTGCCTTTCACACTTAGAACTTTAATGCCTCTGGAATTTATTTGTGTGAGTTTCATGATTTAGAGGTCTAATTTCATCCTTTTCCATATAGTTGGCCTGTTAACCAGCACTTTTTACTTGGTATTTTTTTATTTTCCAATAGCTTTATTATGACACCTGTGTTATAGGCTGGGTTCCCATCTATGTGCAGCTCTGCTTTTAGGTTTTATGGTTTTTGTGTCAACACCATATCTGTTTAATTATTATAGCTTTGTAATGTGATTTGATAGCCAGGAGGAAAAAAATCTGTTTCTCTTACTCTTCTTTTAAGTCAGCCTAACTGTTTTTGCCTCTTTACTCTTCTATATTAATTTTAGAGCCAGCTAATTAATTTTGATGAATTATGCTAGGGTTTTGATTACAATTACTATAAGTTATAAATTAATTTGTAGATAACTGCTATTTTTATGATATTAGACCTTCCCACTTATAAGCTAAATATCTCTATTTATTTACATGCTTCTCAATACAGTTTTGTAATGTTATGTTAGAATTATACCTAAACAGCTTATGAGATTTTGCTTTCAGAAATGGCATATATTTAATACGATATTATCTGATTGGTAATTGCTAACATATGAGAATCTCACTGATTTCTGAACATTATATATCCTGTACCCAGCTGCTAACTGCTCTTTTAGATCTAATAGTTTGTGTATGGGTTCTTTTGGACTTTTTCTCATACATATTAATATCATTTGTAAAATTTTTCCTTTCTAATCTCCACACTTAATTATTGTTTTATTGTGCTGGACTTCCGATTCATTTGTTGAATAGAAGCCATGAGAGTAGGAAACTGTGTATTGTTTCTAATTAAAAGAATCACTTCTGATAATTCCATGTTAAGTATGATGTTTGCTATAGGGCTTTTAAATTGTAGGAAAATATAAATAATATAAAATTTACCATTGTAACTATTTTGAGTATATAATTCAAGGGCATCAAGCACATTCCCAGTGTTGTGCAACCTTAATTATTATCCATCTTCTAAATTGCTATGAGTTTTTGGTAACCGTTTATTAGGTTAAAGAAAACCTCTTCGAGTGTACTTGTTGCTCTGGTTGTTACTGTATGAAACTTGAGTGGATGATAAAATGTATGAAAATAAATTTTTTGCATCATCACTAAAATAATTTTAATTTTTAATATGTGTTTCACCAATATAATTTTTTAAAAATTTAAATCATGAGCTATATCATATATGTTATAAATGTCTTTAATAGTAGTGGGTTATGTAATATGAAACATACTTGCTTTTGCAGGATTGACTTTCATTGTTTGATTACAAAAAACAGAGGACAAAATTCATATCACTAGATTCATTTGCTCATACTGTGCTGTGAACCTTTGCGTCTGTGTTCATAAAGGAGCGTGGCCTGTACTTTTCCTTCCTTTCATTTGACTTTGCTATCAGGGTCATTTTATTGTCACAAATTTACTTGAAGAGTCTATCCTCTTCCTCTAATATCTGTAACATTTTGTGTAAGATTAAATTATCTGCCTGTTGTAGATTTAGTAAAACCTATAAAACTATCAGTGATTGATGGGTTTTTGCTTATTTGTTTGTTTTTGTGTGAGTACATTTTCACTCATTAGTTTCTTTAATGGTTGCATGATATCTCTCTGGAATTTCCATTTGTTTTTTAGATGATTTTGGTGATTATATTTCTCAGAAAATCACCTATTGCATCTTACTCTTAAAGTTTATTGCATGCATTTATAAATAGTATCTTTTTATTACACATGTTACCTTATTTGTGATTTTCCCCTTTTAAATCACTCTCATTCCCCTGTCTCCTTCCCTCGGTCCCTCCTGTGTTTCCTCCTCTCCTCTCTCTCTCCCTCTCCACACTGGCACAGATATGTCTATTTTGTTTTTCTTTCCAAAGAATCATCATTGAGTTCGCTTCATTCTCTCTGTTTCTCTGACTTTCTGTTTCATTTATTTTGCTTCTTCAGTGTATCATTATCTTCTATGTTTTGGGGACTTACTCTTTTTTTTTTTTAATTCTTCTACCATTTTGAGTTTGATACTTAACTTTTTCAGCTTCATTTGTATGTAAACATACATATATATATATATATGATTTCTCTCTACATTCCAGCTTATCTTTGTAAATTTAATATAGTTTCATTGTTATTCAGCTCTAAGTTTTCTAACCTTCACTTTTTTTTTTTTGATCTGTAAATTTTTAAATAGTGTTTTAAGATTTCCTAATCTATGGGTTTTGAGGCTATCTTTTATTTTATTATTGATATCTAACTAAATGACAGTGTTGTCTATATAACAAATGTGTTTTAATATGTGTGGAGATTTGCTTTGTATTCTAGTATTTGTCTCTGTGGTTTTAAAAGCAAGTTTTATTCTCTAAAAGCTGAGTGTAGAGATTAATATGTATCCATTGGATCAGGTGTGTTTATTGTGTTTCAAACTTCTTTTCTTGGTCTATTTTAGATGTCAAGCTCTCACCAGGCTTATGTATTTTTCCATTTTTTCATGTCATTCACTTTGTTTTGCTTTCTATATTGTGAAGCTATGTTACCATGGACATTTCTGTTCAAGAGTGGTATAGCTTCCTAATGAACCATTCCTTTTATCTTTTGTGTAATAACTCTCTTTATATGGAAGTGCTTTATGCTTTAATGCCTCTTTTGTTTGCTAATAGCATAGGATTAGGACTTCTTCTTTAGATAATATTTCCTAGGTACATTTACCCCACACACATACATTTTCGACTTTTCTGTCATTATGCATTACAATTATAAATAGAATGTAGCTGGATTTAAAATCTTATTATCTCTATTATTGACAGATTTAATCTTAAAATTTATTGTGCTTACCAGCAAGTTTGGATGCATTTCTATTATCATTTTATGTTTTTTCTTCCCCATGTTTTTTTCTTTTCTTTTTTCTTTCTTTTTTGCCGCCTATTATATTCATTCTGTTTTCTCCATTCCCTTGTTTCCCTTATTAGTATACTAGTGTATTCCAGTAAAGTATACATTCTGTTTCAGTTGGTCAGGATCTCTTCCTTCCAGGAAGATCTGTTCCTCCAGAGCAAACAAGGCCTTAGGACCTTTGACTTGGATTATATCTCATCTCTTTCATGTAGTATTTTCTAACATTTTAGTTCTACTGTGTTCTTAACCTACCAACTATATTATTATTATTATTGCTGCCTATAGTAAATGAGATGCTTACTGCTTTGTTTACTTACCATTGCCTTTTTTAAAACCATTGTTTTTGGTTCTACGGTATATTAGAAATTGATTTCAAGAATGATCTGGGAGTGACAAATTATCTCATTCTTTATTTAAATTCTTATTTAATATGTACTCTACAGTGATAGTTTAACTTCATACTATCTAAATTGATACTTTAAAAATCCTATTCCATTGTCTTATGACTTTTAGTTTTGCATCTTTGTAAGTAGTCTGGCTTTTCATTCCTCTCTGATGGTTTTTAAAGTGTGTCTCTTTAATGTTCTGATGTATCACTGAAGTGTATTTAGATTTAAATGTATTTCTGTTTGTGTACTTTATTCTATATAATTTCCTTAAGCATATTACAGTTCACTAATTTCCTTTTGATTGTGTCTAGTCTGCTGCTTAAAGTGTCCATTGAGATTTTTTTTTAAGTATTGCATTTTTGAAAAAAATCAAGTATAGTTGATTTACAATTTTATATTATTTTCAGGTGTGCAGAGAATCCATTGCAATCTTAATAAGGTTGTTTTTTGTTTGTTTCTAGAAGTTTTATTTGCTTTTACTAAAATCTGTGTTTTTTTACATAGAGCCTTAATCTCAAGTTTCTACACACAATAGTAAAGGCCTTTTAAGATTATTTTAATAGTTAACTTTCTGAGGGTACCAATCCTGTTGTTTCTTGTGTCTGCTTTCTTTCCTGGTTGATCATTTCTCATGTGTTTTGTCATTTTTGACTGTGAACTGATCTTTGCTAATTATTATTTTTGTGGGGAGAGATTAGAACCTGGGTTTCTTCTCATAATAGACTTACACTTGGGCTTCGATTGTGTGTCCTATTGGTATTGACTGCCTGGGAATAATTGTTATGTAAGTTTTTGTATTTAGGAGGCCCTGCATTGTATAACTAGAATGAATATTTTTCCTAAGCAGCATGTAGTTTAGGCTTAAAGTTTTCTCACACTAATATTCTTTATCCCATTCAGAGTCCTGGACAGCAGCAGATTACCAGGATTTTACACTTAGCCTATAAATGTGCAAGTGGGCTTTTAGTGTCTTTTCTTGTAAGTTCTTTTGCATTTAAACACACTTGTTTTGTTTTATTACTTCATCCAGCATCTCTGAGTGTTTAGAACAGAACAGCGTCTGTCTTTGCCCAGTGCACCATCTTATAGTCTACTGTAGCCGCCGAGGACTTTAGAACCATCACAGGAAAGCCCTGAAGCACAGTGGTTAGTGCAGGGCCTGTGGAGTCACAGGGTTCAGAGTGTGAGCCCTAGTGTCATGAAATGCAAATTGTGTGACCTTGAGTAAAAACCGAAACTCTCTGACACTCAGCTTCTTCCTGGGTAATTTGGGGGATAATAATAGTGAGCATAGCATTGGCTTTTTGTAAGATGTAAGTGGGAAATTTTATGCTGTGAATTGACATAATGCTTGGAAGAGAGTAAGTACTCAATATACGGCCACACTTAACTGAAAGTAAAAGTCACTCAGTGGTGTCCGACCCTTTGCAACCCCATGGTCTATAGAGTCCATGGAATTCTCCAGGTCAGAACACTGAAATGGGTAGCCTATCCCTTCTCCAGCAGATCTTCCCAACCCAGGAATCGAATCAGTCTCCTGCATTGCAGGCGGATTCTTTACCAGCTGAGCTACCAGAGAAGCCCATGGCCACACTTAACACAAGTATAATACCATACCAACTTAGTATAAACAATGTTTAACCTCCAGAAACCATTCTGTTGAAATGTGAATGTGCCTTTTCATAGTCTACCATCAGTTCACTTCTATAGAATTCCCTGGAGAAAGAGGTCTCTCAGATGACCAGTTCATGTATAACTTAAGTACTGTTGACTATTCATGGCTCTGTGGCTCTGTCAAGAGACCCTCTTGGTTTTATAATACTCATGAAACCTTTTGAGCAGAGCGGTATCCTCTCTCCAGTCATGAGGTGGCCAATATCTCTTAGCAGATGATAGATGATCATACTCAGTGGAGTAAGTTAACTTTCTCATTTCCATTCTAAGTGAGAAAACAAACAGAACCAAGATGGACAACTGCTAGGGCAATCAGTATTTTTCCTTGTTGACTTGCAGTTAGAAACCAAGGAGATGAATGCTGCTTGATGAAAATCAAGATTTCAAACTAAACAGAAGACCACCTTTCGTTCACTGGGAGGTAAATGTGTTCTTGCTACATCCTGGAATCTGTGTAGGGTGCTTTAGGAAAGTCAAGGACGGATAAGATAATGAAGTAGATGCTGAGGTATTGACACCTCCCATGACTAGTCTGTTTCACAGTGTAAATTCCACACTTGCAGGAGTGTGGGTTGAAAACTCACAGGAGGTTGGGAAGTTGAGAAGGTCATGTACAATTTGCTGGTAGCAATGAAAAGATAAGATTTTGCTTTCAAAGCTTTATTTCAAGGCTACTGCCCAGCAGCTCTGTCAAAAACTATGGAGGCAAAACACAGTAAAGGTTCTGGGGTCTGAGTGAGGAGAGAAACAGGGACTTGTGCTTTTCCTTTTTCTTTTTTAAATTAATTATTTTTTTATGTATTTGACTGCAGCAGGATTCTTAGTTGCAGCACTCGGGAGCTTCAATATTCACTGTGGCATGGGGATCTTTTATTAATAGTTGGGGCATGTGGACTTAGTTGCAGCATGTGGGATCTAGTTTCCCGGCCAGGGATGGAACCTAGGCACCCTGTATTGGGTGTCTTAGCCACTGGCTAACCAAGGAAGTCCCTTTTCTTTCTTTTTAACTAAAAATTTTATTAACTAGAACAAATACAGAGAAGTGTACAAACCATAAGTTTGCCAGCTGATTAGTTTTCTCACAAAGGGGACACATGTATGTAACCAGCACTCAGGCTAAGAAGTGAAAGAACATTACCAGCCTCACAGGAGGTCCTAAACCTCTCCCTTTCTGTGCACAACCTCCACTTACCATATGATAACCCCTCTCTAGATTTCTAACATCATAGACTGGTTTTGCCTGTTTCTAATATCTAGTTTGTTGTTATTATTCAGTTGCTCAGTCATGTCCAACTCTTTGTAACCCCATGGAGTGCAGCACACAGGCTTCCCTGTCCTTCACCATCTCCTGGAGCTTGGTCAAACTCATGTCCATTGAGTCGGTGATGCCGTCCAACCATCTCATCCTCTGTCTTCCCCTTCTCCTCCTGCTTTCAATCTTCCCCACCATCAGGGTCTATTCCAATGAGTCAGCTCTTTACATCAGATGGTGAAAGGATTGAAGCTTCAGCTTCAGCAGCAGTCCTTCCAGTGAATATTCAGGGTTGATTTCATGTAGGATTGACTGGTTTGATCTTGCTGTCAAGAAACTCTTAATTTGTGAAATGACAATTTAGTTTTGAAAATATGAGAGCTGATACATAAATTACCTTAAAGGAGGTTTCTAAGAAATTTGCCTGGGGGAAAAAAATAGGACTTTAGGAAAAAAATTAAAACTAGCTTAGAACTTCAGTGAACATTTCTTGATTCTGTGTTATATCCTAGACACTGGGCTACACTGTGGGGAGTTAGCAATGAATGAGGCACACATGATTCCTTCCTCATGGAGTTTACAAAGAAGTAACTAGGCAGTGTCAGCCCCCCATGCTTCATGCCAGGATTAGAGAGTAAATTTCACACAGCAGCATGGAAGGGAGGCTTGGAGTGGTCAATAGCGGCTTCCCTGGGGCTTCCCCCATGGTCCAGTGGTTAGAAATCTGCCTTGCAGTGCATTGGGTGCAGGTTTGATCCCTGGTAAAAGAAGTAAGATCCCATATGCCACAGAACAACTAAACCCACGTGCCACAACTAAAGGGTCCATGCGCTGCAACAGAGAGACCCCATGTGCCACGACCAAGGCCCCAGCGGAGCCAAAGACATACATATTTCTTTTAAAAGAGAGCTACCTGAAGAAAGTATAGAATTAAAAAGAGAGAGAGAGGCTTCCTGGATAAAAGTAGCATCTAATGTAAGAACGCCAAGTGTGGAGAAGTTAGCAAGTAGGAGTATCCAGACAGATGGAAGAGACTCATGGAGACAAGAAAAACTGTGGTTTGTTCAACAAATGTTTACAAGGGAAGCTGGGACACAGAGGTAGAGGTGAGACGAGAGGAGGCAAATAAGGCCCAAGTCACGTGGCCCCTTTGACCCTGTCACAGAGCACTAGTCCTTTAAGGACTTAAGCTGCTACCCTGACACCAGTGTGGACTAACACAGAAGCTTTAAGGAAGGGAGGAAAAATGGTCAGATTTCAGATGATGGGAGAAATGACAGTAACGGTGACGCTAGACCAACCTTTGAAGCAGAAACTTCTGATTCAGACAGGCCGTGTGCTGCACCTCTGAATGTAGCCCCCCAGCACATACACACACAGCCTGGTTCTCATCGAGCCGCCTCAGCTGTTTCCGCCTCTTCATTCTCCTCTTCCTCTTTTTAGGGATTAGAAATTAACAAGTTGGCTGGGGTGACTAGTTGAATGAAAAGTCAATTCATGACTGTTTTTTTTTTTTTCCTAATCCAAAAATTTTTGTGAGGCTTTGTTACAAATTTTTGATACAATGCTCTTATCACATCAAAATAGACTCATAAAGAATAGTCTCACTGACAGCTTTTGAAGGATTAAACTCTTTTTTTCTTGTTTTTGCATGTCTCATTCTCTCTGTCTTTCCTTGTTCCATTTTATGAAGTGGAATTTATTAGAAGATGTATGTATTTATTAAAGAATGAAGATAGCATTTTGCATTTTGTATGAGCTTTGTATTCTTGAAATGCAGTATGTCAATGACAGAAACACTGTTATCTGGCTTTTGGTGACGGTCCCTTGTGACAGCAGGTAGACTTTTCAGTACAATGGCCAATAGGTTTGGTGGCAAACAGGCAGCTGAATTTGCCCATCTGCTTTACATTCTATGCGTGTAGAAATTTCTCAACTTTTGCCTTGGAAAGAATGAGCTTTTGCAGGACGAGTTCTCTAAAATAGTTACTAATTTTTGACTAGCTTTGTAGGTAACTTCAGGTCAGCGCCAGTGACATTCAAAAATAACACAATTCTACAGCATTTGGCGACGAGTGAGTTGGAAACTGAGTTTGGTGAAAATTACAGTATTTCAAAAATTACGCACTAAGATCTTTTTCAAAGAAAAACATCTCGCCTCCCGCAATGGAACATACAAAACTGTGTCCATTACAAACCATTTTCAAGGCAGCGATTACTTTCCTCCACAAGCAATGGCAAACCATAGAGCAACCAGAGCACTGCGCGCTTCCCACGGGATCGTGCTTCATGCGGCAGTCTGCTGGTGGCTGTCGTTAACTATAGGCATCAGATAACCCTGGTGTCTACACATCTTGATAAAACTCAGGAAACCATGTCAGGTGCTTCTAGCCATATTATAAAAGTCTTTTTGGTCTCCAACAGTCTTTGAAGACTGGCTGCTCCCAGCTCAGTCTCTGTGTCCTGTTTCCAGAAGCCCTTGTTGGTTTTATATGGAAAAACCATCAAGAGGTGACTCAGTTGCTCTAAATAGAAACCATCACATTGGCAACTCCAAAAGTGGACATTTATCTGTCTATAGCATAGACAGATATATTTTAACAGAGGGGCAGTATGTGATGTTTAAAAAAGGATTTTCAAAAATATAGGGTTTATTAAGAATGCAGGAGCCTAAAAGAAAATAAGAATTTACATAAGAATGTCATTAGGGTTGGTGGTTTGGCTACTTTAACCAATAATTTTCGTCATTCAATATCCCACTGATTATTAAATTAATCTGTTATTCAAACAGCAATCTAAAACAACTCAACCCATATTTTCTGGGCATTTGTGACTGTCAACAAGCTTAACAAAATTGAATATCGAAAAGAATGTGATGTTTTAACTATTTTCCAGTACATTGCTGTTTTTCTTGATACCCCCTCATCCTTTGATGAGAAAGGGATCCACAAAGGTTCCCTTGGAATGGGAATCAATTGCTGAGTTAAATATTTTAACAATTTAAAAAATAATTAATCAGGATGAAATTAAATATGTGTCACATATTTAATGCCAGAGCTTTAAAACCCTTGTCACATTTCAGTGCTGGCAAGATATTACTTTCTAAGGCAAATTAGATTTTTATATTGTTGTTTTGTGTGTCTCTGTGTGTGTCTGTCCTTTTTATGCGGTAATATTACTCACTGCTTTTCATAAGAATTATGTTGCCATCAGTTTCACTTTCGGATCTGCACACAAGTTTTGCTCATCTTCCTGGAAGCCCCAAAAGCTGTGGCTACACTTTTCTTCTCTCATCACATCTCCCCATGCGCCTTTCATTTGTCCGCTAAACTGAAAGAAAGTAATTGGTCTCGAAGCTGTGTTGACATGTTTCGTGGGCTACAGTTCAGAGAACCATAGTTCAGGGATTCCATTTTCCTACAAACGAATCCAATTTCCTGTTGAGGTCTTAGGCTGGGTGGGCGATTTACCGCAAATTCTTCAGACTGTTCTCGGCCAATGCCCTGCAGGTGTTGTTACCAAGTGGGTCTTCTGGAAACAACCTGTAAAATGCACCCACTGCACAAGGGGGGCATGGTGTCTTCCTGGAGTAAAGACTGAGAGAATAGATTCTGGGACTGGGATATCATCTGGGCTGCAGCACTTAAGCATGCAAAGATTTTAACCAATAAGTATTGTAGGTTTCAGTCCACTCATCTCTGAAAGGGCTATGATACCTGCCTCACAGGACCTGTATGTGGGATAAAAAAAGAAAAAATTGTAGCCCCCATATTTATCACAGTGCCCAGCCCAGAGTAAATGCTTCATAAATGGGAGATATTTTTATAGCACACCCATCTGTGTTGACAGCATTGTAGGAAAACCACAGAACTCCAGTCAGCCCCCTCTTCCAGATTTCTTAGCCTGGAAGGTAAAACTAATAGTTTCAATCAGGAAAAGTCGTTGGTGAGGTTTTTTTTTGCTCCAACGAGACAGTCCTAGATAAAGTAGATCTTGGAATTTTGCCACTTCTTGGATCTACTTGAGCTCTCGGCTCATAAAAAATTTGGAATTCTGAATTAGGGACTACACATATTCAATAGTGATCAGATACTTCATTACACAAATTAGATACAGATTTTGCCAGTGGGAGTACATTAGTGTCATGAATAATATAATTTGTAGGCGTTAAAATGTAACAGTTTTTAACCACTTAATTTGTAAGCATACACTAATTTGTTGAAATATTTTTGTATCTCCTGCTCTATAGATTCTTGCCAAACTACTGTACTCAATCTTGTTTTAAATGTGTAAATAAATGTGATTCAATTTCCCATGAAATAATCATCGACCCTTTTAAGCAGGCTTTAATTCAGTTCCAAACAAGACAACTTTCCTACTCTACAGTGAAATTAACACCAAGGGTCAAGTTCTTTCCTTTGAAGACTGAGGGTAATGCCCTTTATTTTTCTCCAGGTTTTCTCTTGGTGTCATTTACTCGCTTAGATCTCACCATGTTGGCTGGCAATGTGCAGAACATATATCAGCAAAATCAAAATCGTTCCTCTGTCTTTGAGTTTTACAGTGTCAAGTCCATGCATCTCAGAAGGTGGTATATTGGAATAACTCCTGGATTCTAAAAGGATGTGATTCTTTCCATCACCAAATACTTAAAATAGGACTCTATCATGTCTAAGTTTTCACCAGTGTGTCATGTAATGTTGATGACCTGCCACTCATCCTTTAATAAAGCGCTACCTTCTTTTCATATTACGGTATGGACCTAGGCTTGAATCATTTAATATTAGCTCTTAGAGTGAACAACTTAGTTAGTGCTGTATGTTTTTGGTTGCTAAAAACATCTTGGCTTTAAAATTTTAAAGGGAGGAGGGAGAAATAAATGCTTATCTTGATAGCTTTATTTTGAATTTCTGAAATATTGCCAGAAGATGAAAATGTGGTCCCAAAACATTAGAATAATTGGGATTAAAACCTCTGATTGATTTTTGTACCAATTCTTCTGAGTCTCAGTTCAGTAAATCACTTTACTGGAGACAGGACTTCTGATTCTCTTTCTTAAATACTTAAAGAGGGAAAAGTGCCCTATTTCCAAAAGCAACAATGATTACAACTTTTGAGGTTCCAGATAGAACGGTCATTGTTGTGTAGATGTTACTATCTTTACTTGCCCTTTGATAAGCCATGTTTGGAGAGGTTTTAGTACAGGAAATGTTGTAAATTACTGTTTTCCCTCAAGAGTCCATGATGCAAAATGAGAGGGGCACATGTCTGTAATGACTAGGCAGGTCTCTACCTGACGTGAATTAGTCTCACAACAATTTCCCATTTGTATGTTTCTTAATGTGTGGGAAAGCTGGGTGGGAGCACATGTAAGTTTGTCTGGGCTCAGAGCACAGTGAGGCTTTCCTCTTCCATGCTGGAGGGTAGGAGACCATCAGAGCCAAAGAATATTTTTAGAATGTTTATTTGCATGCGGAATGGAGGAGTGCAGAGCTGTATCCACACTTGACGTTTGCAAGCGGCCTTTCTGCGGTGCATTGTCTCCATCCTGATGGCTGTCTCTGCTGTGACGCCCACCTCCCCTACCTCAAAGGGCTGTCTGTGTTCCTCCCTTGGGCTTCCCAGTGCTGCACCTGAAGTGGTTTAGCAAGTTGCCAAACCCCTATAGATGTGTGTTTATTAACTCTCCAGCTTGCCCTCCATTTGTTTAGCTTGGAAAGAGTTTATATATTCCTGTGGGTATTAAAAACCCATCTGATGTATTAAAGGAGCTCAAAGGATCGAAGAAGAAATGCTGCTTGAAATGCAGCTTATTGAATGTAGACATAAAACTTCTAGACACAAATCACTTTTTCAAGAGACATATTGTACACTCAAGAAGGAAATTCATTTTTTAATTATCAGCTTTTCTTTGGGACTTGGATTTTCTCTTTTTCCTCAGGTGACCTCCACTCCCCTCATTTTAGGATTGCTTATGATTTTGACAAGACCCCTTGGCGACATAAGATGAAAGGCATTCACCTCGATATAGTTTTCATGCCTAAGAAGAGGTCACCCAAGAACCTTAGCAAACACAGCATCCCCTGGCATCTTTGTGCATTTGAAAGAAAAATGGGTGGAGAGGGTACAAGATGAGGCTAAGAATCACTCATGATCCGTAATTATTGGAGGTGTAAATGATCAAAGTCTGAAGGAAGTGGGAGAAATTCTCAGGCTATAAGCATTATATCAGATGTTTCTCAAAACACGGATACACTGACTTTCAGGAAACAAATTATGCATTTCGCAATGATTCCATTTCTACTGAAGTACTCACCTGTGCAATCTTGGATTATTTTGATAGATCCAAGCCTATATGAGAATATGATGACTGTTTATTGAATGCCTACTTTATGACAGGAGCTTCATGTTCATTTTTCCACATTATTTTTCTTTACATTTTTTCATTTCATATGCATTTCACCAAGTAGGAACGTGAGGCTCAGAGGAGTTAAGTCTCCAGACTGGTATTACAAAGCTACTGAGTACCAAATGTGAGTTGAGTCAAGGTCTCCCTGACTCTGAAACCTCAGAGAAGATTCCTGTGGCATCCAGTTGAGTGGCTGTCTGTCATGGTACCAAGTCACTTGTGTAGCCGCGTTTCAGACTGAGTTCATCTCATGGTCAAGGTTTGCTTTGAAAACTGGCAGTTTCACCATTCACTTGACCTATGGGAAGAAGTCTACAAACATCCCACTGGAAAAGAGCAATATGCTTCCTGAGTGCCACCTTCATGCAAATCTCTATTAAACCTACTTGGAGGTTCTCTCACAGTACTTACCCCATTACTGATCAAGCATCTGTTTGTCTTCCTCTCCCAGCAAATCAGGTGCCATGGGCTGGAATTATGGTGAAAAATAGCTCAGGCCTGGTGTCACGCAGACTGGGTTTTAGCTCTCAATGGGATCGCTTCTTAATTGGGTGACCTTTGCCAGCAAGTAAGTTATCCCTCTTAGTTGTCACCTGCTCATTTGTAAAAATGAAGATACTGATAATGCCTACAGGGTACTGGGTTGATGTGAACATCGCAAGATACAATTATAAAAAACACCTCATCCAGCACCTGGCATTTAGTTGGCATTCAATAACTGGGATGTCTTATACTCTTATATTTCTAGTACTTAACCTAGCCTTGTGTTTAAACCAGTGCTCAGAAAATTGTTGCTTGAGACAGTTTCCCAAGCGAATAGCCTTGTAAAGTGTGAGTGACAGGGGAGAGGATGTGTGTAATTCTGGTAGCTGAGACACCTGTTATTTTGTGTGATATTTGAAAACAAGTATGTGTTTTGAAAACAACTAGAAACTCAGATTCCCACAAGTGAAGAGTGAACTCTGTGATTCTCTTTAGGGAAAGAGAAGGTGGTCCAGAGTAAGGAGAGTCCTTTGCCAAGGTCCCACGGAGAAGGAGCTGCTGATGCCAGATTCAAAGCCCTATGATCCTTTTAGGAATCTTTCTCTCCATCAGTGTTTCTTCTCCATATCTGATAATTTAAAAATAACTATTAACTAAGTACATACATAAGTGAAATAAATAATGATACAAAGTATCATACACAAACTTGGTTGTTGTTTAGTCGCTAAGTAGTGTCTAACTCTTTTGCAGCCCCCTAGAACTATGGCCCGCCAGGCTCCTCTGTCCATGAGATTTTTCCAGCAAGAACACTGGAGTGGGTTGCCGTTTCTTTCTCCAGTGTATCTTCCCAACCCAGGGATTTAACCCATGTCTCCTGCATTGACATGCAGATTCTTTACCACAGATCCACTAGGGAAGTCCCCACAAACTTGGTAAATAAATCAAATAGTGCATATGGACATGCAATGAAAATTAAATCTTCTCCCACCAGTGACCCTTTGCAGTCTTTCTAGGGGACAGTCATTTCCAGAGATTAATGTATTCCTCCAGGGTTATCATATGCAAATATTAGATTGGTGCAAAAGTAATTGCGATTTTTGCATTGTTGAATTTGCTGTTTGATACTGTGGTATATTCATAAGTAAATGTGGTTATGTTGAACATCATTTTAATGCACATTTCTTGCTTTATTTATTTATTTTTGGCTAGTGACTTACTACTTGCTGTTTATATTTATTTTAAACCAGGGAAATGATGTTAGACAAAAAGCAAATTCGAGTGATTTTCTTATTTAAGTTCAAAATGGGTCATAAAGCAGCAGAGATAACTCACAGCATCAACAACGATTTGGCCCAGAAACTGCTAATACAGTGCAGTGGTGGTTCAAGAAAGTTTTGCAAAGGAGACTAGAGCCCTGAAGATGAGGAACATAGTGGCTGTCTGTCGGAAGTTGACAATGACCCATTGAGAGCCATCATCGAAGCTGACCCTCTTACAACTACAGGAGAAGTTGCTGATGAACTCAGCATCATTTGACATCTGAAGCTAATTGGAAAGGTGAAAAAGCTTGACTAAGTGGGTGCCTTGTGAGCTGCATGTGCTAAATTGCTTCAGTTGTGTCTGACTCTTTATGATCCTATGGACTGTAGCCCCACCAGGCTCCTCTGTCCAAGAGAGCCTCCAGTCAAGAATACTGGAGTGGGTTGCCATGCTCTCCTCCAAGGGATCTTCCCCACCCAGAGATAGAACCTGCGTCTCCTGTGGCTACTGCATGGCAGGTGGATTCTTTACCACTGAGCCAGGAGGGAAGCCCTGCCTCAAAAAACAGCAACAATGCAACAGCAATGAAGCATAGAATTGTGACGTGCAATGTCACACGCACGTCAGACTGTGACGTGCAATGAAAAGTGGGTTTTTATAAGACAACCTGTGACAACCAGCTCAGTGGTTGGACTAAGAAGTTTCAAAGCACTTACCATAGCCAAACTTGCACCAAAAAATGGTCATAGTCACTGTTTGGTGGTCTGCTGCTGGTCTGATCCAGTATAGCTTTCTGAATCCTGGTGAAACCATTACATCAGAGAAGTATGCTCAGCGAATCAATGAGATACACCAAAAACTGCAGTGCCGATAGCGAGCATTGGTCAACAGGAAGGGCCCGATTCTTCTCCATGACAACACCCGACCACATGTCACACAGCCAACACTTCAAAAGTTGAATGAACTGGTCTACAAAGTTTCGCCTCATCCTCCATATTCACCTGACCTCTCGCCAACCAGCTACCACTTATTCAAGCATCTTGACAACTTTTTGCAGGGAAAATGCTTCCACAATCACAGGAGGCAGGAAATGCTTTCCAAGAGTTCTTCAAATCCTGAGGGATGAATTTTTACACTAAAGAAATAAACAAACGTATTTCTTGTTGGTAAAAATGTGTGGATTGTAATGGTTCCTGTTTTGCGTAATAAAGAAGTGTTTGCGCCTACTTGTAATGATTTAAAATTCACAGTCCAAAACCGCAATGACGTTTGCAGCAACCTAATAGAGAAACACAGGTACTTTAGATGTTTCGCCATTCATTTCTTACAGGAATGACAGTGTTGACTACACATACAATACCTCACCTTTTTCACTTGCTAGATTGGAAATTATCATCATGTCATTTTATAGGTTTGCCTTTTTTTTTTTTTTTTAGTGGTTACCCAAGATTCCAATTTGGAGGATGTTTTCATATAACTTTCATTGAACTTTCAGGTTGTTCCAAAATGTTGGCTACTTGAGACAGTGTAGAAACGAATATTCTTGGGTAATAAGTAATTTATTTGTATGTATGGTACATTATTAGAAGAATCAATGGGTCAAAGTTTATGTAATTTTGATAGATCCTGCAAAAATGCACTCTGGATATGTTAAACCAATTTGTATTTCTACTAGTTTAGGAGAATATATGTTTATTATACTCTTAGCAACATAGTGTCTTATCAAAATGTTTCACCCCTTGCCATTCTGATACCCAAAAAATGGAATATCATTGTGGGTTTTCTTTTAATGATGTATGTTGAATACATTCCATATGTCTTAAAGCCATTTATATTTCCCTTTCTGTATACACTCTAAGTATATTCTTACCTCTGTTTAAAATTCCCTGCCAGTCCAGAGATTTGGACTTCATGCTCTCACTGTGGAGGACCCAGGTTCAATCCCTAGTTGGGGAACTAAGACCCCACAAGCCATGCAGCACAGCCAATATATATATATATGTATCAATTCCACCCCCTTCTATTTTTCTCTTAAGGTTTTAGTCCTATGTTGTTGGTCTCTTCTTTTGTATTGAGCTTATATAGTAAGAAGAGTAACTATTTATCCTATGTATTGCATTAAAAAGTCATAATTATGTTTTAAACACTTTTGGAATCATAATTATGCTTTAAACACTGATGACATAGCTTTTTTTTTACCTGAAATATCATAGACATATTTCCTTGCCCTTACATATTTCTGCAACACAATTTTTATAATAGCCACACAGTATATAAATTTACTATTTTTTTAAACCAACCTCACTTAGGCTGTTTGTAATATTTGCTTTATAAGAAATGCCACCATACATGAATATCTTTATTCCTAAAACTCTATGTATTTATGTAACAATTTATTCTAATATCAATTCCTACAAGTACAATAAAATAGTTCAGAACCATTCTTTGTTAAAATAAAACTTGATAAGAATCAGTTTCATAGTGTAAGTAAAAAATGTTTATTTTTCTTTTGATTCCTTTTTCTCTTGACTATTTTTGGACAAAAGCTATAACTTTTATGAAGAACAGATAATAGGTAGAAATTATTTTCAAGAAAATCTTCCTTCAGGAAGATATGACACCAACTGAGGGTAGAAACCTAAGTGGTACGAGTTTTTATTTCTCATATTCAGGTGATAGGATAAGCCTGTTTGTAATTTAACCTAAGACATAAGAAAAATAGAAAATACATTAGTGATAGGTTTATACATTTAGTGCTTTTGTTAGTAGTTATTTATAAATCTCCTCACATTATTTTTGAAAGTTCAGTTTTAACAAAAGATATTGCTAGTTTCTAGCAGGGTCCTAAGTTCAGTTAATTATTTCAACTTAATAATAAGCAACATTTGAAATGACATCATATGGGCTTGTTGAGAGTCACAGAAAAATGAGCTTCAGAAACACATTTTGAATGTGTGAGCTTGGATATAACTGTTCAGGAAAATTAAAACAATATGAAAAATTGTTGAGATTAATGACTGCTGATTAAAACAGGATAAAGTCTCAGGATGTATAAAGTCACACAGTTCTCTAGCAGGTCTGTGTGTTCCAGAATGCTGATCTCAGTCCAGAGTAAATCTCTCAAGTTAATTATGTTAATACTATTGATTCCAAACATTTCCTGACTGGCCTATTCATCTATTCTTATGTCCACTTCTCCATTCAGATGCATGCCTCTGAAGCTCTGAAAATGGAATTGTTTTTTAAGAAAGAGGAGAAAAAAACCAGAGACTTGTTTTCTATATTTTCAAACTGTGCAGGCTAGAAAAGGAATTGTTGTACAGTTAAGTTACTTTGGATAATTCTAACAGTACTTTCAAGCTAGATCTCTACATGTTATGTAAAGTGGTGAATTCAGATAACTGTCTACTAAAGATGGGTTAGGTAGAGGTTAAAATATGTTAGTGCCAGTGATAGAGCTGACTCAAAAGAAAGGTCTCAAATACATATCAGCTTAAATTCTGCACCTAACCTTGCTCTGTAGATACAGCATCGGTCACATCAGGTGTTTCCTGAACTGTGATCTCAAGTTGGTTTAAAAAGTTAATTAGGGTCAAGTTAATGGCTATTCTTTTGCCACCTGTGCTGTGGGCAGCTTCATTAAACCATTTGACTTAGACTGCTACTGCTAAGTCACTTCAGTCGTGTCCGACTCTGTGCGACCCCAGAGACGGCAGCCCACCAGGCTCCCCCGTCCCTGGGATTCTCCAGGCAAGAACACTGGAGTGGGTTGCCATTTCCTTCTCCAATGCATGAAAGTGAAAAGTGAAAGGGAAGTCGCTCAGTCGTGGCTGACTCTTAGCGACCCCATGGACTGCAGCCTATCAGGCTCCTCCATCCATGGGATTTTCCAGGCAAGAGTACTGGAGTGGGGTGCCATCGCCTTCTCCATGACTTAGACTATTAACCATGTAGTCAGCTAGCCATATTGTGTTGCCTCCCATCTTAGATTATTAGAATATCCCTTGTGATTTATTTATTTACTTTTGGCTGTGCCAGGTCTTAGTTGTGGCATGTGGAATATAGTTGTGGCATGTGAGCTCTTAGTTGCAACATGTGGGGATCCAGTTCCGTGACCACGAATTGAACCCACGCCCCCTGCACTGGGAGCATATAGTCTTAGCCACTGGACCAATAGGAAGATCCTGTGATTTATTTTTAAGATAATCAACGAGAACAAAGGAATTTGATTTTTTTTAAAGATGTCATTTTTCTACTTTGTTTTCTCTGTCAGAATATTTAGCAGTTGTTTTTAAACACAGGACAAGGCTCATCAGAATCAGCTGGTGGTACTTGTGAAAATGTATGTTCCTGGGCCTCACACTGCACCTACTGATTCCCAGGCTCCAGGAACAGGGTCTGGGAATCTTTATTTTGGCCAGATTCTCCAGATGAGAGAGACTTTCCTGGACTTCATTGCCAGAAGCATAAACTCGGCATCAAGTTTACTGGCATAAACTTGGGGGAGAAATCAGAAATAATTAAGAAGAAAAGAAAAGGAGAAGAAAACTGAGGTTAAGGCAATGCCAGAAGTTACTTGAGCATCTCTCCTTCCCAAAGATTCAGAGGTTATTCGCGGCGGTGTGTCCCTACTGCATATTCAGGGCTGTAACAGGGAGGTGTGGCTCTAATTCAACCAGGTTCAGAGAAAAATGGCTATCCCAGTATTGCAAGTTGAGTTTATGGAAAATGACTGACAGTTAAAAAGGGATGAGTGATCATGACCTGTGAATCAGGCTTCGGGAAAACCTGAACAGAATCCACCCAGGCATCACTAGTACCTTGGGAGGAGAGATTTCAGAGCCTGTGTTACAGAATTTTGGAGAAAGCAGGTAATAAATACCTCCCTGTAAGAAGGTGTGCCAGACTATGAACAGAAGCTAAGATGCATGCAGTAAGTTACTGCCATCAGTTTAGAAAGGGGAGAAAATAAACAGAAATGAAGTTCTCCAGTTTACTACCATAGTGATTTTTAAAGAATGAGGCAAACTAACTGTTGCGTGTGTCATGACATACATTTTTCTTCTCATTTTATTATATATCCTATTTCTTTTTATAATTTGTCTTCTGTGATGTGACTTTTTTCCTTTTGAAGCAGTCTTTTTTTTCCTCTTCTAGCATTAAATACATTTTAAAGCAAAAACTATGGAGTATGACAGTGCTATTTTTAAATGAAAGTAAGTATAGTTTATTCAATGCATTTATTTATGAGATTATTTGTTCTCTGCACACATGTGGTGGCAGACACCGTGGTAAGCAGCGGAGAGTGGGGACTGAGATTGTCTTTGTTCTTTATCACAGCTTCATGGTGTGCTACTGCATGGATGTATGAGAGTTTATCCCCAGGACTTTCTACTTCTGATAGGTGTTTTGATTGCTCAGAGATCTAACCTGCATCTCCTGTATTAGCAGGTGCATTCTTTATCACTGAATCACCAGGGGAACCCTGTATTTAGAAATACTGTCTTTTTAAATAAAACATGTTGCAAATAATTTTCTGGAGTTTGCCTTTTAACTTTTCAAGGAATTATTCTTTGATTTTTGTTACAGATTTCCTTTACTGTTCATTTTCTATTTCTTAGATTTTTGTTTTAACTTTATATTTTCTTCTGTTTATTTTGGGTTTTATATTTTTTCTAATTAAGGTAAAAGCCTCAATCATTATTTTTGAATAATTTTTCTTCTCTATAAACATTTAAATCTATAAATTTTCTTCTAAGAATGATAATAGTATATATTTCACAAACTTTGATATGCTGCCTTTTTACTGTTTTCTGGTTTAAAAATATTTTATAATATAAATTGTGATTTATTTTTTGACTTATGTGTTATTGAAGGCGTGTGGCTTAATTTTCCAAATATTTGGAAAGCTTATGGTTTACTTAATATATTTTATTTCTACCTCAATTCTACTGCAGCTTGAGATCATATTCTGTATGAGTTAAGTCCTTTTAAATGCACTGAAACATTTTATATCCCAATATATTGCCATCTTGGTGAATATTCCACATGCACTTGAAAAGAGTTTGTATTTGGCACTTGTTGGTTGGAGTACTTCATAAATGTCAGTCAGGTCAAGATGTTGATAACGTTGTTGAAATCTTCTATGTCCTACCTGATTTATGGTCTAATTGTTTTATCAAGTGCTAAGAAAGAGTTGCTAAAATCTCCCAACTATGATTGTGGATTTATATGTTTATATTCCATAAAAATCCTTTATTCCATAAATATTTGTTTCATTATTTTGAGATCTGTTTTTAGGTGCACACAGTTAGGATTTTTATGCCCTATTGATTAATTATCTTATTTTTACTATTAGGAAATGGCTATCTTAATCCCTGGTGATATTACCAGTCTTTAACTGATATTAATGTACCAAACCAGATTTCTTCTGCATGTTGTATCTTGTACCATTCTTTTACTTTCAACTCATCTGTGTGTTTATTTTTAAGTGCACCTTGTGGAAGCAGCATACATTTTTGGTCTTTTTAGTTCTTTTTGTTCTTGATGTTGTTTATGGTATCAGTCAGTTCAGTCACTCAGTCATGTCTGACTCTTCATGACCCATGGACTGCAGGATGCCAGGCTTCCCTGTCCATCACCACCTCCCAGAGCTTGCTCAAACTCATGTCCATCAAGTTGATAATGCCATCCAACCATTGCATCCTCTGTCATTCCCTTCTCCTTGTTTCTTCATTCTTTCCCAGCATCAGGGTCTTTTGCAGTGAGTCAGTTCTTCACATCAGGTGGCCAAAGTATTGGAGCTTCAGCTTCAGCATCAGTCCTTCCAATGAATATTCAGGACTGATTTCCTTTGGGATGGACTGGTTTGATGTCCTTGCAGTCCGAGGGACTCTCAAGAGTCTCCTCCAACACCACAGTTCAAAAGCATTAATTCTTTGGTGCTCAACTTTCTTTATGGTCCAACTCTCACATCCATACATGACTACTGGAAAAACCATAGCTTTGACTAGATGGACTTTTATTGGCAAAGTTATTGTCTCTGCTTGTTAATATGCTGTCTAAGTTGGTCATAGCTTTTCTTCCAAGGAGCAAGTGTCTTAATTTCATGACTGCAGTCACCATCTGCAGTGATTTTGGAAAATAAGAAAATAAAATCCGTCACTGTTTCCATTGTTTCCCCATCTATTTGCCCTGAAGTGATGGGACCGGATGTCATGATCTTAGTTTTTTCAATGTTGGATTTCAAACCTGCTTTTTCACTGTCCTCTATCACTTTCATCAACAGGCTCTTAGTTCCTCTTCACTTTCTGCCGTAAGGGGGTGTCATCTGCATATCTGAGGTTATTGATATTTCTCCCAGCAATCTTGATTCCAACTTGGGCTTCATTTAGCCTGGCATTTCACATGATGTGCTCTGCATAAAAGTTTATGATATAATTCATTGTATTTGTTCATATTTTTAATTTATATATGATAAAATTGGACAGGGAAGCCTGGTGTGCTACAGTCCATGGGGTCACAAAGAGTTGAATACGACTGAGCGACTAAGCTGACAGACTGCAACTGATGATAAAATTTGTTATTTTTGGCATAGAATCTTATCAATTTTGACTAATACTTATAGTTGTATATGTAGCATCACAGTTAAGATATATTAATAGCAGTTCCATTACCCTAGCGGAGAAGGCAATGGCAGGCCACTCTGGTACTCCTGCCTGGAAAATCCCATGGACGGAGGAGCCTGGTAGGCTGCAGTCCATGGGGTCGCTGAGGGTCGGACACGACTGAGCAACTTCACTTTCACTTTTCACTTTCATGCATTGGAGAAGGAAATGGCAACCCACTCCAGTGTTCTTGCCTGGAGAATCCCAGAGATGGGGGAGCCTGGTGGGCTGCTATCTATGGGGTCACACAGAGTCGGACACGACTGAAGTGACTTAGCAGCAGTAGCGGCCATTACCCTAGAAAGTCTTCCTGAGATACCCAACTGTGGTCAACACCATCCCCAAAGCACAGTTCCTAGCAAACAGTGATGTTTTCTGTCCCCATGATTTGGTCATTTCCAGAGTATCACATAAGTTAAATCATGTAGAATGTAGCCTTTCAAGTCTGACTTCTTTTACTTGATGTAATACAATTGAGATTTTGTCGTGTTATATCTTATGTGTGTGCTCAGTCATTCAGTTGTGTCCAGCTATTTGTGACCCCATGGACTGTAGCCCCCAGGCTCCTCTATCCATGGGGTGTTCCCAGGAAGAACACTGGAGTTGGTTGCCCTTTCCTCCTCCGGTGCATTTTCCTGAACCCAGGGATCAATCCCACATTTCTTGTGTCTTCTGCATTGGCAGGTGGGTTCTTTACCACTGAGCCACCTGGGAAGCCTGTTACATCTTACAACAGCAGTTAATTCCTTTTTATTATTGAATAGTAGGCCAGCATATGTATCACAGTTTGTTTATCCATTCTCCAGTTGACAGACAGTTGGGTTGTTTGGATTTTTAATGATTATGAATAAAACCAGTGTAAACATTCACGTCGTTTATATGAACTTAAGTTGTCATTTCACTTGAATGCATACCTAGGAGTTGAATTTCAGGACTGTATGTTTAAATGTATAAGAAATTGCCAAATTAAATTTTAAAATGGCTGTACGATCTTGCCTTTTTGCCAACAGTGTATGACAGTTTCAGTTGCCCTTCATCCTTGCCAGCTTTTGATATTGTCATTTATATTTATTTATTTTTATTTTAGCCATTCTGAGAACAGCACACTGGCATGTCATTATAGTTTAGCATTTCTCTACTGGATAATGATTTTAGACTTCTTTTCTTATGCCTGTTTGCCCTCCATATATTTTATTCAATGAAATGTCTATTTAGTTGTTGTGCCAATTTTTAAAACTGGAGATATAATTGACATATGACATTACATTAGTTTTGGGTGTATAGCATAATGATTTTATTTTCTCTGGAACTTTCTCTTTGACCTCAGGTTATTTAGAAATATGTTGTTCAATTTCAGAATATTTGGGGGGTCTTCCAGAAATCTTTCTATAATTTATTTTGGGTATAATTTCATTATGGTTTGAACATTCTTTGTATAATTTCAGTTCTTTTAAATTTGCAAAGATTTGCTTTATGACCTATATAACATGATTGAACTTGGTGAGGGTTTCCATTCTTTCAAAATGTATATTTTGTTCTTGTTAATTGCAGTGTTCTATACATGTCAGTTAGGTAAAATTGTTTCTATATCCTGAACAATTTTCTGCCCACTTATTCTGCTATCTGTATGATTACCAAAAGAGGACTGTTTCCGTCTCCAAGCATAATTGTGGATTTGTCTATTTTTCCTTTCAGGATGTATTAGTTTTTGCTTCATGCATAATAATCCTAAATGTGTATATACCTAACAGCATTTAGTATATATGTTATTACACATTTTAATGAATTAACTTTCTACTTTCTCTGTGATATCCTTCTTTATATTAATATAGTCTTTGTACCTTTTTTCAATTAGTATTTTCATGGTATACCTGTTTTAATATTTTTACTTTGAGCTTATCTATGTGTTCATAGTTACAAGGTTTCTTGTAGACAGTGTATAGAGGTATCTCACTTTTTTCTCCAGTATGTCAATTTCTTTTAATTGGTAACGTTGAGGTCTTTAATTTTTAATTTAGCTGTTGGTATGTTTGGCTTAAAAGCTACCATCCTTCTAGTTGTATTCTGTTTATTGTTCTTTGTTTCTTTTCTCCTCTTTTTCTCCTACCTTGTTTTATATTTAATGTTTTATGATTCCATTTTTTCCTGCTACAGGTTTATTACATGGTTTTCAAGTAGATTTTTTAAATGAATATAGTAAGGTTTATAACATTAATACATCTTTAATTTGTCATGGTTTATCTTCAAATAATATTGTTTCGTGTGTGATGTACATACCTTATGAAAATGAACTCCCAATTCTTCTCTCTCATTTTAAGCAACCTGGTATTTTTATCTATATTTTTTTGGCCCAGTCTCTCTTTACTCTGCTGAGATTCCAAATCCTGGTCTGTTACACTGCTTGGTATTGTGTCATTGCTTATTGAGGTGCTATTCATTTTTGCCTGCATCTTTTTCCCCCCTTTTTGTTTTCTAGTTTGGTGGTTGCTGTTAACTTGGCTTGACATTTATTTATCTTTTCTTCTATTGTGCCTAATCAGTTTTTAATTTATTTTGTTATTTTTGTATTCAAGTATAGTTGGCTTCCCTCATAGCTCAGCCAGTAAAGAGTCTGCCTGCAATGCAGGGGACCCAGATTTGATTCCTGAATTGGGAAGATCCCCTGGAGAAGGAAATGGCAGCCCACTGGACAGACAGAATCCCATGGACAGAGAAGCCTGGCGGGCTACAGTCCATGGGGTCACAAGAGTCAGACATGACTTAGTGACTAAACCACCACCATGGTAGTGAAGGGGAGGTGGTGACCTATAATTAATTTACAATATTAGTTTCAGGTATGCAACACAGTGATTCAGTAGTTGTTACAAAATATCAACTATATTCCTTGTGCTGCACAATATAACCTTGTTATTTATTTATTTTATGTATAGTAATTTGTACTTTTTTAGTCTCCTACCCCTATCTTGCCCCTCCTGCCTTCTGTCTCGCCACAGATAACCACCACTAGTTTGTTCTTTATATCTGAGTCTGTTTTTGTTTGGTTATATTTATTCATTTCATTTGTTTTATTTTTAGATCCCATATGTAAGTGATGACCTATAGTATTTGCCTTTGTCTGACTTTTTTAACTATGTGTAATACTCTCCAGGTCCATCATCCATCCATGTTGTGCAAATGGCAAAATTCCATTATTTTTATGGCTGATTAATGTTCTTTTATATATGTGTATATATCAACCACATCTTTATCAGCTAAAATTCACTGTATTTTAGATTTCAGGTATTGTATTCTTTCTGCTTTAGGATTTATATTTGGTGATTTTATGCAGTTTTCCTATTTCATTGGAATTCCTTCATTCCTTTGCCCAATATACCTATGGTTTTAGGTTCATTAAAATAAATATATTTTTGCATCTACACATTTATAAATTCTAACATTTGAGTCATATCTTGGTCTTTTTATTAACTGATTTTTCTCCTGAATGTTTTGTCATGTTTTATTATTTCTTCATGTGGCTACCTACTCCAGTATTCTTGCCTGAAAAATTCCATAGACAGAGGAGCCTGTCAGGCTACAGTTGCAGAGTCAGACTGAGCAATTAAAACACACACACACACACACACACACATGCACACACACAGAGAGAGTTATTTTTTCACACAGCATTGTGGATGGTACATTGTACATGCCCTGGAGTTTGCTTATCTTCCTTTGGAGAATAAAACTTGATTGTACATTATAATGTAAATTATTACCATTGGATCACTTTGCTCTTTGGGAGGTTTGGTTTTAAGGTTTTAGTAGGTTAGTCTATTTCATCTTTACCCCTAGTCCTGGAATGTAGTATTTATTCATTAAAATTTTTTACCTTTAACATGTATAGAATTTCTCTGCACTAGTTAGAATCATAAGTGTCACCCTAGGTTAATATAGCATTTAGAATTTTTGGATTTTAACTAAACATCTTTTTAATAAAAAAGAAATGTAGATGTAATTCATTTTGGTTTTTACAGTGGAGGGAACTAAACAAAAGAAAAGATGATAGTGACAAATAATCAAAGTCTGTTGTATCAGCTTAGAGAAATGTCAGAGTTTCTCTGCAAGGAGGAATCAATGATGTGAAAGCCAAATACTTTAGCAGATGTTAGATTGGGAATGTACCTTAGAAATAACTTTTAAGATAGAAAAACTAGGCTGAGAGAGGAAAAGGAATAATTCCCAAGGTGGTTTTCTTATTAATTTCATTCTGGGAGCTTGATTCAACTCCACTGATTTTTGAACCAGTCAGCTTTCTAGTACCCTCTGCTCTTCTCTTCTCCTTCATTTTATTCTTCATATCTATTCCACATTGATATTTTTTATGTGGATATGGGAGAATAGTTCTCATTTTTATTCTGGGACACCTTTTTCTTCTTCTGTGTTGGAGTATCTCACCAGTAGTCACAAAAATCTATGTGAACACTAATCTTTCAAACCTACACCATTGCATTTGCTACAACGTTTCTGAATTACATGTTTCTCTCTTGGAATTTTCCGATGGCTCTACCTTCAGTGCTTACATTCTTCAAAATGAATAAGTGTGCTGTTTTGTGATAAGGAACTATTTAATAGTGATGGGACTGATGGGCAACACTGGTTCCAGAAGTCAGGTCTCAAAGTATACCAAACTACATGATTTGTCTGACTCCCTGGGAAACTGATTCAATGCTACAAAATATATTATTCAGAAAGCATCAGAGGAGGAAAGCATGGGTTCAGCCTTTATTTCAGTCCGTGAAAATATATTGAGTTTCAGTTGTAAATCAGGCAGTGTTAAAGATGATATTATAGTGTCGCTCAGAGAGGGTTCTTTGATGGGAGCTTACCTTGAGGATATATAGTCAAATTGGTCACACAGAAGAGAGTGGCAAGACCACTAAGGAGGTACTTCTGTGTTCTTTCAGTTAATCATTTTGGAGGAATTTCACCTGATTTTAGTTTTTCTGTTAGCAACTGAGATTGTAAAGCAGATGCTGATTACTGAGATTTAGTTTTCTAAATATGTATGTCTGCAGTCTAAAAAATAGAAAGCTATTATTCCATGGTTCTGGTTCCCATTAAATGTAACTTCTACTCATTGCAGAAAACTGAACAGTAGAGAAATTCAGAAAGAATGAAGTAAAAATCACTTGCAATTTCACCACTGAGAACTGAGGCAGAGAAGTTGGTGCTTACACTTTAAAGCCAAAGAGTCTGGATCTGAATCTCAGCTCCATGTCTATCAGTTTAGTAACTTCAGACAAGTTACCTAGTTCCTTCATCTGCAAACCTCTGATAAGTAAAAGTATCTAGGTGACTCAGTGGTAAAGAATTTACCTGCCAAGTAGGAGATGCAGGTTTGATCCCTGGGTTGGGGATATCCCCTGGAGAAGGAAATGGCAACTCACTCTAGTATTCTTCCCTGGGAAATCCCATGGACAGAGCAGCCAGGCAGGCTACAGTCCATAGGGTTACAAAAGAGATGGACACAAGTTAGCAACTAAATAACAATGACGGTATTTGCTTCCAGGCTTTTTTTTTCTATGCAAGACTTATACTTAGCCTCATTGTTTTATTTTCTCTTAACATAATGTGGCAGACAAGATGCTTTTTATCCATGTAATGTGAGATGTCAAACATTTTAGAAAGCAATTATTAATGGTAAAATATGACTTTTCCAGTTAAAATTAGATGTTTAACTCCCTCATGAATTCTTTTTATTTCTGAGTCTATTTAGACCTCCTCATAGTTCATTATGATGTTGCTCTATTTTGCTGAATGAAACCAGCCATTCACCTGAAGATTGTAGAAGATAGTGTGTAAAGCTAGAAAGTGGAAGACTGTAACTATGAATCCAAGGTAATGTCGATTTGAATCCTTCAATCAAGAGACAGGTTCTCTGTTCTCAGTTTATCAGTGAAATTTGCCCAATATACTTTTCCATGTAATGTTTGATTTTTATAGGGTAAGATGGTGGGAGTCGGAGAAGACAATGGCACCCCACTCCAGTACTCTTGCCTGGAAAATCCCATGGATGGAGGAGCCTGGTAGGCTGCAGTCCATGGAGTCACTAAGAGTCGGACACAACTGAGTGACTTCACTTCCACTTTTCACTTTCATGCATTGGAGAAGGAAATGGCAACCCACTCCAGTGTTCTTGCCTGGAGAACCCCAGGGACTGGAGAGCCTGTTGGGCTGCCGTCTATGGGGTCGCAGAGAGTCGGACACGACTGAAGTGACTTAGCAGCATGGTGGGAATAAAGTCTGATAGCTTAAATCCAGAACTGGGCTCTGATACCTGTTATTTATGCTATCTTAAAGCAAGATGGGGCCAGATTACTCATGTTCTCTAAATCTTAGGTGTGACCTGCCTCCTAGAGCTGTTGTGAAATAAACCAGTTTTAGGTAAAAAAAAAAAAAAAAAAAAAGCTCACACAATGACTGCTACGGTAAGGGCTCAACAAATGGTAAATGGTGATGACTGCGACAGTAGGGATGATGATGATGGTGATTAAAGTGTAATCATTAAAATCAAGGCTTAGAGTCAAATAGGTTTGGTTGTATAGAGTTTTGATACTTGGATATGTGATGGGTTTTAGGATTTGGAGAAATCGTCTAACTTATCAAAGCATATATATTTTCATCTTTAAGATGATAATTCTTTGAGTTAGTGTGAAGATTAAAAGGGAACTGCTCAGATAAGTGCTTGGCACTAGATAAATACTCCATAAATGTTAGCCCTTATTCTCATTATTTATAAGAAAAGACACTAATAGTTCCAGTGAAAATATTTAACAAATTCCTTACTCTTCTTAAGGGATTAGAAGAGAATGGCTCATGTCATAATTAAGAGGATTTACTGAAGACGCTAGTACCAAAAAAATAAATAAATAAATAAAAGACCAAAAAGCTAAAATAATAGCCAAGTTTTTAAAATATCTTTTGTTGTCAGCTCTTTTGAGATTTTCCTCTTCTGAGATGAGAAAAGAAAATTGAGTCCTTTTTGCTTTTCTTTCTATGGGGCTCTTTCCCCCATATTTCAAACACAAAATAGCTTTCCTTGCCACCTGCCTTGGGCTGATAATGCCAAAGAATCACTTCCTGCCCAAGTGATTTTCAGGCTCTGAGTTGGCACCATAAATCTCAACAAATCCTTGGTGGGGCTGAGGATGAGTTAAAGTCATTATTATGGGTCTTTTGGACTCATTCTGTCTACAGTATAATAAATACCACCGTGGGACACTGCCTTGCAGACAAAGCATCATTTGAGTTCTTTGTGTGCACTTCCCATCAGCGACTCATAAATGGAATGCCGTAATATGTCCATTGTATATACATTTTTGAATAAATAAGTATAACAAAGACAATATGCTTGTCCCATTTAATCTCAGCTCTTAACTATGAAAATACAGCACATTTCCCACTCTAGTGAATGATGCAGGAAAGGCCTGAGCCAGTCTGGCTCCTGGCAGGCCATCTGAGGAACACCTGGCAGAAGCCATCAAGTGTGCTGAGGCTCGGTTCCCTAACGCCTAAGTTTTCCAATTATAATTTGATCAGGCAACATAATGACCATCGTAAGGAATTTAAGAGTGTACTATCTATTATCCTTTCATTTACAAATAACAGAAGATTAATCTCAAGCAAGCTTCAACAGAAAAGTAAGATATAGGCTTATTGCAGCTTCCCACAGGTTAGGACCAAGACCCAGGTTGTCTCCTTGCCTTTTTTCCAACCATGAGCGTAAGAAGGCTGCCCATTTCTCCAAAGGCTGAAAGTTTCCTTGTTCTTATGTGTTGAGAGTAGAAATAAAAGCGTTTAGGGTTTCAGTCTGATTGGAGTCCCTTCGGTCCAGTGCCCACCTCTGAACCAGTTACTTTTTTCAGGGGAAGAAGTTGTCCCAGTCAGTTCAGGCCCAGGTAACATGTCTGGGCAGGGTTAGCTCCTCAGAAGCACCTGGGCTGCCTGGAGGAAGGGTGGATTCCTGCACAAAGAGTAGGGTATTGGTACCAAAGAAGGGAGATTGAATATCAAAGAAAACTGCTCTAGCGGGTAGGGCGGGGACCTCTTTTTTTTTCTGAAATCAGCTAGAAGTAAAGGGGTTTTGGATCTTGAACAATTGTTCAAATCAACAGTTCTGGTCTGCTAAACCTTGTAGTTTATTCTGCAGAACTCACTTGTCTCGGAGCCTGTACTATTTTGGATTATATTTTTGTCTTTCATTCTTTTTCCATCATTAGTCAGTAGGCTTTAGTACTGAGCTGATGCATAGAAAACAAAAATGAACATCTATGCCTCACTCTCAGAACTCTAGGACACCAAATTATCTAAATTAAAAAAAAATAGGTACCTTTGGTTATGAACAGAGATGGAGGAATGAGGAAGGGAGGGAGAAAGAAAGGAAGAGAAAAAGGAAGGAGAGGGAGGGAGGGAAGGAGAGAAGACTCTGGCTGGCTTGTTCACCTACTGTATGGCTAAGTAAATCAGCCCCTCCTGTCACCGACCTTGTGTGTGTTTGTGTGTGTGCTCTGTCGCTCAGATCATGTCTGAAGCTCTGAGACCCCATGGACTGTAGCCCGCAAGGCTCCTCTGTCCATGGGATTTCCCAGGCAAGCATACTGGAATGGGTTTCCATTTCCTACTCCAGGAGAACCTTAGAAAAGAATAAACTATATCATGGGGCCCATAGGGGAGCAGCAGCTTGTTGGCCAACTAATTTGAAGCATCTGTCGTCATGACTTTTGATTTGAGCTTATAATAGGGATTCATTGTTTGTTTTCTTCTTTGTTTTGTTCATGGCTTTTTTTTTTTTTAAACATTTCATTGTTTTTCCTTTCTCTTGTGTTGGCCAAAATGTTCATTTGGATTTTTCTATAAGATGTTAAGTTTTGGCCAACCCCAGATACTGTTATTCCGAAATGGTTTCAAAAGGCAGAAAATCTTAAGGACAGTACAAAGAACTCCAGTATACCCTTTCTGTGAAAACTCCATTCAAGTTTCATTAATGGTCTCAGGAATGCCTTTCATACTAGAGGGTCCAATTCAGGACCACATATTGCGTTGAGTTGTCACACCTCTCCAGACTCCTTCCATCGAGAGTAGATGCCTCACTTTTCCTTAACATCTGCAGGCTGGGCATTTTGTAGAATGTTTTTGGGTTTGGGTTTGTCTGATGTTATCCATGCTTAGGTCCAGGTTATGCATTTTTAACCAGAATGCCTCCTATCCAACACCCAGAGGGGCCTCTTGTTGAACCTCATCTTTACTTACTCTATAGCATAACAATTCCATGTATTTGCCAGAATTACCAAAAGAGAATTTTCCATAACTTACAGTGTTCATATGGTTCTAAATGTAGCCTAGAGTGTTGATGTTGATGTTCCAGCCTTTTTGGGTGTGGTAGTACCAGAGGGGGAAAAGGGGATTCCACTCCACATACATATAGAAGTGTGTGTGTATGGGTTATTCAGGTACCTGCAACAGGTCATGGGAGAACGAAGGAGGACCTTCTTCTTCGTGTGAAGGAGCACTTCATGGGAAAAATAAGTCAGTCATTTAGAAATAAATCTGGGTTCTCCAGGGGTTTGGAAAGAAGTGACTGGAAGACTCAGCCTTTTGATTCCTGAGCAAGCAGCATCAGCATTATCTGGGAGCAGATGAGAAAGGCAGAATCATGGGTGTCATACTAGTCCTACTGAACAGAATCTGCATTTCAACCAGACCCTTAAGTCATTTGTAGCATGGTGAGTTTGAGGAATGCTTATCTAGGCCAGTATGAGTCAGTCAAGTAGCTTAAAAAATACAGAAGCTTTGGTACTACATTGAGGGATTCTAATGTAATTTGGTTTAGGTGCAGTCTAGGCATGCGTTTAAAGTGAAGTGAAAAGCTCCCCCAGGAAATTCCAGCAAGCCACCCAGCCTAACAGAGCTTTGCTTCAGTCTCAGTACTGAAGGAAAGGAAGCATAGTGCATTCGAGGACCCATGGTAGGTCAGCAAGCCTGGTCGTTGGGAAGGAGCATGCTAGCTTACATGTCAGGGCAGTTGAACACGTGGGGATGGAGAGAGAGTGCACTGGATCAAGCAGGGCTTTGTTTCACTCCACTGTAGACCATGGACTCAGTGCGAGGGGCCATGGTAGGTGGGAAGAGGGGGAAGGATTCCACCACCTCAAGAGTGGAGAAGAGGCTATGTCAGGGAAACTGCTTGGAAGGTGTGCTACAAATCAAGCGGGGTGGCAGGGCCAGCTGCATAATTTATGGGGCACAGAACAAAGTGAAAATATGGGCTGCTTGTTCAAAAAAAAAATGGTGTTACTAAAGTTCTGAAAGGTAAAAGCATTTCCTTTTTTCTGTGGTCTTTCTTGACCTGTCATGACACTTTTAATCACCTATTTAATATCCTGCTCCTTCAGGCACAGGGACATTCACTGTGTAGGTGCAGGTCCTCACAGACATCCTGGACTCTGTCTCTTGCTCAGTGGGATGTGCAGCTTGTGCTGGGAGTCCTTTCCACAAGCACAGGACTGAGCTGTCATGTCCTGCTTAGAGAAGAGGACTCAGTCTCCCCTCCATGGCTCTACCACTGCATCTCATACTGGATGGTCAATCCCCAGTGGCTTTGCATTTTAGCATCAAGACACACTTAGTACCTGGAGAAGGGGGTAAGTGAGAGGTTTACTCCTGTTAGGCCTCTGGTTGAAAATGCAGTGGTGCTATGTATGAATGCTATGGTACAGCCCCCTCCCCTCCACACCCTCCAGGCCTTGATGCTCCCCATTCCTGCACCCAACACTTCACCAGGGCTGGAGGGTGATAGGGTTGGTGGTCCAGGGCAGGAGCCAGGCAACTAGGACCTCTCACCTTTCATACCCCTCACGCATGCCCCATTCTCCCTTGGACTTCACTTATAAAACACAAATTCAAAGATAAGATTAAACAATTCAAGATAGCCCTGCCTGCAGAGCAGTAAACCCGAAGTGGGCAGGCCTTCTAAGTGTAACTGCTCTGTCACTGTCTCCCTGTGTAACTGTACTGATCACTTGCCCATAAAGCTGGCCCTGGGGATGGGACGTGAAAGGGTGGGTTTGAGAGGTATTGAGGAAATGGTCAAATCAGGGCATGGGACGTTAAAGAGGAAAGCCCTGTGAATAACTTCAAGATCTCTAATTTGTGTGACTCATTAGATGGTGGCACCAGTAGGAGATAAAGGAAACCAGGAGGAATAATTATTGAAAATGGGGATAAGGGCATGTTTTAGGTACCTATGAATACTTCCTTTGTTCCAACATTTAATCATCGCTCATTTCTCTGGTTTAATTGCAGAGGTTGATGTTTTTCAAACAATGGCAAATAATAAAGGGGGAAATGAACCTCCATGACTTCTTCTGATTCTAGACAGCTCTGAGTATTCTATCCTGCAGTACAATGCTAAATTTGGTTCACAATCAAGTGCCTATTTCTGTTCCCTTGAGGACTGTTTTCAGGGGTGGAATTTTTGTCAAATGTCTTGTAGGCATCTATTAGACAGATCCCACAGTGCTGGCTCTTTTCCAACTCTGGATAGGATGTCTTGCATGAGTACATTTCCTGGAAGGATGTGAAAAGGTAAAGTGGGGCCTTCTTGTAGCCCCAGACTGAGGACAAAGTGATGTGAGCACCACAGTTTCTAAAGGGAAAAACCATTTAGCTGGCTCTAGGAGATCCAACCAGTCCATTCTAAAGGAGATCAGCCCTAGGTGTTCTTTGGAAGGAATGATGCTAAAGCTGAAACTCCAGTACTTTGGCCACCTCATGCGAAGAGTTGACTCATTGGAAAAGACTCTGATGCTGGGAGGGATTGGGGGCAGGAGGAAAAGGGGACGACAGAGGATGAGATGGCTGGATGGCATCACCGACTCGATGGATGTGAGTTTGAGTGAACTCCAGGAGATGGTGATGGACAGGGAGGCCTGGCGTGCTGCGATTCATGGGGTCACAAAGAGTCGGACACGACTGAGCGACTGAACTGAACTGAATTTAGAATTGGAAACCCTCCCCTAACCCCCACTCTCAAGTTTATTTGAAGGTTAACAACTGGTCCATCTTTAGTCTACCACAAGAAGCGAGTGAGGGGCCTAGCAAGATCGGGGTTCATAGAAAGAGGTGTTTTCCTCCAGGGAATACTTTTTCCTGCTAGGGTCCAGGTGGGTGGTGGGAAATTCTGTAAGAGTCTTCTGTGTTTTGGGAGCATCTGAAAGAGAGCAAGTCCAGCACTGGCCAAATGTCTGCTGGGTCAGGTGTGATGATGTGTCCTATCTAAGCAGGAGAAAGAGATCTGGAGAGAGAGCCCTAGGCTTGGGGGAAGAGCAAGTGGCCTACGGCTGGGCCAGCAAAGATACCTGTTTCCCAGGAGCCAGGTGGACAGTATGGAAGATTGTCGGCATTTTGCTTAAACTCAACAAAGGGTTGCTCTCCAGGTGAGGTACGCACTAAAGGCAAGAGGCTGTGGGGCGAATGCTGAAGGCAAGAACTGCATGGATGGTCGTATTGGAGCTGTGTTGAGGAGCTCTAGGTTCTCAGGGGAATCCACGACAACCTCACAAAAAAGCCAGCACTGGGGTGCTGAGCCACATGGAGGACACCAAAGGCCAAACTGTTACAAAAGCTGTGGTGAGAGATTGCACCAAGGCCTGGTGGGTAGGAAAAGCTTGCTTCTCTGCTGCTCCATTTCCCCATCACAAATGACTGAAGGAGCTAGAAAATAGAACCTTGAAGGAATGACAAGTGTAGAGCTTCAAACTAGATACGACATTAAAGCAGTAAACTAGATTGGACTAATTTTATTAACCTCAAGTGGTCAGAAAGTTAGAGAATCTATACACAGTATCATTTCGAGTTGAGAAAATAAGAATTCAATACAGTGGGGTTGAAAATAGAGACAAAAAATTGTTTCAGAAATTCCCTGGTGGTTTAGTGGCTAGAACTCTGCATTTTTGCCATTGAGGGCCAGCTTCGATCCATGATCAGGGAACTAGGATCTCACAAGATGTGCCATGTGCCCCCCCTCCCCAAAAATTTGTTTCGTGTTGCTATCTCTATTACTCTGAGACAGCTCAATAAGCTTGTTTATTTGCGTTCCTGGGTTAATCCTCATGCCCTGTGCTATATTTGAGTATCCTACCGAAGTGTGTTTGCTGCATTTCATGTAAGATCTTTGCATCAGTATTCATAAAAAGAGATTATTCTATAGCTTTCCTTTCTTTTCTGGTCAGATTTTATATCAAGGCCCTTGATAAAAGGCATTCAAAGTATTTTCTTCTTTCTCTGTGCTCTGAAGCGGCTTAACTGTTTTAGAACTACATGTGCCTTGACACGCTAATGTGATTCACCTGTGAAATTTCCCCGACACTTCCGAGTGTGAGCAGGGGAGGCCCTGCTGTTCATTCTTTCACCTTGTTTGAACTGAACCATGAGTAAGCGCTGGTGTCCCCTTTTACTTCTCCCATGCCACAGGATACCATGGCTATGATTTGGAAGACAGCCTCCATATTTAATTTCTAGTTTAAATTTAAGCCATTTGTCATGCAGTGCTTGCTCTCCACAATTTATGGGCCTGGGTCAGTGTAGGACATTTAGGGGCACATTGGGAGAAACAAGCATCTCCCCACCTCCAAAGAGAGTAGGGTCCTTTGGAGAGCCACTCTGAGATCCCTACCCGATCCACTCTGAGAATACTACAACCCAGAACATGATCATTGTCAGATTCAAATCAGTTCCCTGTGACTTACTCATTGTCCTTTATCTTTGGATAAAATATGGAAAATTTGTAAATGATAAAAATTAATAAAGGCTAAAAAAAGTTTAAAAGGTTTCAAGATTCTGTCCTGCCCAATTATTTTTTAAGCCATTATTTTGTACCCAATTAAAAGTTCCCAAAGCGTGCATCCTGGGGTCCTCTGGGAACTTGTCCAGGCAGCATTGGGGGGGAGCAGTGCAACCACTTTCCTCATCGGGGTAGCAAAGCCCCCTTGGCAGATAGTTACTCCCTCTTGTCAAAGAAGGCTGTCTTAAAATTGCATCATCGTTTTTCCTGTAGTTCTTTCTCTGTCTGCTGTGGATGGAAGAGGGAGGACTGGGTTATTTCAGTTCCGGCAATGGACACATCAAAACTGCTTCCCTTTTCCCTACTCTGTGTCCCTTGAGGACCTAATTTATTTCACGCATTTTGACCTATCTCTGCTGAAACGACCGCTGTGGTTCTCTGTTGAGGCCTTTCCCTTCCGCCTTTTCTGGCCCGCAGGCCAACCCCCCAGGCCACAGTCCTCTCCACAGTGATGTCAGTCTGGCTGCTGGGCCCAGCTGGATGGAGGTGTGTTTTATGAAGTTCAACCCTGCACCCTGGGCCATAAATACACATTGTGCACATAAATGTACAGCTAACATTGGCCAGACCCCGCCAAAGAACCATGTTAATAAGCAGACAGTAAGTCTTTAAAATATGGAAAAGCAGTTAATCTTTCCGCTGGCAAATCCTTCATAGGGGGTTGTTTTCCTCCACTGCAGTAATAGCTGCCTGCAAAGATTTTCATCTCCTAGGACTCGAGGTATAAGTGGGGCTTACTGTGGAGCTTCATGAGCACACTTGGGAAGTCTTCACCTTACGGGGTAATGTGTTAAAAGGAATAATGTCCTATACTGGTCGTCATTAAGCATCCATATTGAGTCTGGGTCTGCCCTCAAGGGTCTTGAGCACTAATAATTCCAGTACAAGACAGAAAGCTGGTTGCCTGTGATTGCAGTCCCACAACAGGCCTGGGCTCCAGAGGTGTGCAGCTCTGCCTGTGTTTCTCTGGGAAGTCACTTAATCTATTGTTTCCCCATCTTTGAAATGGCCACAATCACGTCTTTTTTCATACAGCTTCTATAGAAGTTTACTTATGCTCTCTGAGTCCCAGTTTTCTCTTTTGTGAAATAAGAAAATCAATGTTCTTTGCTCCCAGCACAATATTCCATTTTATAAATGTTTGAAGAATACCTGTATACATTCTCCTTATAGAGAACTCCAGTGTTATAGATTACGTTCGTTTCCATGGATAATTATTCCCAGTCTTCTCCTCTTTTCCACCACTGCCATCCTGTTCTCTCCCCACCATCTCCTCCTCCCTTGCTCTCTCTACCACTGATGATATGATAGGAGGATCAAACTTGAGGATAGGGATGGGGGTTCAGTAGACAGAACGTGCATGGACCCGATACATGCTTGCTTTTTGGAGAGATGAAAGGTCAAGTTTGTAAACTACCTCTAATCTGTTGAGCAGCCATGACTTCTATCTATGTGTCTCAGGTAGAGAAAGGGAGTTGCCAATGGGTTGACTTGAAGGAGAACGTAGATGATGGCTGTCAGTTTGGAGATGACATGATTTGTGCCTTAAAAAATATTTAATTTCACTTGGTCCTTACATTTCTTTTATCACTAGAAAGACACATCATATGTTCTGATCTTTTTTGTGTTCTACCCACGTGTTCCACTTGCTTTGAACATTTATTCCTTCTGTGTTATCTCATGTTATTCCTAACGCAAATGATAAGTCTTATCCATCCCATTTATTTTTCCTGTTCTCTGTAGCAGAATCAAATACTGAGAGATGAGTATTTTGAAATGTTCCTAAAAATATTTGTGTATAGTTTTGCAACATCATTTTCCCACTTACTATGTTTTGGATATCTTTTATAACACTACATAGACATCTTTTACCCTTTCAAGTGTTGCCAAGTAAACCATGGAAGAGATACACTGTTGCTTATTTAATCATTCCTCTACTGATGGACTTGCAGATGGCTTTTGTTTTTTCCTCCTCTCCATGAACAAGGTTACCAAGAGCATCTTTATATGTCCTCTTGGGTTCTTGAACAATAATTTCTCTTACTGAGAAGTAAAACTACTGGAAAAGTAGGATCTAAATCATTTTCACTGAAACAGTAACAAATTATTCATATATTGCCTATAAAATTTTACTTTCCCACCAACAGTGTAAAATAATAGTCACTTCTTCAAACTCTCAGTCATTTGATATTACCATAAAGTTTTGCCATTCTGATGGTAAAAAATGAGTTTGATTATTTCAATTTCATTTTAATTTACACATACTTAATTTTAGTGAGATTGGACCCCTTTTACATATCAGCTGTCCATCTGTGTTTCCTCTTCTGTAAATTATCTCATGGGTTTTAATACTAATTAGGGGCAAACAATTTCCTTCTTCTCTCTTTTTTTCTTATAAACTCAATTTTATACAGTTGTCCAGACTATATTTATATGAAATCTTAGGATCATCACCTCAAATTCCATCAAAATTCCTGTTGGGATTTTATTGGGATTACTTTGAATTAAAAGATTACTTGAAGGAGAATGACACCTTTAATATATAACTGTTCTCTTTCACCACCGCTGTGCAATTAGGGTTTTTTTAATGTTTAGTAAAGTTTGATCATTTTCTTCATAGAGAAACATCTTTTACTAGATTTACTCTTGGGCATTTCACAGTAATTATTGATACTATCAATGGTTCTTTATTTCTTAAGTATTTTTTCATTGGTTATTGCCAGTGTCAAGGAAAGACTGTGGTTTTATATGCTGATTATGTAACTGGTTAACTTGCTTGGTTCTTTTCTGTGTTCTAATAGTTGGTCAGTGGGTTCATATGGATTTTCTACAAACACAGTGATATCTGTTCTTTGGGTGATTTGGTAGTTTTGATTTGTGGGTAGATTCTCAATGAGCATTTCAGATTTTTTTCATGCAGTTGGTTTGCTTGTGTTTTTATAGCCTGACCAAATGTTGATAATTTATACATTATCCTCCAACGTGTGTTTGCTCTAAGTTTTCAAATTATTTGTAATGATATACATAATACTCAAAGGTTTACAATGCCTCTGTCTCTTTTGGGTTTTACTGTAACTTTGTAACTTCTTTTTCTTGATCAGGAGTGTCAGAAGTAGACTTATGTCCTTGTTCTTTTAAGCCTGAGTTTGATTCTTCTAGTTATCTTCACATTTTTACTTGCATTTTCTTCTTCTTTTATCTTTATAAATTCATTCTGTCATTGGCTCAGTGAATATTTACTGAGCATCTGCTCTGTCCCAGGCATAACTCTAGGTGCTGGGGATAAAAGATCACCATGGGCAGACACAAGCAGCTTTTTTCCCATGGAAACCACACTTTGCTGTCAGGGGGCAGACAGTGAGCAGGTAAGGAGAAAGTGGAGGCAAAGAGATTTGAGAAGAAAGGCAGTGTGGTTGTTTATTTGGTGTCCTTGATAAGAACCGATTCAAGAGTGTGGTAAGGACAACAACCTTATTGGAGTAGATTTGTGAAAGGAAAGAAGTGAGGAAGTAGCGAACCTGAAAGAGAGGGAAAGAGAAAAAAATGAAAGAGAGAGAGAGCGATTGTCAGTACCTCTTCTTAGGAGTTGTACCGTAAATGAGGACAGGGAAACAGGGTAGTAGCTAAAGGTAAGCTAAGGGAGTTTGTGTAAAGTGAAGAGAATGGCTAGAAAGACAGGAGGAACCACTTATATACGAATGATCACCTCTCTCCTCGTCCATCAGTCACATCCTTGCAGGAGCCTGGGGGCTGGACTCTGGAGAGGGGCATCAGTCCTCAGTCCCAGTATACCACAAGGGAGACTGAGGGTAGGATGCAGGTACAGGTTTATGTTCTCACTTTTCCAGCTTCTTGTTTCAAAAACACAGTTCATTTATTTGCAGATTTTTTTCCCAATAAAAAATATTTAAGGTCACACTGCACAGATTGGGCTGTTCTCAAATTCACAAGGATTAACTGGATGTATTTTTAACTATTAATTTCCGTTGTTTATATTTTTTGCTATTAATTTCTAATTTTATCCAACTTTAAAAGAATATGTAATTGATGCTTTCTGCTCTTTGGAACGTGTTGCAGTTCCCTGCATTTGAAAATAGCATATTCTGGATTACTTAGGTCTGTAAAGTTTTTGCTGTCAATTTTATTAATAAATAAGTCATGTGTCCATCAAATACTTTTGGTATTTCTATCAGCTTGTACATCATGATCATAAAAATTCATCTCATATCTTATTATACTACATATACTCTAAAGAATAGAATACATTTATTGAGAGGAAGATGAATAAAGATAACTTATAGAGAAATTGGCCATTTTTTTAAGATTATAGTCTAGTTCAACTGAGTAAACTGAATTTGGTGAAAATATCATGAAAAGTTTATGTGACAGGATTCTGGACTTGGGGGTAAATATTCAGTTAATCTATTTGCTCTAGAAGAATATGGGATTTGTTCTCCAACTTGTTCCTCCAAAGAGCTGGTATTTCTGATTCAAGGAGTATTATTATGATGATTGTCATTTCATGTAGTGGGCCAGATGAGAAAGAGGTATCATTAAACTTACTTATGTTGGACTAAGTGTACATATGGGCCCAGAAGATTAAAAAAAAAAAAAGTGAGGACGGAATGCCCAAGATGGCGGAGTCGAAATGTGTGTGCTCATCTTCCCCTGCGAGAACACCAAAATCATGAGTAGCATGGCCTTTGTGCCAGCATGACCTGGTCTCTGAGACGACTGGAGCTCCTTAACCAACTAGCCTTGATTTCATCCTAAGCAATATACCTCTATTATGGGCAGACATTGTGCAAAGTGATTGAGGGAAAGGTCTAGGAAGTTCATGTTCTTTTATAATTACTATGGCATGGCTTCAGTCTATCCTTGAGGTGAGGAGGAGAGAAACATACACTCAGAAGAACATCAGATGCAACTTGCAATGGTTTTTAAGCCCTAAGAGAAGAAAATGAGTCTTGGAAAAGCATAACCTCTTAGAGCTTAGAAACTGAGGTAATTTAGCCAACTCTGACTCTCCTGTTTCATGCACATAAAGTCTAGTCTTTCCAAGATGAGTTGTGTGAGCTACGTATGGACATAGCTATTGTCTTCTTAGTGAAGCTTTGGATTTGAAATGAAGAGCTTCATGGAAAGAGGCAACTTGAGTAGTAAACCAGTCTCTGAAATTTGTTTTCCAAAATACTATAGCAGTTGTCCCACTCTGGAGGAAGTTTTCCTCATGGCTATTAACTTGGGGGATGGTAAATGACCACTCACTCTCTCTCTGCCTCTTGTTCCAACAGGTCCTTTGTCATCCAGCAGATCCCGAGCAGCAATTTGTTCATGGTGGTGGTGGACAGCAGCTGCCTCTGTGAGTCTGTGGCCCCCATCACCATGGCACCCATTGAAATCAGGTATATCCTTTTGTGTGTCAGTCCAGCCATGACTGATGAAGCTGGTAAGGGGGAGCAACAGTAGGAAACCCAGGGGAGGAATCTCAGAGAGGGAGAGATGATATTCTTTCCACTGTTAGAGAGCAGGTGTTAAGGGAACTAAGTGCCAAGTTTTGACATCTGAAATGCAGAATAAGGAAAAGGAGCGTCTTGGAAATATGCCTTAACTACAGTCAACATAATGAATCGCTTAAGTGTGAACGTTTAAAGGCCCAGAAGATCAGAAGGCGTCCGGAATCTTGTCATGGCTTCCATCCTGAGGTAATCTGATACCCCCTCCTACTCTTTTACCATCAGATTCTCCATGAGGATCTCACAGCCATCAGAGAACTATAGCTCAAAAGTTTACTCTTGAGAAAATCATCCCTTTCAGGCAAACCAAGAAATAATATATTGGAAGGCTAATGCTATTCTACATTCAGCCTCTCAATGCCTTCTTATTTAGTCTTTACTTAATAGTCTTTTCTTATTATATTCACATATATTTTTAAAAGCCTCTTTACTATCTTCCCTTTTACAAATGTGCTATAGTTTTACCACTTTCCACTATTACACATAAAGTGGCTCTGACCATCTTGTTTTACTTATTTCAAATTGTAGTTAAAGTTATTTTCCCTTGCTTACTTTTAGACAGCCTTTTACTTATAAAAAAATCATGTAAAGCAAAAGTCACAATACTAATGTCAGATCAAGAGTCGCAGTATCTAAATGTGGGATGATAAGCCTTTAAACTCCCTGTAACACATGAGGTCACAACTATAAAGGCGCTACATTTATACCAAAAGTGGTGATCAGAGAAAAAATTAAGCTTGTGGTAAAAAAGTAAACTTATAGACGTAGGTGAATTATGTCCTTCAAAGTTGTAGGCAAAAAAATTTAAATATAGTAACAAAATTACAATTTAAAAACACTCCACCTCCATCTTGAAAAATAGAAAACTGGCCTAGACCAATTATTATAGGGATACTGAGAGGATATTTATTTTTTGTAAAATGCCACCGTAGCCCACTGAGTGTTAATGTCACCTGTAAATACCAAATAATTTTAATGTTATTTAAACTATCCAAATACTACAAAATATTTTAAAGTCAGTGTACTGCTAAGAAGAATTTGGAATTTATTGAGAATGTTTGTTTCTATGTTCAAGGGATAGTTCGATAACATATGCTGTAAAGGCTTTTGATAAAATCCAATGATCACCTCTAGTAAAAGGTCTATGTAAAATAGAAATATGAACGATTGCCCCAAAACAATAAAGCCACTTCATTTGAAACCAGAACTGCATGGTGCTGCTGCTGCTAAGTTGCTTCAGTTGTGTCTGACTCTGCGACCCCATAGACGGCAGCCCACCAGGCTCCTCCATCCCCAGGATTCTCCAGGCAAGAATACTGGAGTGGGTTGCTATTTCCTTCTCCAGTGCATGCATGCATTCTAAGTCCCTTCAGTCATGTCCGACTCTGTGCGACCCCACAGACACAGCCCACCAGGCTCCTCTGTGCACAGGATTCCCTGGGCAAGAATACTGGAGTGGGTTGCTGTTTCCTTCTTCCCAGAACTGCATCAGTTCAGTTCACTTCAGTAGCTCAGTCGTGTCAGACTCTTTGTGACCCCATGAATCGCAGCACGAGAGGCCTCCCTGTCCATCACCCACTCCCGGAGTTCACTCAAACTCACGTCCATCGAGTCAGTGACGCCATCCAGCCATCTCATCCTCTGTCGTCCCCTTCTCCTCTTGCCCCCAATCCCTCCCAGCATCAGAGCCTTTTCCAATGAGTCAACTCTTCGCATGAGGTGGCCAAAGTACTAGAGTTTCAGCTTTAGCATCATTCCTTCCAAAGAACACCCAGGGCTGATCTCCTTTAGAATGGACTGGTTGGATCTCCCTGCAGTCCAAGGGACTCTCAAGAGTCTTCTCCAACACCACAGTTCAAAAGCATCAATTCTTCGGTGCTCAGCTTTCTTCATAGTCCAACTCTCACATCCATATATGACCACTGGAAAACCCATAGGCTTGACTAGACGGACCTTTGTTGGCAAAGTAATGTCTCTGCTTTTGAATATGCTATCTAGGTTGGTCATAACTTTCCTTCCAAGGAGTAAGCATCTTTTAATTTCATTGCTGCAGTCACCATCTGTAGTGATTTTGGAGCCCAGAAAAATAAAGTCTGACACTGTTTCCACTGTTTCCCCATCTATTTCCCATGAAGTGATGGGATCAGATGCCATGATCTTCGTTTTCTGAATGTTGAGCTTTAAGCCAACTTTTTCACTCTCCACTTTCACTACATCAAGAAGCTTTTTAGTTCCTCTTCACTTCTGCCATAAGGGTGGTGTCATCTGCATATCTGAGGTTATTGATATTTCTCCCGGCAATCTTGATTCCAGCTTGTGTTTCTTCCAGCCCAGCATTTCTCATGATGTACTCTGCATAGAAGTTAAATAAACAGGGTGACAATATACAGCCTTGACATACTCCTTTTCCTATTTGGAACCAGTCTGTTGTTCCATGTCCAGTTCTAACTGTTGCTTCCTGACCTGCATACAAATTTCTCAAGAGGCAGATCAGGTGGTCTGGTATTCCCATCTCTTTCAGAATTTTCCACACTTAATTGTGATCCACACAGTCAAAGGCATTGGCATAGTCAATAAAGCAGAAATAGATGTTTTTCTGGAACTCTCTTGCTTTTTCCATGATCCAGCAGATGTTGGCAATTTGATTGCTGGTTCCTATGCCTTTTCTAAAACCAGCTTGAACATCAGGAAGTTCACGGTGCACGTATTGCTGAAGCCTGGCCTGGAGAATTTTGAGCGTGACTTTACTAGCATGTGACATGAGTGCAATTGTGTGGTAGTTTGAGCATTCTTTGGCATTGTCTTTCTTTGGGACTGGAATTAAAACTGACCTTTTCCAGTCCTGTGGCCACTGCTGAGTTTTCCACATTTGCTGGCATATTGAGTGCAGCATTTTCACAGCATCAACTTTCAGGGTTTGAAATAGCTCAACTGGAATTCCATCACCTCCACTAGCTTTGTTCGTAGTGATGCTTTCTAAGGCCCACTTGACTTCACATTCCAGGATGTCTGGCTCTAGGTCAGTGATCACACCATCGTGATTATCTGGGTCATGAAGATCTTTTTTGTTCAGTTCTTCTGTTTATTCTTGCTACCTCTTCTTAATATCTTCTGCTTCTGTTAGGTCCATACCATTTCTGTCCTTTATCGAGCCCATCTTTGCATGAAATGTTGCCTTGGTATCTCTAATTTTCTTGAAGAGATCCCTAGTCTTTCCCATTCTGTTGTTTTCCTCTATTTCTTTGCATTGATTGCTGAGGAAGGCTTTCTTATCTCTTCTTGCTATTCTTTGGAACTCTGCATTCAGATGCTTATATCTTTCTTTTCTCCTTTGCTTTTCACTTCTCTTCTTTCACAGCTATTTGTAAGGCCTCACCAGACAGCCATTTTGCTTTTTTGCATTTCTTTTCCATGAGGATGGTCTTGATCCCTGTCTCCTGTACAATGTCACAAACCTCATTCCATGGTTCATCAGGCACTCTATCTATCAAATCTAGGCCCTTAAATCTATTTCTCACTTCTGCTGTATAACATAAGGGATTTGATTTAGGTCATACTTGAATGGTGTAGTGGTTTTCCCTACTTTCTTAAATTTAAGTCTGAATTTTGTAATAAGAAGTTCATGATCTGAGCCACAGTCAGCTCCTAGTCTTGTTTTGTTGACTGTATAGAGCTTCTCCATCTTTGGCTGCAAAGAATATAATCAATCTGATATCGGTGTTGACCATCTGGTGATGTCCATGTATAGAGTCTTCTCTTGTGTTGTTGGAAGAGGGTGTTTGCTATGACCAGTGCATTTTCTTGGCAAAATTCTATTAGTCTTTGCCCTGCTTCATTCCGTGTTCCAAGGCCAAATTTACCTGTTACTCCAGGTGTTTCTTGAGTTCCTAATTTTGCATTCTAGTCCCCTATAATGAAAAGGACATCTTTTTGGGGTGTTAGTTCTAAAAGGTCTTGTAAGTCTTCATAGAACCATTCAACTTCAGCTTCTTCAGCGTTACTGGTTGGGGCATAGACTTAGATTACTGTGATAGTGAATGTTTTGCCTTGGAAACAAACAGAGATCATTCTGTTGTTTTTGAGATCGCATCCAAGTACTGCATTTCGGACTCTTTTATTGACCATGATGGCTACTTCATTTCTTCTGAGGGATTCCTGTCCACAGTAGTAGATATAATGGTCATCTGAGTTAAATTCACCCATTCCAGTCCATTTCAGTTCGCTGATCCCTAGAATGTCGACATTCACTCTTGCCATCTCTTGTTTGACCACTTCCAATTTCCCTTGATTCATGGTCCTGACATTCCAGGTTCCTATGCAATATTGCTCTTTACAGCAACGGACCTTGCTTCTATCACCAGTCACATCCACAGCTGGGTATTCTTTTTGCTTTGGCTCCATCCCTTCATTCTTTCTGGAGTTATTTCTCCACTGATCTCCAGTAGCGTATTGGGCACCTACTGATCTGGGGAGTTTCTCTTTCAGTATCCTATAATTTTGCCTTTTCATACTGTTCATGGGGTTCTCAAGGCAAGAATACTGAAGGGTTTGCCATTCCCTTCTCCAGTGAACCACATTCTGTCAGATCTCTCCACCATGACCTGCCCATCTTGGGTTGCCCCACGGGCATGGCTTAGTTTCATTGAGTTAGACAAGGCTGTGGTCCTAGTGTGATTAGATTGACTAGTTTCCTGTGAGTATGGTTTCAGTGTGTCTGCCCTCTGATGCCCTCTTGCAACACCTACCATCTTACTTGGGTTTCTCTTACCTTGGGCGTTGGGTATCTCTTCACGGCTGCTGCAGCAAAGCGCAGCCACCACTTCTTACCTCAGGCCAGGGGTATCTCCTCACCTCCGCCCTTCCTGACCTTCAGTGTTGGATAGCTCCTCTAGGCCCTCCTGCGCACGGGCAGCCACCGCACCTTGGACGTTGGGTTGCTCCTCCCGGCAGCCGTCCCTGGTGGAACTGCATACTTAGCATTAAATTCACAAGAGTAAAAATCTTTTAAAATTAATAAGACAACTTGCTTTGGAAACTAGATACATGATAAACACTAAAAAACAAGAGAGCAACAACAATGACCAAAAAAAAAAAAACCACTGTTTTTTTCTTTAAGGTTCTAGACCCAGTAGGATGAAGTCAGTGGAAAAGAATAGATACTCCTACATATGACAGAAGTTCAGTTCAAAGGGGAGAACATAGAATGGACCTGAATGGTAAATGATGGTCTCATAAGAAATTCTAGGGATTGGACCCATACTTCTGGATTGGAAGAATTAGCATTATTAAAATGGACATAGTACACAAAGCAGTCTACAGATTCTCTATCAAAACACCCACAACATTTCACAGAACTAGAGCAAATAATCTTAAAGTTTATATGTTACCATGAAAGACCCAGAATCACCAAAGCTGATCTGAGAAAAAAGAACAAAGCAGGAGGCATCACCATCCCAGGCTTAAGACAGTGCTACAAAGCTATAGTAATCAAAACAGCATAGCGTTGCCACAAAAACAGACATACGGATAATGGAGCAGGATAGAAAGCCGAGAAATAAACCCACACGCCTATGTCAATTAATCTTCAACAAAGGAGGCAAGAATATACAATGGGAAAAAGATAACCTCTTCAACAAGTGGTGTTGGGAAAGCTGGACAGTCAGATGTAAATCAGTGAAGTTAGAACACATCCTCACACCATACACGAAAATAAATTCACAATGCCTTAGAGGTTTAAATACAAGACATAGCACCATAAAACTCCTAGAAGAAAACATAGGCAAGACATTCTCTGGTATAAATTGTACCAGTGTTTTCTTAGGTCATTCTCCTAAGGCAATAGAAATAAAGTAAAAATAAACAAATGAGACCTAGTCAAACTTATAAGCTTTTATACAGCAAAGAAAACTATAAACAAAACAAAAGGAATACCTAAGGGGTAGAAGAAAATATTTGCAAATGATGCAACTGAAAGGGCTTAATTTCCAAAATATACAACAGCTCATACAACTCAAAAACAAAACAAAGCCAGGGAGCCCAGTTGAAAAATGAGCAGATGACCTAAATAGACATTTCTGCAGAGAAGACATACAGATGACCAACAGGCACATGAAAAGATACTCATCATCACTTAGACTCCTAGCGACCCCATGGACTGCAGCCTACCAGGCTCCTCCGTCCATGGGATTTTCCAGGCAAGAGTACTGGAGTGGGGTGCCATTGCCTTCTCCTCACTAATTATTAGAGAAATGCAAATCACCACTACAATGAGACACCACCTTATACCAGTCAGAATGACCATCACTAAAAGGTGTACAAATAACAATGCTGAAGGGAATGTGGAGAAAAGGGAACCCTCCTACACTGTGATCAGAATGTAAATTAGTGCAGCCGCTACGGGAAACAATATGGATGTTCCTCATAAAGGTAAAAGTAGGGTTGCCGTATGATCCAGCAATCTCACTGCTGGGCATGTATCCAGACCAAAATATCATTTGAAAAGATATATGCGCCCCTGTCTTCACAACAGCACTGTTTACAGTAGGCAAAACATAGAAACAATCTAAGTGTCCACCAACAGATGAATCTATAAAGATGTGTAGTGTGTGTATATATATATAATGGAATATTACTCAGCCATACAAAAGAATGAAATAATGCCATTTCAAGCAACATGGAGGAACCTAGAGATTATTATACTAGCTGAACTAAATCAGAAAGAGAAAGACAAATACCATATGATATCCCTTATATGTGGAATCTAAAATATGTCACAAATGAGCATATCTACAAAACAGAAACAAAATGACAGATATAGAGGTGGGGGGAAAGGATTGGAAATTTGGGGTTAACAAGTGAAAGCTATTATAAATGGGGTGGATAAACAACAAGGTCCTACTGTATAGCACAAGGAACTTTACTCATTCTGTGATAAACCATAATGGAAAATAAAATGGGTATTTTATGCATATATGTGCATAAATATGCATACCATATATATGCATATATATATAGTACACTTTGTTGTACAACAGAAATTAATACAACATTGTAGATCAATTATATGCCAATGACATTTCTAAAAGAAAAAAAAAAATTCTAGGTATTGGAGAGACCTTCCTATCTAAGACCAGAAAAAATGGAAGAAAAACAGATTTATTTAACTATATAAAAATTATAACCTTTGATAAAAAGGATAACTGAGAGTCAGTATCCAATTTATAGAACCTGAGAACATTTATAAATGAAAGCATAAAAAGCTCTTTAAATTAATGAAGAAAAACTGCATTTAAAAATAGACCAAGCTCTGAGACTTTCCTAGAGGTCCAGTGGTTGGGACTTTGCCTTCTACTGCAGGGGGTGCAAGTTCAATCCCTGGCTGGGGAACTGGGGTCCTGCATGCCTCATGGCCAAGAAACCAAAATTTAAGAAACAGAAGCAATGTTGTACCAAGTTCAGTAAAGACTTTAAAAATGAACTATAATATATTAAAAAAAGATCTTAAAAAAAAAAGAAACAATTAACCAAGGACATGAAAGATACAAGTCATTGGATGATCAGAAAATACAGGTACCAATGAAGTATCTGGCAATAGCCATTGAAGGCAAAAATATCCTTTAGCTCTTCACTCTTATTCCTGGACATCTTTACCTTAGGCCAGAGCAGGAACAAATACCAATTTTGGCGAAGGACTTGCATTCAACACTCTTTGTAACAGTAGAGAACACCTGAGAAGATGAACAACCATCAGTAAGGAAAAAAAAAAAAGAATGAATAAAAGAAATTTACAATAATGAACATGGAGAAATTTCTGTCAATTAGTAGATGAAAATCATGGTACAGAAAGGAGTAAATAATATGATTTAATTTTTGTAAAACAGAACCTCCCTTCCCTGAAATTAAAAAGAAGTCACACGTGTTAATAAAACCTTCCATAGCCAAGTCTCTGAAATGATCTGAGATGTGATCATTTACTTAGAAGGTCAATATTTTGCTTTTATAAAATAATCACAACAGACATCTCTACCAACAGTCCTTTACCTCTTGAGTGTTCTGCATTGTAGTATGCAAAAAGTCATTTTGCATATTTTATGCATTGACAAGTGAAGTCAGAGATTGTCTTTACTAATGTGATGAAATGTACACAAGTCCATTTCCTGGACATTATCTAGATTCCAAATGATTTTGTTCATATGCTGAAGAGCAGGGAGAGATCTGGGGACGCCACATACCTTGGGAAGTTTAAGGCATCTTGGAATCTGTCTCTGCTCTAACCAACCCTGCCTTTCCCTGTAGGAGAATGCAAGGGAGTGTGGGGGTGCACCGAATCTCAAGGCCAAGATGGTCCTGATCCTGTTCCCTCTGCTTTTGATGCTCTTCTCAAGGTGACACTGATGGAGATGTTCTCTTGGCATGCTAAATTATGGATAAACTGTGAACCAAACTATGGTGCGACATAGGAGACATGAAATATAGTCCAACCATCAGCATCTCATGATTTTAAACTGTGCGTGATACAAACTCTTAAAAATATGTTGACAGAAAAGTTATCTTTTTACTTTGCCAGTCATGCAAATGTGAGTTTGCTACATTATTATCATCCTTCATCAGAAACGGGACTGCAAGTGGGCAGCATCCCTTCTGCTTGAAACCCATTGAAACCAATTTAAAACTGTGTACTTTTTAAATAAAGTATGTTAAAATCATAATCTCCTGGTTTGGGTTTTGTTATCATTTTATTGCTGAGAAAACAGACTGAAAAGTGCATGAAAAAGTCACCCATTCCAGACGGCAAGAAAATAATGGTTGTTGGCAGAGACTTTACTCTAAAGCAGATTCTAGACAAACATTTAACAATTGTTTAGATGCTCTACTCTGTTTTAAAAATATTTACAGAAGTAAATCAAAATATCATCTACATCAGAAGAATTTATTGCACAGAACCCTGAATTTTGTTGAACAAAACTTCAATAGAAATCATAATTTGGATGAGAACACAAGCTTCCATAATATTTAAGTGTTGAAGTATTTGGGAATAGAAATAAAGAAGTCATAAACCCTAGGAATTTGTTCTGAGAAGACTTGAAGGAGGAAAGAATGGTGACTACAAATGACTCAACTTTATTGCTTGAGAATTTGGCTTCTAGCTTTCCTCATAAACAAGAGATGAAATTCGGTCTTATATGTTACAGAATGTGAAACTACTCAGACCTGTAAGCATTAAAACACTGGATCGTGAACCAAAGAAAATAGATTCCACTGGATTGTGATTCCAAAATAACCATTCCAAGTGGAATAATTTCTGTGCCTAGGTAGAAATGAGAATGCCTTTCTTTAGAGGACAAACATCTAAAAGTCACGTGGAGAAATCAAACTCTTAAAAAAAAGGCTGCATTATCCTATTGATATTTTAGAAAAACTGATGTTATCATACTACTTTATACTATAATGATTCTAGTATTTATAAGAATAATAGTACTGCATTGTTTTGCTTCTTTCAATTACTATTTCTCCAACCCACAAAGTCTTCCTACTCCTCAAGCATGCTAAGTGGACACCTGCCTCAGGGTCTTTGCACTTGCTATTCCCTCATCATGAGATGCTCTTTCTCCCAGATACCCACATGCTTTCCTCCCTTACCTTCTTCAGGTCCTTCTTTTGTGGCAGTCCACGCTGACCTCCTTGTTTATAGTTGTAACTTGCACATGCCTTCACCCCTTCTCTCTTCCCTGCTTGATATTCTGCCATAGCAGTTATCACCACTGGATTTGTTTAGCGTTTGTCTCTCCCCAGGTGAATATAAACACCAAGAAGGCAAGGATTTTATTTGTTGTTTTTTATTTTGTCACTGCTGTATTCTCGTCTCCAAGGAGAGAAGAGTAGAGTATCCAGCTCAGAGCAGACCCTCAGTAAACATTTAAGCAAGTAAGCAAGTGACGGTAGTAGCAAGAGTTGCAGTTCCAGCATAGAGGGCGGTTGTGTCTACCTGTCCCCATGCTATAGCGCTGTGTGGGAGGGTCAGCGTTACGGAGAGAGCATGGAGTAATAGAATATCCTCTGTTATCCTGCCATTGCCAGTTTTTGAAAACTTCTACTGACAGTACTAATGATTGATGCCAATTGTCTCCAAAGGGATCTTATCACAGAAAGTTTTATTAAAATGTTTGGTTTGCTACTTATAATTAAGATAAACTTTAAAGTGATACAGTTAAATCTAACTGTATGGTACAGTTACTAAAATTATAAGCTTTGACATTCCATATAATAAGTTAATGGATTCAGAAGTCACCTGGAGCTAGCAGTATTCTTCCTAAACTGTAGCAGTATTCTTCCTAAACTGTAGAAAGCTTTCATATACGTGAACATTCACAAAAATATAGTAGAACAAGTGCAGTAGTTATTGAAGTTAGACTAATAAATCACAGTATAGATGAGAATATTTGTGTGATGCCTTTATCTGTCCTAAAATAACAAAAGAGCCACTCCATATGCTATACCTTCATTAGACTAAGATGACATAGGACACTAAAATAAGATAGTAATGGCAGTGGTAAAAAGTACTATTCAATATATGAAGCAGTTGCAAAATAAGGAACTGTAGCATTATTATTCTGGAGAAGGCAATGGCACCCCACTCCAGTACTCTTGCCTGGAAAATCCCATGGACGGAGGAGCCTGGTAGGCTGCAGTCCATGGGGTCGCTGAGGGTCGGAAACGACTGAGCGACTTCACTTTCACTTTTCACTTTCATGCATTGGAGAAGGAAATGGCAACCCACTCCAGTGTTCTTGCCTGGAGAATCCAAGGGACAGGGGAGCCTGGTGGGCTGCAGTCCATGGGGTCGCTAAGAGTCAAACATGACTGAGCAACTTCACTTTCACTTTTCACTTTCATGCATTGGAGAAGGAAATGGCAACCCACTCCAGTGTTCTTCCCTGGAGAATCCCAGGGACGGGGGACCTGGTGGGCTGCCGTATATGGGGTCGCACAGAGTCAGACATGACTTAGCAGCAGATCAGATCAGATCAGATCAGTCGCTCAGTCGTGTCCGACTTTTTGCGACCCCATGAATCGCAGCATGCCAGGCTTCCCTGTCCATCACCAACTCCCAGAGTTCACACAGACTCACGTCCATCGAGTCAGTGATGCCATCCAGCCATCTCATCCTCTGTTGTCCCCTTCTCCTCTTGCCCCCAATCCCTCCCAGCATCAGAGTCTTTTCCAATGAGTCAACTCTTCGCATCAAGTGGCCAAAGTACTGCAGTTTCAGCTTTAGCATCATTCCTTCCAAAGAAATCCCAGGGCTGATCTCCTTCAGAATGGACTGGTTGGATCTCCTTGCAGTCCAAGGGACTCTCAAGAGTCTTCTCCAACACCACAGTTCAAAAGCATCAATTCTTCAGCACTCACCCTTCTTCACAGTCCAAATCTCACATCCATGCATGACCAAGGAAAAACCATAGCCTTGACTAGACGAACCTTTGTTGGCAAAGTAATGTCTCTGCTTTTGAATATGCTATCTAGGTTGGTCATAACTTTCCTTCCAAGGAGTAAGCGTCTTTTAATTTCATGGCTGCAGTCACCATCTGTAGTGATTTTGGAGCCCAGAAAAATAAAGTCTGACACTGTTTCCACTGTTTCCCCATCTATTTCCCATGAAGTGGTGGGGCCGGATGCCATGATCTTCATTTTCTGAATGTTCAGCTTTAAGCCAACTTTTTCACTCTCCACTTTCACCTTCATCAAGAGGCTTTTGAGTTCCTCTTCACTTTCTGCCATAAGAGTGGTGTCATCTGCATATCTGAGGTTATTGATATTTCTCCCGGCAATCTTGATTCCAGCTTGTGTTTCTTCCAGCCCAGCATTACTCATGATGTACTCTGCATAGAAGTTAAATAAACAGGGTGACAATATACAGCCTTGACATACTCCTTTTCCTATTTGGAACCAGTCTGTTGTTCCATGTCCAGTTCTAACTGTTGCTTCCTGACCTGCATACAAATTTCTCAAGAGGCAGATCAGGTGGTCTGGTATTCCCATCTCTTTCAGAATTTTCCACACTTAATTGTGATCCACACAGTCAAAGGCATTGGCATAGTCAATAAAGCAGAAATAGATGTTTTTCTGTTTTCTCTTGCTTTTTCCATGATCCAGCAGATGTTGGCAATTTGATCTCTGGTTCCTCTGCCTTTTCTAAAATCAGCGTGAACATCAGGAAGTTCACGGTTCACATATTGCTGAAGCCTGGCCTGGAGAATGTTGAGCATGACTTTACTAGCGTGTGAGATGAGTGCAATTGTGCTGTAGTTTGAGCATTCTTTGGCATTGGCTTTCTTTGGGATTGGAATGAAAACTGACCTTTTCCAGTCCTGTGGTCACTGCTGAGTTTTCCACATTTGCTGGCATATTGAGTGCAGCACTTTCACAGCATCATCTTTCAGGATTTGGAATAGTTCAACTGGAATTCCATCACCTCCACTAGCTTTGTTCGTAGTGATGCTTTCTAAGGCCCACTTGACTTCACATTCCAGGATGTCTGGCTCTAGGTCAGTGATCACACCATCGTGATTATCTGGGTCATGAAGATCTTTTTTGTTCAGTTCTTCTGTGTATTCTTGCCACCTCTTCTTAATATCTTCTGCTTCTGTTAGGTCCATACCATTTCTGTCCTTTATCCAGCCCATCTTTGCATGAAATGTTCCTTTGGTATCTCTGATTTTCTTGAAGACATCCCTAGTCTTTCCCATTCTGTTGTTTTCCTCTATTTCTTTGCACTGATCGCTGAAGAAGTCTTTCTTATCTCTTCTTGCTATTCTTTGGAACTCTGCATTCACATGTTTATATCTTTCCTTTTCTCCTTTGCTTTTCACTTCTCTTCTTTTCACAGCTATTTGTAAGGCCTCCCCAGACAGCCATTTTGCTTTTTTGCATTTCTTTTCCATGGGGATGGTCTTGATCCCTGTCTCCTGTACAATGTCATGAGCCTCATTCCATAGTTCATCAGGCACTCTGTCTATCAGATTTAGGCCCTTAAATCTATTTCTCACTTCCACTGTATAATCATAAGGGATTTGATTTAGGTCATACCTAAATGGTGTAGTGGTTTTCCCTACTTTCTTCAGTTTAAGTCTGAATTTGGCAATAAGGAGTTCATGGTCTGAGCCACAGTCAGCTCCTGTCTTGTTCTTGCTGACTGTATAGAGCTTCTCCATCTTTGGCTGCAAAGAATATAATCAGTCTGATTTTGGTGTTGACCATCTGGTGATGTCCATGTGTAGTCTTCTCTTGTGTTGTTGGAAGAGGGTGTTTGTTATGACCAGTGCGTTTTCTTGGCAAAACTCTATTAGTCTTTGCCCTGCTTCATTCCGTATTCCAAGGCCAAATTTGCCTGTTACTCCAGGTGTTTCTTGACTTCCTACTTTTGCATTCCAGTCCCGTATAATGAAAAGGACTTCTTTTTTGGGTGTTAGTTCTAAAAGGTCTTGTAGGTCTTCATAGAACCATTCAACTTCAGCTTCTTCATCGTTACTGGTTGGGAATTACTGTGATATTGAATGGTTTGCCTTGGAAACGAACAGAGATCATTCTGTCGTTCTTGAGATTGCATCCAAGTACTGCATTTCGGACTCTTTTGTTGACCATGATGGCTACTCCATTTCTTCTGAGAGATTCCTGCCCGCAGTAGTAGATATAATGGTCATCTGAGTTAAATTCACCCATTCCAGTCCATTTCAGTTCGCTGATCCCTAGAATGTCGACATTCACTCTTGCCATCTCCTGTTTGACCACTTCCAATTTGTCTTGATTCATAGACCTGACATTCCAGGTCCCTATGCAATATTGCTCTTCACAGCATCGGACCTTGCTTCTATCACCAGTCACATCCACAGCTGGGTATTCTTTTTGCTTTGGCTCCATCCCTTCATTCTTTCTGGAGTTATTTCTCCACTGATCTCCAGTAGCATATTAGGCACCTACTGACCTGGGGAGTTCCTCTTTCAGTATCCTATCATTTTGCCTTTTCATACTGTTCATGGGGTTCTCAAGGCAAGAATACTGAAGTGGTTTGCCATTCCCTTCTCCAGTGGACCACATTCTCTAAGTATAGCACTGCAGAGGGTAATATTTCTCTTGTTTTAAGAGTCTGTATAGTTTAATAAAATATTAAAATAATAGGCAGAAGAGCACAGTTTTATTACTCTCAATATTAGAGGTCATAATAATTTAGAAGACCCTTGAGGGCCATTTGCAGTGTGTGTGATTCGGGAGCTTTGTGAAGATGCCTCTAATTAGCACACATATGCTGGGGAGCCTGTCAGGGGCATTTCTACTCATGTGACTTTGTTTTATATATCTAGCTCTTAGCAGCTGCAATTCCTACTAGGGACTTTGCAGGCATCATTTCCATTAGGATATGTTTCCTAATCCAGTAATTACAAATCCTGGGCAGCTTTGCCCACTAGAGAACGTTCGGAAATATCTGGAAACATTTTTAGGTTGTCACAGTTTGAGGCAAGAGGAAGTTTAAAACAAAATAATAGATGCCACAGACATTCCGGATCCCCACGTGACATCTAAATTGTGTACCTTTGCTCCACCATGCTAGGAATCCCTTACATAGTGTAAGCTACTAATGTACAGATTCAATTCAGTAGCAATCCCTGTATATCATATCTTAAAATACTCAGATGATGGGGTCCTTCTTGTCCTTCAGGCCTCAGCAGTCTTCCACTGAACACCAGGGAATCCTCGCTCTCCACCTGCCGGTTTCTTTCAGAGCAAGGTATTCACAGGGCGCTGGCATTTTCCCTGTTCACTCTCAAGTCTCCCCTCCTATACCTTGTAGGAGGGAGCTCAACTGTCTGAATTCCCCATGCTTTTAATTGCTTCTCAATTTCAGTGACACCCAGCAAGTGTTTGCAGAATGAATAAACCATTTCCATGATTCTGTTTATGAGAGCTTCTATTTACAAGTTACTGTGCAGAGAATTTCCATCATCATTTCCTACACCTGTTATTATTCCCATTTCACTGATGAGGAAACTGGACTTAACAAGCAAGTTACCCAGATTGCTAGAGCCACTAAGAGGCAGGGCCTTCTGCCTTCACCATTACAATACTATGTACCATATGCATCAGTACAATGTATTATAGTCCCACATGGCGGCAGAACCCGGTCCCCTCAGACAGGTACGAAGTCAGGATGGCAGTACTTTCTAGTTTGGGATACTATAATTCAGCAGCATTTGGACACACTAAAGGCAATATATGATAGTAGATTATAGTGATATTTTTTGTTAACTATGGTTAGAAACAGCAGAGTAATATGGCACTATGGCTACATCTGTAGTATATTGAAAATACAGTACTTCCTACTCATACACACATTTTAGGTGATGCAGGATGATTTAAACCAGGGGTCAGGAAGTTTTTTCTGTAAAGGACCAGAGTGAATATTTTAGACTTTGTGGGCCATGTCGTCTGTGTCTGTTGCAACTATTGAACTCTGCCAGCATAGCACAAAAGCCTCTTGTGTCCCATTAAAACTTTCTTTAAAGGACACTGCAATCTGAATTTCTTATATTGTCACATGTCGCAAAATGTTATTATTCTTTAGAAGTTTCAAGCATCTAAAAATGTAAAGATCGCTCTTAGCGTGAAAGCTGTACAAAACAGGCAGTGGGCCAGATTTGACACATGGACCATAGTTGGTCAATCCCTTGATTGAGAAGATTGCTGCTGCCAATTTTTAAGGTTCTCACAATGTGATAAATCAGGAATCTCCTTGCAGCTTCCAGGCATGCATGCTAGAAGGTGTCAGCACTATCAATATGGGAGCTTCTATAGTACAAACATGCCCCCGTGATTTTGACTGTTCACGTCACACAGCCTAGCACCGTTTAACACATTGGAAGTACCTGAGTATAATCTAATGCCTTTATATGTATATAACTAAAGACATAAAAGAACATAACTCATGATAGTGTGCGAGCATTAGTGCTTCTCAGATTGTAAGGGGAGAGTATTGGCTGACATAATGCAGTTCAGCACAGCATATGATCAGTTCTGTTCCCATAATTATATGTAGTAAAGCAGAATATGCTGTGAGAGGGGGCACAGTGTATATAACAGATGTGAGGTTCAGAGATGACTTGGCTAAGTCACACAGGTGGTGATGGAGAAGGAAGGCCCCGTGCACTTTGCCACCTTGTTGACGTTCCCCTTGTCACTTTCTTTTCCTGCCACATGCTTATTCTTGAGACCCAGAAAAGAACAGTTTCACCAGCCATATTGCATTATGCTGTTGGTAATGCTGGCTCCAGCATCACTCCTGCATCATCCCATATACTGTCTTTACAGGAAATTTGACAGTATAGCTATTTCACAATATGGTGCAGCAGTGACACTCTTCTGTCATTTCAGTCACAGTAACACAATTATGTGCTACGTATGTTTCTAACAGTAAGGCTGTTCTCCTGTCCATGGTCCTGCCTTGCTGCTAGTTATGACGACGGTGCAGCTCCTATGCTGCTGCAGCCTGCAGTTGTAGTTGCAACAACAACACGAGTGCTAATAGGGAGCCCAGTGGTCTATACAGGGCTATAACCCACATCCGGAAAACCGGTCTATACAGGACTATAACCCACATCCGGAAAACCGCCATTGCGACTGCCAGGGTTTCAGAGAAGTAGTCAAGGAAGCGTCCTGCTTCTCGGGAAATCACAGTTCCTCATTTCACATCACTAAAAGCTTGTGATTTCCCCAACCCACTCGGCGACCACTTGGGTTCTGTGCCAGCTCTGATATTGAGAACAGTCTCTTTGCTGCATCACTCTACATGGTAGAACTATAATTTTAGCATTGTTATGATATTATTGCTAAGCCATGTCACACTTGTTTCCAACTCGGAAGCAATTCTGCCACTACAATAACTAGTGTGTAATGTCTATAATTTTAGCAAAAGTACACAATCAATCTAGCACTTAAATAGTAAGTATTCACTGAAGAGATACACTGCACAAATATTTATAGAATTGAGGTACCATAATGTCTTTTGGTTTAGCACAGTAATAAAACAATATCCTGAAAGACCATACATTTTCAGTTCAGTTCAGTTCAGTTGCTCAGTTGTGTCTGACTCTTTGAGACCCCATGGACTGCAGCATGCCAGGCTTCCCTGTCTATCACCAACTCCCAGAGTTTGCTCAAACTTGTGTCCATTGAGTCGGTGATGCCATCCAACCATCTCATCCTCTGTCCGCCCCTTCTCCTCCTGCCTTCAATCTTTCCCAGTATTAGGGTCTTTTCCACTGAGTCAGTTCTTCACATCAGGTGGCCAAAGTTTTGGAGCTTCAGCTTCAGCATCCGTCCTTCCAATGAATATTCAGGACTGATTTCCTTTAGGATGGACTGGTTGGATCTCCTTGCAGTCCAAGGGACTCTCAAAGAGTCTTCTCCAACACCACAGTGTGAGTCCTAATATTTGTAATTTGTAGTTTTAAATAAGTATCATATACTTTGCTGCCAATATTTAACACTATCCATATTATTATTCTTTGTTATTGTAGATGCAGTGCATGTAAGATATAGTGCATGTAACCACAGCTCAATAATGCATAAATGCTGTGCCGTGCTAAGAGCACTACATTGTTTCACATTATTATCAGGTACGTTATAATGTTCTATAATTTTCTAATACCAGGGTAAATAATAATCTATACTAAGTTTTCTTTTATTCCCATAGATCTAGAACCAACATTGATACCATAATAAATCTCTTATCTCCAAAATGTGTATCAACAAACAGTTAAAGAAACAGTCACAGCTGTTTTGCAATTATGTAGCATCAGTTTGCTACTGGTAAAATATAACCTGTACTGTTTCTTAACTTGTAACAATAACCCTAAAGTACTGAAAATTCAGTATTACTTTAGTTTTCAGTGTATTAGTTTTAGTGTTGCTATAACTACAGTAGGTCACATTTAGCATATTTGTCTGACACTACCAAGAGGAATATGTGGCTATTATATAAGGCACAATGTTTGAAGTCAGAATCACACATAAAGTTGAGTTACAGCTTCACAACTTAATCCTTATGTGATTTTGCTCAAAATACCTGGTAGTTGTAAGCCTCAAGTTTTTCACCTGTATGAAGGAACTAATCACAGAACCCAACTCACAGTATTGCCTTTAGGTTTAAATGAGACAGTATCTAAATGAGGAATACTTTGAATCAAACATGATGTAGTGATTTGGATAATTATTAGTTACTACTATTTTAATTATTTGTACTATTATGTTAATACTGCATACTAATTCTGATAATACTACTACTAGTAAGCTACTTAGAAATAATATTACTATATAATATGCTATCAACTATTTGAACCAGTTTTATAAAAGCAAGTTGTCATCTTATCCTATGCTGCATTGATATCTTCTGGTTTCTTCTGCTTTAATATTGTTTATGGTAACTTGGGGCTTCCCTGGTGGCTCAGATGGTAAAGAATCTCCCTGCAATGCAAGAGACCAGGGTTCAAACCTTGAATTGGGAAGATCCCCTGGAGAAGGGAATGGCATCCCACTCCAATATTCTTGCCTGAAGAATTCCATGGACAGAGGAGCCTGGTGGGCTATACAGTCCATGGGGTCTCAGAATCGGACATGACTGAGTGACTAACACGATAATGACATGGTTATTTTAACTCTTTCTTTTGCTCATGACTTTATACCATTCTATCCTAAGTTACCTTTAATGATGGTAATTCTTAGACATTACTACTTATAACAGATAATCTGTGATTGAATCATTTTGTGCTTGCTGTAAATGTAACCAAAAAAAGGTATTTATATAGCTTAACCTACAGTGTTCTACTTTAATTTCACATCCCAGTTGGATGTATTAGATGCATCTCAATCTTGATATACTCCAAATATATCTCTGTATTTTCCCCTCCAACCTGTACTCCCTCTTTTCTCATCTCGGTCAAGAGCTTCAGCAGCCCCACCACCATGATCCAGTGGTGTAATCCAAATAATATGGACACTTTGACTCCTCTCTTCCTCACTCCACATCCAGTCCCCCAGGAAGACTAGCTCTGCAAAACAGATTTGAAATCTTCCTACAGTGTTTTATCTCTATCACTAACCTTAGTACAAACCTTGAGACTCTCTTTACAGAACAACTGAAGTAGCCTACTCGGAGGTCTCTGTGCTGCTCTTCACCACCGCCTCCTACCGTGGATCCATTTCAAGTTTTGTCACTTAGCTTATTTTTTTCACTGGAAGTGCACTGATAGCTCTAACATATTTCAAAATGCATAAAAGTAGAAGATGGCTTGATGGGTGAAGAGAAAGAGAGTCAACTGAGTAGCTAAGGGTCAGTTTCTTAACCTGTCTGAAATGTAATCTTCTCGCCTGTAAACAGGGATAATAAAAGGGTGATTGTTGGCAGTAAAGGTCTTTGTGTAGGTCAAGTGTAAAGGTGGTTCCTGGCACACAGGAAGCATACACTAATATCATCAGTTACTCGAAGTCATGGTGTAGACTTGATTTAATCAAAATGAATTTTACTAACAACTATCTTGGAGCATTCCATTTTTTTTCAGTTTGAAAACATCAAGGGACTTCCTTGGATTCACCAAATAAAACTCAAAAATCTTAGCATGTAATTATGTTTGCATTCACCTTAACCTGCCAGGATTCACCCTAGAAGCAGCTCTTGTGCTACCCATCCGTGCTTCCTGCAGACACAAGTGCAAGCAGAGAGCGATTGTCTGAGTCTCACATTGCTCCCTTCACAAATCTCAAATAAAAATTCCCAGCCGTGTGGTAGGCATCTTCAGTGAATGCAGACATTGCCCTGTGGAAGCGTACGAAACCCATTTGGGTGAAAGCTAGTGCAACAGGCTTTGACCAGCACCATGGACCCTCCCCTGATGAATTGCAGTTCGGAACTAGAACTGCTTTTGGTTTTAGAAAGGACAAAATTATTGTAAGAGCTGATGATAGAAAATCAGCTGGCGTGGGGAAGGTGAAAGGTGTTGCTATTCTTGAAAGGACAAGGCCTTTGGAAGAAAATGCCTAAACCTGCCAGAATTAAAATGCAACCTTTTGTTTGTAAACTTATAAGATTATGGGTTTAGAATTAATTCAAACTGAATCCTTTCCAGTTACCAGTAACCTAAAACTTGGGTCCATTATGCAATCATGACTCAGTAAGTCCTTCGTAACATGACTTCCAAACACGACGGGAATTAGACCAACTTTGTAAATATTTGAAGTTGCTAGTTTAAAAATTAATTTGACTTATTTGCTTGCTAGTTGCCAGCAACTTACGAGAGTTGGAGCTTTCTCTGTAATCATACATATCATTCATGAATCTTTTAAAGGATTTATTTGGAAAAACTATAGGGTAGAACTCAACATACCCGTTGCTGAAAACAAAAGTTGACTGTAGGTGATAATAGAAGGGAAAAAAGATGAAATAAAATTAGCCCTTGGTGTGTTGATTAAACTTAAGTCTAAGCACCGTAATTCAGTTAGACATGTAGATGCTGTTTTAGTTCTACTCTTGGACCCGATGAATATTTTTTAAACACTTCATTGAAATATTAATTCACATACTATGCAATTCACACATTTAAAGTGTACAATTCAGTACATTTTCGTATATTCACAGAATTGTACAATTATCACTACCATCTAATCACCCCAGAGGAAATCCCATATTCATTAGCAGTCACTTCTCTTTTCTCCTGTTTCTGCTCCCATTTCTAGGCACCCACTAATCTACTTTCTGTCTCTAGATTTGTCTCTTCCAATCATCTCATATAAATGGAATCATATATGATCTTTTGTGTCTGACTTCTTTCACTTAGCATATTGTTTCTAAGGTTCAGTAACGTCATAGCATGTAGCAGTACTTCTTCTTTTTTTTTTTTTTTTTGGTGAATAATATTCCAGTGTGACTTGGCCATATTTATTCATTCATCCATTAATGGCCATTTGGTTTTTTCCTTCATTTCATCTATTATGAACAGTGCTGTTGTGAACATTTGTGTACAAGTTTTCATGTGGACATATATTTTCGTTTTTCTTGGATGGATGCTTAGGAGTGAAATTGGTAGATCATATAGTAACACCACATTTAACATTGTGAGGAACTGCCGTACTGTTTTCCAAATTGGTTGTACTATGTTACTTTCTCACCAGTGGATGAGTAATCCAGTTTTTCCATGTCCTTGCCAATGCTTATTATTATCTTTTTTTTAAATAGTATTGTAGCCATTCTAGTAGATGTGAAATGGTATCTCATAGTGGTTTTGATTTGCAGTTCCCTGATGGCTAATGACGGTGAACATATTTTCATGTGCTTATGGGCCATTTGTATATTTTCTTTAAAACAATGTCTATTCAGATCCTTTGCTCAGTTTTGAAATTGGACTATTTGTCTTTTCATTGTTGAATTGCAGTAATACTTTATATGTCCTGGATACAAATCCTTTCTCAGAGAAATAATTTGCAAATATTTTCTCACAATCTGTGGGTTGTATTAAATTTTTTTAAATGGTAAATTATGTTGTTTCCTCTCTTAAATTTCTGGCATCTGTCCAGCTAACAAAATGATTCCTTGTTTCTCTGTGGATGTTTCCAAGAATTTCAGACCTCTTGTGTCCTGTCCATAACTGAACTTCATATCTTCTTTTCCCTTATCCCAGATCTACTTCTTTGAACATCTTTCCTATTCATCCAATTGGTCAACCAAGGCAGACACTAAGCTGTTAAATCTTCTTTCCTATTACCCACCTCAGGTCCTCTTGTGAACTAAGTAATGTCTCATTTCTGCTTGCAGCCAGGTGTTTGAAATCCTGGTCATCTGCTGTCAAAGTCTAGATCCTGTTTTCATTGAGTCTATTCTGGACCCTCTAATGGCTAGATCCATATCCTGGCCTTCTAGGTTGGCCCTTCTAAGTCCAAAATCAATGATTAATGAGACACTAATGATTACAACTACTGTCTCTGAAATCATGCTTTTCTAATTCAAATCCTAGATCCTTCATTTGACCTCTGTTCCTTGATTTCTCATATATAAAATAGGGAATGATAATAGTCCCTGCCTCACAGGGTTGTGTGAGAATTAAATGAATTATTATCTGTAAAATGGTATAAACAGTTGCTGGAATGTAATAAGCATTTGTGGCAGCTACTATTATTATTGCAATTGAAGTCTTTTTTGAAACCATTAATTAAAACTTTACCAAGGCTTTTCTCACCTATTGGATAAAATTGAAATGCATTTCTTTGGTACATAAGGCACTTTATGATGTGCAATATAAGCTGAGAAAAAGCTACTGTGAGCACAAGATCCTAGATGTGGTTTTATACCTTCACTTTTCAAAATGTGACACTGAGTTTAGAATTGTCAGGTCTAACTTCTTTCAAGGTATTGTTGCTTTGCAACCACTGGAGAACATGTGCTGTGGGCTTACTCTTGACCAGGCAGAATGCTAAGTACTTTCTATGCACTGTCCACCTTAATTCTTACATCTGCCTTATCAGGGGGTTAGTATTGCTATGCCCAGCTTCATAGCTGAGATAAATAAGATGGTAAATCTGTTTGTCCAAGATCACACAAATAGGAAGGAGAGAAACCTGAATATGGTTCCAAGTCTCTTGGACATGATGTTGCAAGCTCTTGGCTCTGCCTGAGGAAGTTTCTGAAGAGGTATCCACAGACAGACATTCTCAAAGGCAGTGTTGGAAAGAATTTTGAGTACTTGTATCATACTTGTCATTCTTGAATGGGGTACATCTTCCATCTGGAAGTCTTTACAGTGTTATCCAGACATCTGAAAATTCCTAGGACAAGGACATTTTTAATGTAGCTTCTGAAAGCTCTTGCTTAGCGGAAATATCCCTCCGTTGGGGGTAAGTGCTTTCATTTGCTGGTTGGACTATGGTCGATTAACTCACTTGGCTGAAGCCAAAGGATCTTAGACCCAGCCTTCTTCCTTTCCTAGACAACTCCTCACACAAGGTGAAAGATCAGAGGAGAATATGAATACTTAGGAAAGTCATCTCCTTCTTTAAGAAGTAACTCAAGGTACTCAAGCACTGGTGAGTGACTCAGGGCTGTCATCTTAATATGCAGAGACAGCACATTCCTAACTGTGCACAGGAGGTCTTCATTATCCAAAGATAATTGTTGCTGTGCTGGAAAACTACTACTTAACATAAATCCATCAAAAATAGGGACTAGATTTTCAAAATAAACTGTAAAAAACATTGAGGCTTTAAAAACAAAGATAGCAGTTATGAAAACAAGCTTATTTTATTTAATATTTAACAAAATAGATCAAAAGAGAGGGCTTGATTAAAACTCTACTCTCTCAGAAAATATAAATATGAATCGAATGTTTTTTCAGTTCTGACAAAATTGTTTAATAGCAAAATTCAGCTTTCCTTGAACTTCTGTAATATTGTCATAAAGTATCTATCTCTCTCAAAATTATTCAAGGATTTTACAAATTTTCTGAAGGTTTCTCTCACTCTTTGATATTCAAATCATTCTCACTTAAAGCTCCAATTATATACTCAGTGATTTTCTCTTTTGGTTTAACTCTGCCCAATCCTCCTTTGTCCATGGCTTTGAGTAGAGCTAACTTGATTCAACTTTCCAGGACTCCAGGAAATTTTGCATCCTTTGTCAAATTTGCAATTTCATTTTCTAATCAATTTGCCTTGTATATGTTTCGTGTTGTCCAATGTTTATATTGCACAATCAACATGAGACAGACCGACAAAGATGTTGACTGGTTGGGTTGGGGCAGGAGCTGATGTTAAACAGAGAGGACTGTGTAAGAGGGGAGAATTTTAAATGGTATTTTTGTGTTATGCCTTTGCTTCTTTATGCAAACTCAAAATTTTGACACCTCTTGTGATGCAAATTTACATTATTGTCATCTGGTTTTCTAAATCCCAGACACAGAGATCCATACTGGATTCAGTTTGCCTTGAAGCCTTTAATGTTAGCTAGAGTTTGGTGAAATGCAGATTTGTTTCTACGGCCAGCAAGTCCATCAGGGTCTCACCAGCAGCCCCACAGTTGTGCATCTTTGTCCTCATCTTATGCTTTTCCTCCTTGCTCACTCTGCTATAGCCAAGCTGGCATTCTTTAATACCCACCAAGCCCTTTATGAACTTCAGTCCTTGTGTTCCTTCTGCCTTGAATGTTCTTCCTGTGGCTAACTCATGTTTCAGATGTCAGTTTAATATGAGCTTCTGAAAGGGACTGCCAATGACCATTCCACATCATCCTGTAATCACCCTTTACACAACCTCCAGTTTTTCTCCTTAATAGCACTTAGTAAAGGAGATAAGAATCTGATTGGTCTACTTTCTGATTTCTATCTCTGAGTCCAGGACATAAGGATAACAAGGACTTTGTCGATTCTCTTACACACACAAAACCTGGCTTAGTCTTTGTTACGTGGAAAGCTGCACTTTACACGGGCAAAGAGGTATGTGGAGAGAGCTTGGAGGTACTCCGAGTGCCCAGTTTCCTTGATTTGAAGAACTTAAACCTCTTCCTTGGGGCCTTTGAAAGAATCTTTGCTCCTTTCTAAGATACAGAAGCCACCTGAGTTAGATTGTGGGTAGGCCTTCATGGGAAATTTTCTAGGATTAAGAATTAGATACAGAGGAAGTTACTAATTTATGTACATTCCCCCTACCTAAGGATTTTTGCCTTATTATCAAATTAATCCCTTCATTTTCCCACTAAAAGGAGAAGAGAGACATGGGAAGCCAGATAAATGGTTCATTTGCTCATGACTTTAATCAAACTTTGTCCCAGGGCTCTGAGGTTCACTTAAAGGGCTATTTTCCCTACATTTTAAAGGCTAACTAAAATTGAGAATATCATGAGAAAAATGCTTCCTTGTAACTCAGGAGCCATTACTAGAAGATGCAGATCAGATTCTGCTTGGTGCCAAAGGGAGATAGTCCCCAAGCCCTTGAAACAAAAGAATGGTAAAACTAAACGAGATACAGAAAGACCGGGAATCCGTTTTCCATTGCTAAGACCTCAGAAACCTATAAAAGCAGTTGTTTTATGGGAACACTTAGCAAAGTACTGCCCAAGTCCATTTTAAAGGTTTGAAATCCTTTGACATATGGCAATCATTATGTGTGCTCAGCTGTCTATCTTGCACAACACTTTTTTTTTCCCCTCCCCAAGGAACACATTTCTGAGGCCCTACATTTACCATATTTTACAAGAAGCGTTTAGTGGTAAGCAAGGCTCAGAAGCAGACTCAGGAAGAAGAGCCTTGATTAAGAGCTCCAGGAGCACCAAAGTGTTTTGTTTCAAGATGGAAGCCTTGAGTTGAAGCTGTTTTAGATTAGAAGCCATATACATTGCTAGTTGGGTTTTACTTTAGAAAAACATTTAATGATGCAGATGTTCTAGGCAGCAAAATGGAACATATCGTTTTGCTCGGCCTTTTCCAAAAACGGGAGGATATGTAGGTGTCATCAGGCCATTTGAGTGTGCTGGGTTTAAGAGCAGGTGATGGAAATGACAGAAAAATAAGTCAAGGTAAACTTTCAGGATGTTTCTGTGGTTGCCTTTGTTTCAGAGAATGCACTTTGCTCTTAAGCTCCAGCACACTCATGATACAATGTCCCTGAGCAGGTGGAGAGACTTTCCCCGTAGCCCTCCTCCTGCATCCTCACTGTGAGAACAGCTGGTAGAATGTATCCATATTGTATTCTTGGAAAAACCTCCCCAAAGCTGCTTTCACGTGGTTCTTCTTAGAGAAAGCATCCAGAATGTCCCCAAGAAATAAAAGTAGTTGAACCCAAGTGTGTAAGGCAGTGCAGTCCAGGTTCAGATCAGCTATGGAAGCCATAATATGTTCTCGACATTCCTTCTTGATCTTGGCCCAAACCAAGATGAGTGAGACTTAGAAGAAATATGTGATTGCCCTACTGTAGTGTTTACCATCCATCAGTAAAATCCATCCTATACACCAGAATGCCTGGAAAGAAATTCACATGGGTATTTGCTTTCCCAAAATGTTAAGAGCTTTTATCAAAAGAGCACACAACACACTTTTATTTTCTTCTAATGAGACACCCTTTACACCCTTCCTACAGTACCAAACTGAAATCAGACTAGAAAAGGTGGGGCCAGAGAGGGTGATTTCTCATCTTTTACTCATTTCTGGCCAAATTTAGACTTCCAAAAGAAAAATAAGCTCATCTCTAAAAACACTGAATTGTAACGTGTTGCTATTTTCAAGCCTTTTGGACAGATGGAAAAGGGGAGATTGTACTATGCAATACACATCAAAACTTATGAATCCCCTTTGGGCATCCATCTTAGCAGCTCACACCCAAATCTTCTGTAAAAACCAATGTCTCCATTCAGCCAACTCCTCCCAACTTTCCCTCTTGAGTGGCCACTTTTCTTTTTTTTAGTTATTTTTTACAGAAGTTAAATTTTTTTAAAAATTAGTTTATTTGTTTTCTCTCCTTCTAAATATTTTCTCTATTATCCTCATAAGAACAATAAATCAAGCCGTGAACACCTTAGAATGCAAGGTGAAGGCAAGGCTATGAATGCTTACAAAAAAGTACACCTATCACTCATCATTTCTTAAACACTCATGCACACACACACACACACACACACATTAGATTTAGTCAGTAAGTGTTCTTTGCAGCATTATTTATCATAGTGAAACTTTAGGAGCAAACTAAATGCCTCTTAATCAAGGATTATTTAAAGGAATTACATGAAATTCTTAGGATTGAACATTAAACGGTTGTTGAAAATTGTGTTTTCAAATGATATTGATGACTTGAGATATCCATATGATACAATGTTCAGTGGAAAAGTGAAAGCAAGGTAAAACGTGTGAGTAAACGTACTGGCAAGTATAGATAACTGAAGGCATATTTACACAGGAAGAGAAAAGAGAAGGTAAGATCCCAACATTTTAAGAGTAATAAGATTGTCTTTGGACCGTGGGATTGTTAACACTTTTTGATATTAATTTTTTGTATTTTCCTAGTCTTTTAGTTTTTCCATCATGTTTTCTAAATACCTCCTAGGTACTAGAGGTACAGCCATTAACAAGCTAGACACAGTCCATGATCTGGCGTCAACACTTTTTAAAAAAAATACAGTAAATTCCTTGAAAGTAGTATCTGTATCCATCCTAATGTAACATACCCGGAAAATCCCATGGATGGAGGAGCCTGGTAGGCTGCAGTGCATGGGGTCACTAAGAGTCAGACACGACTGAGCGACTTCACTTTCACTTTCCACTTTCATGCATTGGAGAAGGAAATGGCAACCCACTCCAGTGTTCTTGCCTGGAGAATCCCATGTACAGAGAAGCCTGGTGGGCTGCAGTCCATGGGGTCGCACAGAGTTGGACACGACTGAAGCGACTTAGCAGCAGCAGCAACATACCCCTACTTTATCTTTTTTGTCTAAAGTTCATTCACCTTTTACTGTTAAAACAATATCCCAGTTTCTCCTTGAGAAACCACTTCTCTCCCATTGTCAGCCTAGTAGCTTATGGGAAGTTGACTCAACTCTAAAATCCAGGAGCAAGCCTAGATTGGTTTAAACTATCAATCTCTCCTACTCACATAGTCCTGGAAAAGGAAAAGCATTTCACAATATGAAGTTAATTAAATTAGTATAAATTAGGTGTAAAATCCTCAGTCATAGTGTTTGCCAAATCCCTTCCTGGAGTTCCTGTTCCCCTTATGCCTGCCTAAAGCTATGATCCCTGCAGAGGTCGGAGTGATCTCTTTAGAACAAGAGATAAGTCCACTCTAAACCCCGAGATGCTGTCCCCTCCCACTCAGAAGTGGACGCAAGCACCTGACTGTAGATTGCAGGAACATGGTGGGGCCTCTGCTCACCTTTCCAAGTATAGCTCTCCCCACTGGGCCCTGCTTCCACGCATACCCACACACCTCCTTTCTGTTCCTGTCAGTCCCTGGAGCCTCTGTGTTTGCTGGGCTTTTCTGTAGACAGTGGCATGGTTAACTTCTCACCTTTGGGCTAGGATCTCTGTTCCCTCTCAGAGGCAGCTTTGATCCCTAGCTGAAGGAGTTGTGCCACCCTGCCCTTCTTTCCTATCAAACAGCCCCAATTAGCACCTGAAATTTTCTGTGTGTGTGTGATTGCATGTTCATTTCTGCTGAAACTTAGTCTTTTGTTCAATGCTTTGTATATCCCAGGATGTGGAAGTGTGCCGGTATAGAGTGTTCAGTGGGTGTGAGTTAAGTGAATAAATAAAAATTCCAGCAATGTCTGTGAGCCATGCAGGGTAGGGGCTGTGAGGCTCTACCCATTGTTTTTGAGTAGCACCATCAGAGGTTCCATAGCTGACCATCCCATTCATTTAGATCTACATTTTCATTTGAGAGTCACAGGTGGCCCCATCAGTGAAAGAAAAGCTTTCTGTGAGCCACACCGCATGTGAAACAAAGCTTCAAAATGAGCTATAAAGGAAAACACATTTGCTGGCCCATACAGGGGAAGACCATCTCAGAGCCAAGAAAGGTGCCTCCTTTTGGGGGTTAAGGGTTCAGCTTAAACAGAGATCATAGCCCAAGAGAACAGAACACAGAGTTGGGAAGGAAGGCCCAAAGTTGACCTGTCACTTCTAGATGAAAAGCTATCTTCTCTGCTACCATGCAGCCTGTGGTGAGAGACCTGGTCAGCCAGATGTCCAAGCTGCAGACAGGGCAGATGACCTCCTTGGAAAAGAGAATGGCAACCCTCCCACCCTCCCTCCCTTGGGTTTGTGAATATGTGCACTAGAGAGATGATCCAAGGCAGCTAAGCTACCTTATGGATGATATGAGCCCAGTCAGTTCTCCACTCTTCATGCTGGTAGAGGCCATGTCAGGCTGGGGAGGGGATGCAGAGGAGGGTGACTGCTGGTAAAACCCCTTGAGAAGGTCCCACTAGCCAGCAGAATATCTCTGAGGTTTCCCTGTCCTAGAGGAGCAGCTGGCTTTTGTGGACTTGACCAGTAGTTACTGCAGCAAAACTCTAGGTCATGCAACAGGGCATGTTTTCCTAGGAATTTGCTGCTTTGGAAATTGACTGATAACTTCAAACAGCAGGTGGGATTTAGGTTTACTGTATACTTTGAGACACTTCTTGAGGGCTCCCAGCCTTAAGATCTGAGCATCATTCTGGCAAATTCATGGCTACTTTCCAGCCTCTGAGACTTGAAGCTACCTGACTGCATAAGAGCTGGTAAAACAACAAACCTGGGCTTCCCTGGTGGCTCAGTCAGTAAAGAGTCTACCTGCAATGTGGGAGATCTGGGTTCGATCCCAGGGTCGGGAAGATACCCTGGAGAAGGAAATGGCAACCCACTCTAATATTCTTGCCTGGAGAATTCCATGGACAGAGGAGCCTGGTGGACTACAGTCCATGGGATCACAAAAAGTCAGACACGACTGAGCAACTAACACTTTCAGGCACTCTCATCATGATTCATAGCTTTTAACAGTTCACATGGTATTTCCATATTCATAATCTCGTTTATCTCCACTCTGTGAGACTCATTGAGTGAGTATTCCCATCTCCCCTCAGAGATTAGGAAATTGAGACTCAGAGAGGCTTAGCAACTTGTCCCAGACTAAGTAATGGTAGTACTGGGGTTTACAAAGGCCTGTGAACAGAGTACAAGCCCACTGTACCACACATGATGTATCGATTGGTGAGGTCTGTGCCATCAAATTTGTATTTTAAAGAATGGAATCCCGACTATCATCTGTGATCCCAGATGTGGCTGAAAACCAAAATTATGAAAGGAAGCATCCTGGTTTAAGAGTCAAGTGTCAGGTCCCTGGAGCAAGCCAACTGAGGATTTGGGGGCCATCAGTTTCCCTATACTGGCTCACCAAAAGCAGCCTCAGCATGACCACTGCCTAGAAACTAAACTTAAAAGGAGGAAGATGAGCTCTTCTAGAAGAATGGAAATTCAGTGGGAGACATCGGTTGGGTGTGCTCTTCCCCTTCCACCCCTTTGTTGCTGGAACTACTCACCCTTCTGTATGTTGGCAAGACCGCCCAGGCAGCACATTCAACACATTCGTTATCATATGGGCAAGATGTATGTTTGTTTAAAATGGCAGGTTCTTTAACATCTATGACTCTTACGACTTCCTAAAGACCCCCAGGCTCTTTGTTGAGCTGAAGAACCAAATTAGGCTTAATATGATCTAATGTAAAGGTCTGAATTATGCCTTGAGTATACTTTCTTGGAGATGAAAGGACCAATATGCTTATAAAGTTCTATTACTCTTTAAAAAAGACTTTTAAAATGTTGGAAGTACCTCCTGGCTAGGGAAAGGATTAGATGCCCTGCTTTCAGTTCATTACTCCTAATATAAACACACGGTATCCCCAGTGCTCAGCATCACTTGACTGTCTTTATACAAACTAAACAGATGGAAGGCCCTGAGCCTTTGTCTCTGAAGTCAGTTTAATGACTGGGGCAAAGTGAGATGTTTTGTCTGATTAAAGGCTCCGCTCTTCAAAGCCATACCTTCTTCCATTTGGGAAATGACAATGTTTATGGTGCCTGCACCCTGTTGGTGAATGGATGGAGTAGGTAGTAAACAAATCTCTCTTTGTGCCGAAACATACCAGTCCTGGTAAAAAAGAGGAGGTCCAAGTGGTCCATATACTGGCATATGATTCAAACCCAATGGCACATAAATCCTCTTGGGGATGCTGTCGATCAGATACAGGCATCAGATGCATTGGTGAAGATAAGTATAAAGGCATGCTGTTTGTAATTTTAAAATATTTCTCATTTTTTGTGTTACATATTTATTACAGAAGTTTGGAAAATACAGAAGCAAAAAAAAAAAAAAATCACCACTTGATCTTGCAATCCAGAGATCAATGCTATTATCATCTTGTTATCTGTTTCCACTGTTCTCCAAATATTTAACACAAGGCTTTTTTGTTCTTTATTTACTCTGAGATCCTACAGATTTGGGGGCTTTTTTTAAAATTGATTTTTTTGGAATATAGTTCCTTTACAACGCTGTGTTAGTTTCTGACTGTATAGCAAAGTGAATCAGTCTATATGCAGACTCTTTTTTTCAATTTCTTTCCCATTAGGTCACCACAGAGTGTTGAGTAGGGTTCCCTGTGCTATACAGTAGATTCTCATTCATTATCTGTTTTACTGGGGGATTTTTTTTTTTCATTCACTAAGGTATTGTGAACATCTTTCTAAGTCAATTAATATAGGTCCGTTTCATCACTTCTGATAACTGTGTCTGTCATTTGAACGTGCCATTTATCCTGATTTAATTAAGCATTGTGCAACTGGTGGACTTCTAAGTTACTTTCAGGTGTTGGTATTATGGAGGGTTGAGGTAAGGAAAGTAAAATTCCTGTGCAGTAATCTTTTCTGGTTATATTATCAGGATAAATTGCTGTAGGATTATAGGATCAAAGGGAATGCACATTTTTGATCATGACGTTTACGCTTCACAGTTTGTACCAGGAACTTATCTGTGGGTTCATTCCTTGGTATTCATATAAGATGTCATTTTAGTATATTTTTCTCAATTTTAGAGGTTAAAAAAAAAGACTACACGTTGTCTTTCTGATTGCCTCACCAGCATCCGCATGAAAATGAACATGTTTTGACTGTGTGTTGGCTATCGATAGCCTCCCTTTATTGTAAATTTTGTTTTCATTTTTATTTTCCTCACCTATTTGTTAGAGAACTTATTGGTTGGAAAGTTATACTCTTCACTTTTCACATATGTTTGCAATTGTCATTTACTTCTGCTTATAGCATTTTTTAAAAATCTGAGGTCATATACACCTCTTTGTAATTCAACATTTCTCTGTAGTTTCTATATATGTCCCTGTTCTGAGGAAAACTTCCTTTGTCCTGAGGCCAGAGGTTCATCATTATCTCTTCCATCTTTGAAAAAACTTTCTTTTTATAGTTCAATTAACCTGAGTCTTTTTTTTTTGCCATTAATATTTTTTTAAGTGCAAAAATGGCAAGATTCTTAAATTTCTGTGGAATTTCAAAGTCCAAAAGGCAAGACAGTGTCCAATCATTTCTTTTTCTAGCAGAAAAAGAAAACTATGTATTTAAAAACTATGTATTTATTTATTTGGCTGTGTTGGGTCTTAGTTGCAGCATATGGATTTATTTCCCTGACCAGAGATCAAACCCAGGGCGCCTGCATTATGAGCACAAAATCTTAGCCACTGGACCACCAGGGACGTATGAAGAATCACTTTAACATTAGTGACTGATTTATTTTGATCCATCAGCAAGAAACGGCACCTGATGTGAACGTGAAAAGTCAGGAATTATAGTGTCCATATCTCCTTCATATATCTGAGCAAGACTGGCCATCCCCTTGAGACACCAAGACTTCAAAAGAGGGACAGGTCAGGGAGAAAGCTGTGCATTTGTGGAAAAGGCTGATCTGCATGAGACACATCATGAAGTCAAGTCAGTGAGGACATCCTGAGAGAATAGAACTTGAATTGAACTTAGACAACTGGGTGGATTTAACTGGAGGAACAAAGAGAAAAGGAAAGCAAGACAGGGTGCCAGAGAGAACAGAGGTACTTGGACATGCAGGCAATTTTATTATGCAGTCGGCTGTTATATGGAACTTTACATTTCCCCGCACGCTTAGATACATGTCTCATCTCTGAACCTCATTTTGTCATTTCTAAAATGGATATTTTACATCCAACCAAACAGTTCATTTCCTTGAAAATTTTCAACTAGCACTACTTAGTTGAGAAGGAGCATTTTTTGGCTTAAATCAAAGTCCAGGTACTGCCTTCAGGTGTTAGTTAATTCGGGGATTTAAATTGGTTCAGTAGGACCTGATGCCATCCATTTTCAAGTTCTCTGTCATCTCCCCTGGTTTCATGACCAGAGTCCATATGATCACAAGATGGCAGACAGCAGCTCCCCACTTCCATCCTTTTGAGTTTTAAGTCCGGGATTCACTCTGATTATACTTGGTCACAAGCCTGTCTGGGAAGCAATCACCTTAGCATGTGGTCAGGCTGATGGGATTTTCTGATTGGCCAGGCCCAAAACATATTCTACCTTGGAGCCATGGAAGGAGGCCAACCTGAAACCCATAGCCTGAGTGTCAGGGAATAGTGTTTCTCCCCAAGGAAATAGGGGACACTGTTCCCTGAAGAAGAGAGAATTGATGCTTGTTAGGCTAAAATAGCAGTCCTTCAGACCCAGAACTTTAATGTTTTATGATTCTGTATATTAGCCCTCAGAAGTTGATGGATTAGGTATCATCCATCCCAGTGTTACAGTTGACAACATGGAGGTTCAGAGAGATTAAGTAACTTTCCTCAAGGTTTCCTGGCTGGTAAAAGGCACGGCCACAGCTCATGCTTGGTCTTTTGACTCCAAAGCCAAACCTCATTGAAAGAATATTTCAGTCAGGGCGGCTTTCGGATCAGGCCTGGCCAGGGAGCTGCTCTATCAACTTTTGACTGGCCAGCCAGGCCACACTGTGGCCATCCTCACCTCGTCCCCCACTAACTTTATCCTGCGAATAGAGCCAGTGAGCAGTCAGTGCTGTGCCTGCCGTGGGTTGGTAGGGATTAATGACCCTGAGAAACTGACCTGACAGGTGTGAAAGGGAAATTTCTGAATGTAAACTGCCTCTGCCACATGCAATCGTTCGTGAGTCAAAAAGAAGAAAGAGATGACAAATTGGCCACTTTCTGCCCCCTGTGACACAAAGGTAATAAATCTAGTTTATCTGTTAGCTGGTATTGCCTACACAAAACAAAATGAAGCATTCAAAGGGCTTGTGTAGTGGTTGTTAGGTCAGCAGTGGTTGAAATATCTTATCTCTCATAAAGATCCAATTTCAATCCACAAATGAGCCTAATATGAAAGTGCCCACCCTGAACAGTGAGACCTTCTTACCAAATACATAACCCCTGCAATGCCCTCATGGCAGCAGGAGTCTGTGGCCAAGAGCAATGGTTTTACAATACAACAGATAGCAGAGCTATCATTGACCAGCTCTATAAACTCCCTGAGCCTCAGTTTTGTCATCTGAAAAATGGGAATACATGATGGTACCTTCCTCACATGGTTGGCCATATGTCCATTTTTATTTTTCACTCCTTTGGTATTTAGTATACATTTTGCAAGTCATGTGCTAATTTAGAAGAGGATACAGTATGGGCTCCACAGTCCAGCTGCTGCCTTCTTGATCCTTGTGGCCTATTTTAAAATGGTATTAATGCATAAAGGTGGCACTGAAAATGCATATTAATCAATGAAACCCCCATATATATCTAAAATTTATAATAGTGCTAAGTGCTACAAAAGAGGAATAACTGGCAAGATGAGAGTAGAGAAGCATGAACCAGTCCTAATATGAGTGGGATTTAGCCAGACAGGATTAATTCCCACTCATTTTAGTAATTGGGAATTAATCTATCAAACTGTAAATGGACTGTACTTTATCTGTATCCTTGTTCTTTACAGTGTCCTGGTCAGTGGAAAATGGCAGTGTTAAAAACTAAAATGTATAATGAGTGAAAGGAGAAACAAATCTTATTATTTCTGGATGAAATATGTGTACTTATATAGAATCCAGTAGAACCTATTGTTCACACTGTTAGAAAAATTTATCAGGATTACAGGATACAAGGAAAATAGGAAAGAAATGCATTGTTTTCTATCTAAAATTATTGAAATACTGAAAAAAATAAAACTTTGCAAAGTAATTTTTAAAATTACCAAAAAAACATTTAAAACTTTTATAGCGACTTCTCTGGCAGTCCAGTGGTTAAGACTGCGCTTCCATTGCAGGGGCAGGGATTTAGTTCCTGGTCAGGGAACTAAGAACTTGCGTGCTTCATGGAGAGGCCAAAAACCCCCCACAAAACAGACAAACAAAAACAATCTTTACAGGAATTTTTAATACTTTACATTTATAGTAGCATTAAGAAACATCCAACGCCAGGGGAAGTAAACAACGGGCAAGATATCCACGTGGAAAATCATAAAATGTTATGTAAGTTAAAGGAGGTCTAAATAACTTGAGTAATACACATTTTATAGATCAGATGGCTCAATATTTACAGAGGTTAATATTAAAGATCTATATAATGGATGCAACCCTGATCAAAAATCGTTACTATTGCTCTAAGCCAAGTGTTTTTTTTTTAGTTGGAATGTAATTGCTTTACAGTGTTATTAATTTCTGCTATATGACATCGTGAATCAGCCATAGGTACACATACATCACCTCCCTCTTGAACCTCCCTCCCACTCCCCCGTTCCACTCATGTGGATCCAGAACGCTGAGCTGAGCTCCTTGTGCTACACAGCGGCTGCCTGCTAGCCGCCCGTGTTACACTTGGTGGTGTGTATATGGCAGTGCCGCTCTCTCAATTTGCAGCCCCATTTCCCCCACTCCCATGTCCACAAGTCTGTTCTCTACATCTGCTCCTCTATTCCTGTCTTGCCTATAGGTTCATCAGTACTATTCTTCTAGATTCCATGTATATATATATATATGTGTGTGTGTGTGTGTGTGTGTGTGTGTGAGTGTGTGTTAATACACATGCTTTTCTCTTTCTAACTTATTTCAGTCTATATGACCAGCTCATCCACATTACTTCAACTGACTCAATTTACTCATTACTCATTACTTCAACTGACTTCCACTTTTCCTGGCCGAGTAATATTTCATTCTGTATATGTAGCACATGCTCTTTATCCATTCATATGTCAATGGACATCTGGGTTGCTTCCATGCCCCAGCTGTTGTAAATAGTGCTACTGCAGTGAACATTGGGGTACGAGTATCTTTTTGAGTTATGGTCTTCTCAGAGTATATGCCCAGTAGTGAGATTGCTGGGTCATATGGTAGCTCTCTGTTTAGTTTTTTAAGGAACCTCCATACTGTTTTCCATAGTGACTGTACCAATTTTCAGTCCCACCAAAAGTGTAAGAGGGTTCCTTTTCTCCACAACCTCTCCAGCATTTATTGTTTATAGACTTTTTAATGGTGGCTGTTCTGGCTGGTGTAAGGTGATACCTCATTGTAGTTTTTATTTCGATCAGTCCAGTCGCTCACTCATGTCCGACTCTTTGCTGCCCCATGGACTGCAGCACATCAGGCTTCCCTGTCCATCACCAACTCCCAGAGCTTGCTGGGAGTTCATGTCCATTGATCAGTGATGCCATCCAACCATCTCATCCTCTGTCATCCCCTTCTCCTCCCACCTTCAATATTTCCCAGCATCAGGGTCTTTTCCAGTGAGTCAGTTCTTCATCTCAGGTGGCCAAAGTATTGGAGTTTCAGCTTCAGCATCATTCCTTCCAAAGAACACCCAGGACTGATCTCCTTTAGGATGGACTGGTTGAATCTCCTTGCTGTCCAAGGGACTCTCAAGAGTCTTCTCCAATACCACAATTCAAAAGCATCAATTCTTTGGCACTCAACTTTCTTTATGGTCCAACTCTCATATCCATGCATGACTACTGAAAAAAACATAGTTTTAACTTTATGGATCTTTGCCAGTAAAGTAATGTTTCTGGTTTTTAATATGCTGTCATAGCTTTTCTTCCCAGGAGCAAGCGTCTTTTAATTTCATGGCTGCAGTCACCATTTGCAGTGATTTTGGGGCCCAAGAAAATAAAGTCTATCACTGTTTCCATCATTTCCCCATCTATTTTTCATGAAATGATGGGGCCAGGTGCCATGATCTTAGTTTTAAGCCAACTTTTCACTGTCCCCTTTCACTTTCATCAAGAGGCTCTTTAGTTCTTCCTCACTTTCTGCCATAAGGGTAGTGCCATCTTCATATCTGAGGTAATTGATATTTCTCCCGTCAATCTTGATTCCAGCTTGTGCTTCATCCAGCCCACCTTTTTGCATGATGTACTCTGCATTTAAGTTAAATAAGCAGGGTGAGGATATAAAGCCTTTGATAAAATATACAGTTTTGATTTAAAATGTACAGTTTTGATTTACATTTCTCTAATGATTAGTTATGTTGAGCATCTTTTCATGTGCCTCTTGGCCATCTGTATGTCTTCTTTGGAGAAATGTCTTATTTCAGTCTTCTGCCGATTTTTTTTATTTGATTGTTTATTTTTTGATATTAAGCTCCATGAACTGTTTGTATATTTTGGAGATTAATCCTTTGTCTGTTATTTCATTTGAAAATACTTTCTCCCGTTCTGAGGGTTGTCTTTTCATCTTGTTTATGGTTTCTTTTGATGTGCAAAAGCTTTTAAGTTTAGTTAGATCCAATTGTTTATTTTTGTTTTATTTTCATTATTTTAGGAAGTGTGTCAAAAAGATCTTGCTGTGATTTATATCAGAGTGTTTTTCCTATGTTTTCCTCTGTTTTATAAGTATACCACCATCTTATGTATTCATATTAGTGCTATAAACAGCTGACTTATTTTCAGAAAGCATTGCCTCTCGTCTCTTTCATAAGCCTGCATGAACCTCTGTTCACATGCTTCAGTGCAGATAGGCATGAGCGATCATTCTGGCTCAGAAGGAACAGAGTTTTCTGCCTCCATAATTCTGACTTTGGTTCAGCCTGAGATGGTTCCTTATCTCACCAGCTGGATGGTACCACCATTTCATTTGAAGAAACCATTGCCCTGTCCCAGATATAACCCAAAACATACACCTTGCAATTTTATGTGATATCTTTCTGGGAACGGGCAATTGCTGACACCATCCTATGGGACGAAAACAGATACAGACCATACCACCTAACGATGACATACAACATGACAACCCCATGCAACAAAACCATTTCTTTGTCTATTCATTCATTGGTGGGCATTTAGGTTGTTTCCATGTCTTGGCTGTTGTGAAGAGTGATGCTATGAACATAGGGGTGCATGTATCTTTTTGAGTTATAGCTTTGTTTGGATATGTGCCCAGGAGTAGGATTGTTGGATCATACAGTAGTTCTATTTTTAGTTTTCTGAGGAACCTCTATACTGGTTTCCATAGTGGCTGCACCAATTTGCATTCCCACCAACCGTATAGGAAGTGTCCCTTTTCTCCACCATACCTTCTCCAGCGTTTCTAACTAGTGGTTTTGATCTTCCTTAGACCAGGGATCTTACTGAGAGTCTGATGAAAGCCATGAAATGTCTCCCCAGAATGACACATTTGTACAAGTGCATATTCTTATCATCAACTCTAAACATGGACCCAGGAAATCTTTGAAACTCAGGTGAAGAACTTCTGTCAGTCCTAGGATAACATAACTTCTGATTTGCACTATTTGGAGGGAAGTTTTGAGATGGTGTCTAGGACTGATGCATTTTTCAGAAGCAAGAGTGCCATGTGGCCTGGAAGGAGTGTGGCAGCCTAATATCAGGTGTTTGCCATTCTTTTCTAGATTTGCAGGCCCAGTTTCCAAACACACTTTGTGTCCCCCAGCTCTATACTTCCCCTCCAGGTGCTGACTTTACCTGGAATGCCATGGCCTTTCATGGGAAGCAGTAGAGATCTCAGAGGAGGAGATAAGAATGCAGGCTCCGGAGCCCAGGGCTGGCTTACCCTTTAATTTATGCCTGCTCATGCCTTGACCCACCATTGGGGCAGAACTTCTTTCAACAGAGTCAGGGTGGAAGCAGCATCTGCGAGAGTCACACAAAAGGGTTTAATTAAGTTCTCCCAGGACCAGGTCTCAGAGCTGATAGAGGGGAAGGGACCTCACCAGGCTGTTTTCTTTCCTGGGTGCTTACAGCCTTCATAATATCATTTAAAGTTAAAGTACAGAAGCTTAGTTAATTTATGTCCACTTCCTACACTCTGTTTAATACATTAACTGTTTCCTTAACTTACTGGGTGATTTTGAAGACTGGTCAAAGAGTTTATTGTCTGGATGACATTTCAGCTTTTTATTACCAGCTTTACTTTGCAAAAAAGGAAGGAAAAATGGCAGTATTAAACTGATCACAGATGAAAAATTTTATTAGTGGAAAAGGGTTAAAGAAAGCCACATAAGCATCTTCTCAGCTTTTCAGCACTCATGGACTGGTGCCCGTTTCCAGCATTAATTGTATATGAACAGTTGGATCAAAGCTGCTCTAAATGAGCCTTGAAGTTCATTACATTCTATGAAGTTTAAAGTCTTGAGAAACAGTTTTGTGTAAGTTCCCTGCCCAATGCAGTAGACAAAATTTCATGAGTATATGGCCCAGAATCAGCTAGGTCAGTATCTTTAGCTGAGAAGAGTGATATCCATCAAGACTAAGGAGAGTGTCAAGAGCTATTTCTATGAGCTTCAGGAAGGAAGCAGGGAGGAGTGGTGAGGAATACATGAGAGCACTGCTGCTGCTGCTGCTGCTAAGTTGCTTCAGTCGTGCCCGACCCTGTGCGACCCCATAGACGGCAGCCCACCAGGCTCCCCTGTCCCTGGGATTCTCCAGGCAAGAACATTGGAGTGGGTTGCCATTTCCTTCTCCAACGCATGAAAGTGAAAAGTGAAGTCACTCAGTCCTGTCCGACTCTTAGCGACCCCATGGACTGCAGCCTACTAGGCTCCTCCATCCATGGGATTCTCCAGGCAAGAGTACTGGAGTGGGTTGCATTGCCTTAATCATGTGGATTAATCCACGGAACATCCAACTTCAGTGGTAATGCTTTGTGAATCACTGTTGTTTGAATAACAACTAAATACAACACTACTCATTCCATGATCTGGAGAAAATCACGTTGCCTCTTCATAACTTTCACTTCCCCTAGGCGGATTGGACACAACAGTGGTGCACATTTCATAGGACTGCTATGAAAAACAGAAACAAATGTAACATGTGTATGTAGAGGAAGGGCAGGTTGCAAGCCCTGCCTTAGGACCTCTTTTTATTCTTGTTGTTGAAAATAATAGAATTGGTCTAAAAGTTAAGAAGACTTAAAGCCTAACGTAGATGACACATAACTCCAAATTAAATCAGCATGTGCCAGACACTACTAAAGGTGTCTCATTCATTCATTCCGAAAGCATGCTCTTTCTATTGGATATATCAGGTAGCAAGTGAATGTTTATATGAAAGAGATTGTTCAGATTAGAGTCAGACCTAGAGCAGATGGCTACATGTGAGTTACATTGTTGTGGAAGATCGAGTACGCTCTCACTGAGCAGCAGTGATTGATCTGTCCCATGGAAATACGTAGGTTGGATCCAACGATGCTACACAATGCAGAAGCTCAGATGATTAATGATCGACCAGAGACCACGAAGGGACCAATGATTAATCTTTGTTGTTTTCATTGACGATAAGAATATTGCCAATTCAGTTGGAAAAGATTACTGCAAAGGGGTGGGGAACCTTGAAACAGAGACAAATGCTACATGCCCAGAAGCTAGTTTTCTTCAGCAAAAGGAAGATATTCATCATAGGATTACCATCGCCGAAAGAGAAAGACCCCAAAATAAAGGGAAAGAGAAGACCAGCTTTCCCACAAGGGTGTAAAGCCATGCCTACAGGGGCAATGGAAGCAACCCTGTTCCCTGAAAAGAAAGGCCCCAGGATTAATGAGAGACTCATCGAGGGCCAGCGGGTCATAAATGACACCGGGGACCATGACAGCGAATCGCCATTAATAATGCCTAAAGAAGCAGCCCTACAATTATCAATACTCAAGCCAGGGGGAAACTTGAAACAGAGGACCACTATTCACGTCCAGTGTGGGGACATCACAGAAACTCGAGGATGTGATAAAGCAACCTTATTTACTGTGCTAAGGACGAGAGTCAGAGGCAGTCTAGATTTCAAATCTGAAAAAAATAAATACTACGTGAGTGCTAATGGTTGTGCCAGCTGAGTAGGAGACTTGACCAGAGTTAGGGTTGCTTACTTCTTCCCAGCTGGAGAAGACCGAAGCCTACTCACCACTTGTTTAAGTTGAGGCTGTGAAACAGTGAACTTCTAGTGTAGGGTCAGCCTTGTACTGGGCTCTAGGAAGCTTGTACCAGCTCTGAGGGAGGGTAATGCAAGTCAGCAAACACGTCTGAAAACCTTGACAAGCGTATGGATTACCTTTCTGATAGAACCATGGATTCTTAGGAAGGATAATTCTTATTTTTACTATAATGTTCAGGTAGACTCAGGACTGCAGGGGTACCTGGAGATGGGGGCGAGAATTTCTTCAAAGCTCTAGGGTAATAAATTGTTTTCTTTCATGGAAGATATAGCCAAGTTAGAAGACATGTCAGGGACTGGGTTATTCAGAGTCTCAGGAGCATGTGATAAGCCATCAAGGCTTAATCCAACTAATGTTTTAAAAAGATGGTTCATGCCGATGCCTGGGCCCTATCCTAGACTAGTTAAAGCAGGATCTCTGTGATGAGGTGTATTTGGGGGCACTTTGTAGGTGATTCTCATGTGTAGCAGAGCTGGGATTCATTGAGAAAAATGGATCTTTCACAGCATGACACCTGGGTGGGCTTTTTTTCCTCCTGCTGGTCAGGGGACATTTTAGTAGAAAGGAAAACAGTTAACTGAAACCTCTCATACTGGTGCAGGTATTAGATTTACTCTCAGAAACTCAAGCACAAAGCCATTCTAATCAAGAACCTAAAATGCTGTATCAACTGAGTTTGATACAAGTCAAAGGCAGGGAGAAGCCTATGGAACAGAAGGAGCCTGTGATATTAATTATGTATCAGCCAAAAATAACACCGTTCAGCACACCATGCCTCCGCTGTGTACTCCTGGTTGGAAATACGTCATTTGCCATGCACACATCAAGCTATTCCCACCACGGCCCTATTAGGGAGCTATTTGGGGCCATGTGGAATCAGTTAAATCCCACAATGCTGTGAACTACTGTGCTGTGAAGCTGCCCGAGCTGTTCTCCAACTAATGAACCATATCATTAATTACAGTCACCTCAAATAAAAACGCCTGAAAGGCAAGCATGATATACACAATAAATAAAAAGGTCGTGATTTGCAAAGGGGCCAGCTCATTCTGAAGCAATTGTCTCTTGTTTTCCTGGGCTGTAATTGGAGACATTAATTTGATTTATCACACTGGGCTGGGAAAGATCTTGCAGTTCCAGGAGATTAGAGAGTTGTGAAATCTGTGGCCCCCCCAAAGTGCTTTCACCAAGTGCAGACAACGCGTTTCAGATTGGGTTTGTTATTGAAGTGACTCTTTCCAAAGAGAAAGATAAATTGCAGGGAATAATGCTCTCAAAAACCTTGTCCATCCATTTTTCAAAATGACACTTCTGGTTTAAAAAGGTGAAGGTAAATTAAGCAGCCTCAGTTACTTCTAACAAAATCGGGTGAAATCCTTGAATTATTGTATTTGATGATAGTGGCTGTCAGTTCTTTTAAGTAACTGTAACGTTCTTTAAGAGAATTACAACAATGTTTTGTGGGTGTCTGACTTTCCTTCTTTTCTCTTGTTTTGCATGTGTACGTGTGTGTTTGAGGTTGACTTTTTATATATGTTAAAGGAAATTTCTTAATGCCTAATTTGTTCGAATAGTCAAAGGATGGAAATTAGCCTGTTAAATATATCATTATAGCAATTGCAAAAACAATCCTTTGTAATTCTATGCTAATTCTCATTTAAAAGGTATGACATCAGTAATTAAGTATCAGTTATTATTGATCATAAAAATAAAAGAAACAATACTAGCCTGTTTATTCAAAGTAATGAGTCAGTCTGTGCTAACTTCATGAACACATATTGTCAATAATGACCATCTAGTGAATGCCTACAATGCTCTGGGACCTTGGCTTCAGGAGGCACCTCTAAAGCCCCTCTTTACACCCTGCTGCTGCTGCTGCTGCTAAGTCACTTCAGTCGTGTCCGACTCTGTGCGACCCCTTAGACAGCAGCCAATCAGGCTCCCCCCATCCCTGGGATTCTCCAGGCAAGAACAGTGGAGTGGGTTGCCATTCCTTCTCTAGTGTGTGAAAGTGAAAGTGAAGTCGCTCAGTTGTGTCCGACTCTTAGCGACCCCATGGACCGCAGCCTACCAGGCTCCTCTGCCCATGGGATTTTCCAGGCAAGAATACTAGTACAAACCATGAATTCTGGGAGGCTGAGGACTCAGAATCTGTTTTGCTCATAATATAATCCCAGTGTCTGGCACATCATAGATGCTTAATAATATTTGTTGAGTGGCTAAGTGAATAAATACCTTGGGTCTTGGGCTTTGCAGAGGTTGAGCGTTACCTGGGATGTTTTCATTTTTTTCAGATTCCATTTATATTGGAAATGTAAAAAGATTGTCATGGCACCTGAGAACTTTTCATAGTCTCTCTCTTTTTTTTTTTAGTTTATTTTTATTGGAGAACAGGTGATTTATGTTGTGTTAGTTTCTATTGTATAGCAAAGTGAATCTGTTATACATATACCTACTCTTTTAGATTCTTTTCCCATATAGGTCACTATAGAGTATTGAACAGATACTGTGCTATACAGTAAGTCATTATTGGTTATCTGTTTTATATATAGTAGTGTGGCAATCCCAGTCTCCCGATTTGTCCCTCCCCCTCCATCCCTCTTGGTAACCAGAAGCTCATTTTCTTCATCTCTGAGTTTATTTCTGTTTTGTAAAATAAGTGTCATTTGTACCACTTTTTAAGATTCCACGTGTAAGTGATGTGATATTTGTCTTTCTCTGTCTGACTTACTTCACTCAGTATACTTCACGCTAGGCCCATCTATGTGACTACAAATGGCATTGTTTCATTCTTTTTTATGGCTGAGTAATATTCCATTGTATATATGCAATATTTTCCTTATCCATTCCTCTGTTGATGGACATTTTGGTTGTTTCCATGTCCTGGCTATTGTAGATAGTGCTATGATGAAATTTGGGGTGCATGTATCTTTTTGAATGATGATTTTTCTCCAGATTTAGCCCAGAAGTAGGATTGCTGGATCATATGGTAGCTCTATTTTTAGTTTTTAAAGGAAACTCCATACTGTTCTCCATAGTGGCTGTACCAGTTTACACTCCCATCAGCACGGTAGGAGGGTTCTCTTTTCTTCACACCCTCTTCAGCATTTATTGTCTGTAGTTTTTTTTCCCCTTTTCTTTACAAGTTTATTTCTTTATTTTTTATTTGGAGGATAACTGCTGCACAGTGTTGTGTTTCTGCCGTATGCATCCCCTTCCTCTTGACCCTCCCTCCCACCGCACCCCCATCCCACCCCTCTAGGTCATTGAGAGAGCACTGGACTGGGCTCCTGTGTTATACAGCAGCTTCCCGTTATGCTTGTAGGTTTTTTGATGACGGCCATTCTGACCAGTGTGAGGTGATACTTCATTGTAGCTTTGATTTGCATTTTTGTTGCAAAAGATGTTGAGCATCTTTTCATGTGCTTTTTACCCATCTGTACATATTCTTTGGAGAAATGTCTATTTAGATCTCCTGCTCATTTTTTGATTGGATCGTTTGTCGTTTTGATATTGAGCTGCATGAGCTGTTTGTATATTTTGGAGATTAATCCCTTATCAGTGGCTTTGTTTAAAAATATTTTCTCCCATTCTGTGGGTTGTCTTTTCATTTAAAGAATGAAAGTATAGCAGTTTCAAACAACATACACAAAAATAAACTCAAAATTCATTGAAGATCTAAATGTAAAACCAGATACTATGAAACTCTTAGAGGAAAACATAGGGAGCACACTACCCTCTGACATAAATTATTATTATTATTATTATTTCTTTTGACTGCACTACACAGCTTGTCAAATTTTAGTTCCCTGAACAGGGATCAAACCCAGGCCCTCAGCATTGAGAGCAGAGAGTCCTAACCACTGGACCATCAGGGAATTCTCAGCAAGACTTTTTTGATCCACCTCCTAGAGTAATGAAAACAAAAATAGACAAATGAGACCTAGTTAAACTTAAAAGCTTTTGCACAGCAAAGGAAATCATAGAGTCCCTTGCATTTCCCTTTTAGCCTCCAAGGTTATCCCTGGAAATGGTGGTAAAGGTCTAAATGTGGCACAATAGCAGACCTGTCCAGAGTCCTCATTTCCCTCTGACCTATCCCTGCTTCTCACTTGCTCCAAGACAGGCCTGACCTGCACCAGCACTAGAGGGTTTCTGGGCAGGACAGCATTATACAACAGTCTTCCCAGAATCCTGTCTGTGCTCCAGGTCCTGAGCCCAACTCACCCTGCAGGTTTCGTAATCTGATAATCTGTAGCATTATCACTATTTCACAGGCAATTTTAGCCAAAAAGACATGACCTGTGTTTAGTTAAAACTCCCATTAAGCAGATGTACTTGGAAAAGGGGGGTGTCAGTGGTTTGCAGAGGGGAATGAGAATGTTAGGCCAACAGCATGGGGACCAGGGAGGTCCCCAAGGAGGATTCTGCAGAGAGTGAAAGGATGTGTTACTCACGATGCCTGGGCAACTGGCTAAATGTAGAGTGTGTCTGACAAGGCCACGTGGTGGGGCTCACTTTGTTCTTTAATTCCTTCCCACTCTCTGTGTCTTTTTGAGCACTGAAAATCATATTAATTTGTTGACTACTGAACCCCTCCAAGGATCCAGTGAAAGTCATGACTGTTCTTCTCAGGAAATTGTACAAATGCAAAGACCCACAAAACAGTGTATATGATGTCTAGGGGTTTGTGAGACATCTGACCCCCGTTCATGGCTCTGAAATCAAAGACCTCCTGAACCTTGATGTATCTTTAATGATTTTCAAAACAAGTCTTTACACCATAGTGTGGCATTCCACTTCCGCCCATATTTTTTTTTTTCCTTCCCTTTGCTAAACCACAATGTTACCTTAGCAGACAGAATATTAGACCAACATGCTGAGCCAGTGGATGCCAAGCCAGTGGTTTTCCAGAGAAAAGAGCCACATGAAAGCCCCATGAGCTGCATCCCTGTATTTTTAACTGTTTAGTGGTTGGGGACTAGAGAAAATAATAGCCAATAGGTACAACATCTAAATTTACAGAGAGGATAAAAGCAGCCAATACTATAAAGTGTCTCCACTTTTGGAAATGAACAAATACTTGAAACCACCAAGGAACATAATTATTTTCATTTCAGTTTTATTAGAGGATTGTATAATATCCAAATGTACAAGGAAGGTTAAAAAAAAAAGCGAAAAAAGATTGGGGGAAAGGCTGGCATCTCAGGGAGGTCTCCCAGGAACGTGGGGACATTTCCACCGGGTTGAATGGGGGGTCAGTAATTGCCTAGAAATTGTCTCCCAGAAGCACAGCGGTGTTTAATTAACAGTTTCCATTCACAAGACAAGTGCTGAGCAGCTCTGCCAAGAGCCTGTGTCATGGAGGAGAAGCAAGGACATTGACTAGGTGAGGAGTCCAGTAAGAGAAGAAGTGTCAGTTCAGTTTTCTTTGCCTTTCAGTGGAAATATTTCTAGTTGTCATGAGAAATCTCCCCAGTCTCAAATTAGGACCTCCTTCCTTGCTGTAACCTTGAGGCTGAATGGATGTCTTACTGCTGTTCTTCCTTGGCTGGCTGATTCCCATAAAACAAACAGGAGATGGGCAATTGGCTACCCTCGTGGCAGGCCATGCATGCAAAAGGAGGCCCTCTGGGGGCCCCATGCTTCCTGCCACCTCGGACGCTTTCTGCTCTTGAAAGTTGGCTGTCTGACAGCAATTCTGTCAATAATTGAAAGACAGCCTCACTTGTTGGCTTGGTATGTATGTGATATGTGTGGGATCATTGGGTGCAGGGAGGGACAGGGTCTGACAGCCTTGAACATGCCCCTTCCGGATGACACCCAGAGAGGCAGAAAGGGAAGTAGGGGACACTAGAGTTTTTCCATGTTGGTTGATCCAAATGAAATAATTTGATCACCCTCATGGTTTAGCCATTCTATGCATCAAAAAGCAAATGACCAGTTTGCAATGCCTATGTAACCCTATTTGGGTAAAAATTAAGAATAAATACAAAAATCTTTAGGCAGACTACTGATGAAGTACTAGATACACAAATGAGGCTAATATATGATCCTACAGATATGTATTGCTCATAAAATAAAAACCTATCACTGTCATGACCTTAAGTAGACATTGATCTTGACATATGTGGTGGTGACATATGTGGCACCAGGCATGACATGTCCCTCATGGAAGGCAGTGGGAAGTACCTAGCCTCGACTACCAAGTATTCATGCCAAAAAAAAAAAAAAAAACCTACTGGGATTCTAACACAAAGGTTAGGAAACGGGGAGAGGAGACAGAGGAGCAAGTTCATCAACAGCCTACGGAGCCAATTAAATCCAGAAGTGGGGCATTCCAAAAGACAAGTGACTTGGCCTCTTTGCCTTAGGGAAATAAAGTAAGGATGGTGATAAAGGCCTGATCTGTGAAAAGAGACTCAAAAGAAATAATAATCTAATAAAATGTATGAGTTTTTCATTTTTGACTGAACCAAAAATTTTAAAAGATACTCGGGGACGATGAGACAAGTGGAAACAAAGACTGGGTTTGGATGATATCAGGCAATTATTAATCTTGTTGGTTGTGATGCTGACTTGCGGTTGTGTAAAATAATGGTCTTCTTTGGGATTCATACTGAGCTATTTTAGGATAAAACATCTTGATGTCTATAATTTACTTTAGCATCAGGGGAAAAAAAACGACTTAAAATTACAAAATGTTAACATTACTAAATATAGAAAATGGGTTTGTGGATGTTCATTATTTCATGCTCTACTTTTCTGTTTGTCTGAGTCTTAAAAAGTCAAAACAGTTGGAAAAAATAAGAGCATTTTCCAGAAGAGGATTGAGATGCAGAGAGGAAAGTGACAGATAATGGGAACACACATCTTAGAGCTGGGGAGTAATGCCAAAAGGGCCACAGTTAAATGTGTCCGTTACATAAGCTCCCTCTCCCCTCACTCCTTGAACCTGTCACAACTTCCCATAACATGCTCATAACGTGAAATTCAAACTCGCAGCACAGCCCCCAAGGACCACACCAACAAGCTCTCCCTGCTTCCCCAGGCACCTTGAGGCCTCCTTGCCCTATTACTGCCCCAGACGCTGTGGTCTCTGCTCAGACCCTCTGTGCCCATAACTTCTGTCTTTACCACTGACCTTAGCATGTGGCGTTCCTTTCTTGTGGAAGATACTGTCAACATGCCTCCACACAGCTCCTTTCAAACCTGCATCCTTTCCCATGCCTCAGAGCCACACCTTCGTGATGGATGCCAAGAAATCAAGAGAGTGTCTCAGACCATGCTGTCTGAGATCTACAGTGTGTCAAAAAAGGAAAAAAAAAAAAAAGATTGCTTCAAAATGTTAACATAATCATTTATTGAAACTTAAATTGGTTTATTTAATATACACAATTATACTGGTAATGCAATGGCCATATATCATCATTTGGGCAACAAAACCAAGTTTAGAGTTGAGGCTGAGCCAGGGTCAAAACATTTGTACCCCATAAGCTATACCCTGCTCTACTGTCACTGATAATTTTCTTTCTTCACCCCCTTTAGACTGCAGGAGGGCAGTGCATTCGTTTTCTATTGCTGTTGTAACAAATTATCACAAACGTAGTGACTGAAAACAGCACAGATCTCATTACCTTGCATCTCGTAGGTCAGATGTCTGGTAGAGTCTCACTGGTCTAACGCTGTTAAGCTAGGTCTGCCTTACTGTAGAGGCTCCAGGGAAGAACCTGTTCCTTGTTTATGTGGGTTGTTGGCAGAATTCCGTTTCCTGAGGTCATACAGCTAGTGGCTATCACTCGATTGGTGGTCTTCTCAGCTTCTGGAGACTTCCAAATTTCTTGACTAGTAGTCTCCTTCCTCCATCTAAATGCCAGTCCTTCTCATGTTTCATTTCTGTCTGAAGCTGGAAAAGGCTCTGCACTGTTATGGACTCATGTGGTTAGACTAAGCCCACCTGCAGAATCCAGCATAATTTCCAAAACTCAAGGTCCAAAGCTCTAATCACATCCTCAAATCCCTTTATGCTGTGAAAGTAACAAATTAACAGGTTCTGGGGATGAGGGTGTGGCCATCTTTAGGGGAGCATTATTCTGCCTACCACAGGCAGGGACCAAGATTTTCTCATTCCTAATATTGAATGGTTTTGATATTATTATTATTCTACACTACTCATTATGATCCTGCAAATGGGGGAAAAAATGACAATGATGGTTCTGAATGGGGGCACCTCACATCTTTTATGTGCACTGGGGCATCTGGTGTATGCAGATAGTTATCTTTGATGGTTCTAGAATTAACTCTGTGTTAGCCACTGAATATCTTTATTCCTGATGGTAACCAAGAGACTCTGAGAACAAGAACAGAAGGTATATAGAACTAGGTGTTAGGGATAATTAAGTAAAATAACTCAATCATTGGGTCTCATTTATCACAGCTCAGCAACAGTCCAGGAACAAATTATTTTTTCTTGTCACAGGTGCAACTTAAGATTGTCCAGTAATTCCAGATGAAAGCAGATTTTAGCCTTAAATTAATGGGACCATAGTTGTTCGTTGCGTTAGATTTGGTTTCTGAGACCAGAACATTGATAGGAGCTTCTGTAATGAGTGTCTGGGCACAGGAATTGCAGGATTCTCATCCCTGGATCTCTGGGAACCAGAGGTGTAAGGAATGCTGGCTGTTCATGTTGCACACGAAGAGGCCATATCTGTGCCTCTCCTCCCCAGACTGGAGTGGCAGTTACCAGCTTCCAGAATTCCTGTTGGACAACCAAATATGTTTCTCCCCCTCCTCCTTCAAAAACTTAAAAATATGAGTCTAGTGTTTAATGGACCTCTATCCACAATTGAATGACTAATGCAGAGTAGGACAGACATAGAAAAGGAAATACTTTTCATCTCCAAAGTGTGTCTGAACATTCTCTCTTCATACCCCTGCAGTCAGAGTTTCTCTCATGGATGGTGTGACTGCTTGTGAATGTGCCTGCTTAGGAAATTCGATTCAGAGGAAGCTTTGTAAATCAGTCTTTTGTCCCCTCAGCTAGAGACTACCAAAAGTACAAGATTTTGGTTAAAATACTTCTTAAAATCTTCATAGTGTGTGCTTTGCCCATGGATATCAAACTAAATAATAGAAGCAATTATCCTGGTAATCTAATGTGAAAGTATTTTTACTCCTCCCTGCTTTGTAAATGTGAGCATTATATTACCTCTTACCTAATTATTTCAACCTGTACATCACAAGTTTCCTACTTCATCTGAAGGTGCCCTGAGGAAATTCAGAAGGGTGAGGATCAAAATATCACCTAGGTCAAGATCCACTCTCCATAACCACAATAGATCTCCTAGATTTAGTATCTCAGCAGTTTCCATTGCTTTTGCAAGGTATGTACAGATCTGACTCGCCGTGGTATTAGATCTTGGATGAAGCATTGTGAGTCAAATGACTCATCCAAGAGCCTTCTGAAGGCTAAGTGTTTAAACAATGAGAAACGGTAGAGGAAATTGGGGTTGGTCTTCTTGGGTGTGAGTCAACGTTGTGGTGATCAAACTGGTGTTTCTAGGGGTATGAGGCAGTCTGACCAAATTGATGTAGACAGCCTTTTCCCACAGGTAACAGCACGAAAACTAGATGACATAATTCACAGTATAGTAAATTAAGAGCAGATAGGAAATGCACACAGGACTACTGGTTTTCTTTCAAAGGGAATGCACATATTGAATAGATTACTAATGAGGATCCTCAAAGTTGGCAAAATCAATTCATTCACAAGATAGAAGAGTACTAGGGAAGATGAAGGGCAGGATATAAAGGCACGGAGCTTAAAGAGTGAAATAGGACAGGAGCTTATTTGGTCATCCCATCCCTAGAATTTCGGTCATTCTTTTGTGACCTTCCAAATTTAAAAAAAAAAAAAATTATTGCAGACCTAACAATACTGTAATTAAGCATTAACGTTCAAGCTAATGGATCTTTGCTATTGAATATTCAACAGTGGTTTGATGCATTAATTATTTTCCATTGCCGAGATCAGGCATTTTTTATGTAAATTTGAATGTAAGGAATTAAGTTGAAGCATAATACTTAAAAATCACCCAGAACTGTGCTTATGGAAACACTTTAGAGCAAAGGGCAAGAATAGATTTCCCCTTTGTCAAGTCAAGCACATCTTTAGTAGAGTGGGAGAACTATTTCCTTCTCTTCTTGAACCAGGAAAAAAAAAACTATTGTTGGAGCCTCGTGACTATGCTAAACTGGCCAAAATTTACTCAGCAGTGTCCACAGGCAGCCATGTCTTTCAGCACATCCCCTTTACCTTCTTTGAGAAAACATTGGAAAACCATAGATGGTCTTGTAACGGAGACATATTTTTTCCCTTGAAAGTAAGGATGACGAGTGTAGCATTTCCTCAGCTATCCTACACTGATGGAAGACAAAGTGAGAATGACATCCGTTGCACAGCTGGAATTGCAAGCACTGGAATTCCCTGCAAGGATTCAAGCATTGCTTGCCTCTAGGAGGACCAGGCAAGCACGAGCAAACCTCCTGGTCTCCCAGTTGTCCCCTTTGGAATTAGCTCAAGTGAGAATGTTACAGAAGCTAACTCTAATTTCTCAGGGTGAAAAATGGTGCCAGGGGCCACTTTTCTGTAGTAGAGTTGTACCTACTCTATGGAGGTGTTCCTAAGTAGCACAGAACTCTAGAAGAGGGGAAGCAGAAAACCAAATTTCGAAGTCCTTTACCTGTTCAACAACCCATGCTGTGTTGATTGCAATTGCTCTGTGAATCCTACTTACTTCCTGAAATGCCCTCAGAGTGTGGCACAGAAGAGTGAATTATGGCTCAGATCTGGAATGGAAATATATCAAGATAATGGACTCAACTAATAGAGTAATATGTGTTTGGAGAGAGTGACTTTTTTTTTTTTTTTGGTGACTTTTTTTTTAAATTGAATTACTACTGATATGTTATTGTATTAGTTTGAAGTGTACAACATGATAATTTGGTATATGTATATCTTGAAAAATTATTATCAAAATAAATTCAATTGATGTCCATCACTACACGTAGTTACATTTTTCCTTGTGATGAAACCTGTTAAGATCTACCCTCTTAGTAACTTTATTAAATATACAATACAGTATTGTTATACTATGCTGTATGTATTATATCCCCAAGATTTATTTATCTTATGGTTTGAAGTTTGTAACTTTTGTCCACTTTCACACATTTTCCCCTACTCCCAACCCCCTGCCTCTGGGAATCAATCTATTCTCTGTATCTATGATCTTCATTTTTTGTTTGTTTGTTTCTTTTAGATTCCACATATAAGTAATATCATACAGTATTTGTCTTTCTCTGACTTATTTCACTCAGTGTAATGCCTTCAAATTCCATCCCTGTTGTTACAGATAACACAATTTCCTTCTTTTTGTGGCTGAATAATATGTCATTCTCTATATGTATGTGTGTATCTGTGTGTGTGTGTGTATTTCATGTTTCCTTTACCCATCCATCCATTAGTAGACAATCAGGTTGTTTCCATGTCTTGGCTATTGTAAATAATGCTACAGTGAACATAGGGTTACGGATATCTTTTCAAGTTAGTAATTTCCTTTCCTTTGGATAAACATCCAGAAGTGGAATTGCTGGATTGTACGGTAGTTCTATTTCTAATTTCTTGATGAAACTTGATACTGTTATCCTTAGTGGCTGCACCAATTTTCATTCCCACCAGCAGTGCATAAGTCTTCCCTTTTCTCCACATCCATGCCAGCACTTGTTATTTCTTGCCTTTGTGATAAAGTCATTCTGACATGTCTGAAGTAGTATCTCAATGTGGTTTTGATCTGCATTTCCCTAATGATTGTGTTTGTGAGTCAAGAAGTAGCAGTTAAAACTGGACTATGAGGTACCATTTCACGCCAGTCAGAATGGCTGCGATCCAAAAGTCTACAAGCAATAAATGCTGGAGAGGGTGTGGAGAAAAGGGAACCCTCTTACACTGTTGGTGGGAATGCAAACTAGTACAGTCACTATGGAGAACAGTGTGGAGATTCCTTAAAAAACTGGAAATAGAACTGCCTTATGACCCAGCAATCCCACTGCTGGGCATACACACTGAGGAAACCAGAATTGAAAGAGACACGTGTACCCCAATGTTCGTCGCAGCACTGTTTATAATAGCCAGGACATGGAAGCAACCTAGATGTCCATCAGCAGATGAATGGATAAGAAAGCTGTGGTACATATACATAATGGAGTATTACTCAGCCATTAAAAAGAATACATTTGAATCAGTTCTAATGAGGTGGATGAAACTGGAGCCTATTATACAGAGTGAAGTAAGCCAGAAAGAAAAACACCAATACAGTATGCTAACGCATATATATGGAATTTAGAAAGATGGTAACAGTAACCCTGTATACGAGACAGCAAAAGAGACACTGATGTATAGAACAGTCTTTTGGACTCTGTGGGAGAGGGAGAGGGTGGGGTGATTTGGGAGAATGGCATTGAAACATGTATAATATCATATATGAAATGAGTAGCCAGTCCAGGTTCAATGCACGATACTGGATGCTTGGGGCTGGTGCACTGGGATGACCCAGAGGGATGGTACAGGGAGGGAGGAGGGTTCAGGATGGGGGACACATGTATACCTGTGGTGGATTCATGTTGATATATGGCAACACCAATACAATATTGTAAAGTTAAAAAAAAAAAGTCAAAACTAAAAAAAAAACTAGACATGGAACAATGGACTGGTTCAAAATTGGTGAAGGAGTACAACAAGGCTGTATATTGTCACCTGCTTATTTAACTTGTATGCAGAGTACATCATGTGGAATGCTGAGCTGGATGAGTCACAAACTGGAAGCAGGGTTACTGGGAGAAATACCAATAACTGCAGATAGGCAGATGATACCACTCTAATGGCAGAAAGTGAAGAGGAACTAAACAGCCTCTTGATAGGATGAAAAGGGAGAGTGAAATAGCTGGCTTAAAACGCAACATCCAAAAAACTATGATCATGGCATCTGGTCCCATCACTTCATGGCAGATAGATGGAAAAAGTGGAAGCAGTGACACATTTTATTTTCTTGGGCTCCAAAATCACTGTGGATGGTGATTGCAGCCATGGAATTAAAAGACCCTTGCTCCCTGGAAGGAACGCTATGACAAACCTAGACAGCATATTAAAAAACAGTCAGAATGTTGCCAACAAAGGTACATATAGCCAAAGCTATGTTTTTTCCTGTTGTCATGTATGGATGTGAGAGTTGGACCAAATTCTTTTGCTGAGCTCCAAATAACTGATGCTTTTGAACTACAGTGCTGGAGAAGACTTTTGAGAATCCCTTGGACTACAAGGAGATCAAACCAGTCAATCCTCAAGGAAATCAACCCTGAATATTCATTGGAAGGATTGATGCTGAAGCTGAAGTTCCAATACTTTGGCCACCTGATTTAGAGAGCTGACTCACTGGAAAAGACCCTGATGCTGGGAAAGACTGAAAGCAAAAGGAGAAGGGGGTGGCAGAGGATGAGATTGTTAGATAGCATCACTGATTTACTGGACATGGATTTGAACAAACTTTGGGAGATAGTGAAGAACAGGGTAGCCTGGCATGCTGCAGTCCATGTGGTCACAAAGAATTGGACACAATTTAGCAACTGAACACCACCACCAACAAATGATTATGATATTGTGCCCCATTTCATGTGTCTGTTGGCCATTTTTATGTCATATTTGGAGAAATGGCTGTTCAACTCCTCTGACCTCTTTTTAGTCAGGTTCTTTTTCTATTGAGTTGAATAAGCTCTCTGTGTATTTTGACCATAATATTATAAGATACATGATTTGCAAATATTTATCCCATTAAGTCGATTGTCGTTTTGTTTTGTTGATGGTTTCCTTTGATGGTTACAAATACGGAAGCTTTGTAGTTTGATGTGGTCCCATTTGTTTACTTTCGCTTTTGTTGCTTTTGCGTTTGGTGTCAACTCTGAAAAATCATTGCCAATGACAGTGACAAGAGCTTACCCCTTATATTTCCTTCTTGGAGTCTTATGGTTTCAGGCAAAAGTCAACTCAAAATGGATTAATCACTTTTCAAGTGATTGTTTAAAAGTTTAAGCTATAGAGATACAGTTTTCCTAACATAATTTATTGAAGAGACTATCTTTTACACATTATATATTCTTATCTCCTTTGTTGTAAATTAATTAACAACAAAGTGGGGTTTTATTTTGGGGCTTTCTATTCTGTTCTGTTGATCTATTCCATTGTTTGTTTTTATGTCAGTGTCATGCTGTTTTGATTATGATAGCCTTGTAATATAGTTTTAAATCAGAAAGTGAGATGCCTTCAATTCTGCTATTTTTTCCCCTCAAGATTGCTTTGACTATTCAGGTTCCTTTGTAGTTCCATGCGTATTTAGGATTGTTTATCCCATTTCTATGGAAAATGCTATTGGGAAAGTGCTCTTTTTATTTAGTGGAGTCCAAGTGTTCACTGGAAGGTGGGGTATGATTGAGGAGGGGCTCTGCTATTTATTTCTCTTTGGGGCTGATGTCTAACCTGGGAGGTAGTAGTATTTAGCATTTCAAAATGTGCGAGAGTCAAGTCAACTAGGATTCTCATGTGCTTAAGAGAAATGGAACTCTAGACAAATGCTTAATCACCCTGATTGTTTTCTAATTATAAAATGAGGGTATTGACTACTTCATAGGATTAGTCTGAGCATTAAAAGGGATAATTGAAATACCGCATCCACTACCTGGCACCTCATCATCTCTCAAAAATTCTCTTGGTCACCACTCAAAACAAAACACTGGAGAAGCATTTTGGCTTTTGGGTGAGCAGCTTTTTGCATTGCTCCCACCTCTGGGAATCAGATATTTTCAACTCAAGAGGGATACCAATGTTCTGATAATGGGAAGATTTTTCAGAAATCAGGACAAACCGTACATGATGGATTCCACAAATGCAGTCCATATTTGGAGGCATGGTGTGCAGAAGTAGCTGGTGATGATTGTCAAAGGCAGCAGCAGTGCAGTTCAGGGCCTGTTTTGCAGCCTGTCAGTTGTAAGGAGCTTACAGGGCCTCCTGAGTGGAGTGTCTGATAAGAAAGAGTAGTTACAGCCCTATGAACATGATTAAGTACCTTCCACTTACTCTCAATAGAGATTTAATTAAATGTACTGTATATTTCCATGACTGTTTTCACTAAAGCTGTAGAGATTCTGAATGGTTATTGCTGCAATTATTAACATGAATAAATGATTCAAGGGATGATATTAGGAATTATAATGGCACTTGGAGTGGCTAAGAGCAAACAATTATAGTGCAGACAATATTAGTCTTTTCCTTTCTTCCTAAACTGGTGGTTGCATCTGCTCCTAACAGCCATATCCTTGAATGTTTGAAAAATTTCTTCTATTGATTCATCCTCCAACATCAGAGCAGCACCACGAGAATGAATGGCATTATGTTAATAGATAGGTGACAGAGGAAGGGTGATTGTTATTTCCTTCTTTGTTTATCTCTTTTCAAATTGTCTGTAATAAATATATTGAGAGATTATTTGTTTGGCCAAGAAGCTCTGAATCATAAATATATGGGTTTAAGTCCTAGTTGTGCTGTTTTTGTTTTCTTTAAATTCCTTAACCTTTGGTTCTTTGTTTTTGCATCTATACAGTGGAGGAAATGACACTCCCACTTGTGAGGATTATATGAGACCATAAAGGTATAGGAAGTGCTTGGCACAATGCCTGGCATACAGGAGAGTAGTCAGTCAATGATACTCATTTAAAGGTTTTGGTTCATTGCTATTATAATAATAATTATTATTTTTACTTGAAGAAAGAAATATAAATGAAGGCAAATATGAAAATGAATACACTTCAAAATGTCAAATAAGAATACATTAGCAGGTGAAAGGGGAAAATATTTCATTCCCTGAAAGGTACATGGGATACTGCTTATGTAGTAAGGAGAGTTTTATTCCTGTGTTGATGAGGGGCAGCTCAGCCAGTCTTTCCCCACAAGTAAGTTCATTTGATCCCTGCGTGAAAGGTCTGAGTGGGCATTGCCTTCTCCCTGTGCAGAAGAAACTGAGCTCAGAGAGGTAACGTTTAGCCCAGAAACTAGAAGGAACTACAACTCAATGCCTTTTCCCCAGGCGATTTATGCAGAATGCTGCTGGGCAGGTAGGGTCAGCTGCCAGTGTATGCACTACCACAAGGGAGTGGGAGCTGAAATTCAGTCCCTGAATGAGACTGCATTCTTCGGGAGGCCAGGCACCTTTCCACAGCACAAAGGCCCTTCACATGCCAAGTCATGTGCTCAAGATGCTGCATCCACCCAGAGGGGGCGCCTTTTGCTTATTCAAACAAAGGAATGCTACTGGCTAGCCGGGCACGCAGCCAGGCTCCGGCTTCATTTCTATAGTCCCTCTTTGGGGGGAGGGGGTGTTCCTTCTTTTTATCGTAGCAATGCAACTGTCTTTCCCATTTGCTTTTTTTTCTTCCTTTTTCCCCCTCAGGATATAGAACGGTTGTGCAGATTTTGTGATTCTTTGTGTGTATGTGTGTAATTTCTACATCCTGTCCTTAAATTTTTTATTGGGTTTTATTTAATATAAAATGCTTTTCCTATCAATTAGACAGGGTATTTAAAAGATTTATTTTTCATCCTCATGGTTCTTCATTATTTACAATTCTCTATGACTTGAGTTTATTTGAAAACTTGGATATCTCACTTCTCAGACCAACATCCAAGTCGTTTCTGTAAATAAAAAGCCTGGAGTCACTTAACTTAATTTCAAAGACTCCCCTACATGAAGTTAAATGGAATAGTCTTGAGTTTTCTGGTATTAATCTATGCTTTTAAGTAGTAGTATTATATTGCCATCTTATTTTATCATAATTCTTTTTTTAATGTTCTGGGATCACTCTTGAAACAAACAAGGTTATAATAATAAGTGATAATTCTTAAGAATTCTAAAGTGTCTCTAATTTCTGCTTATTTTTATGAACGCTCAGGACAGTATCGTTTGGTTTCCTAACCTTATCATTTCAGACCAGCTGGAGCTGCATTTGCAATCCTGGTTGATGAGGCCATCCATCATGGAGCCTGGTGGGTCTTGCCTTGGCCAGAAACGGGATCATTCTGCACTGGGCTTTGCTCTTGATGAAGTATGTTGGTGTGAGTCAGACTTCTCTTCGAACAGGCATGAAGTCATATCCCCCACTCTGAAAATGTGCTTCTTCCTTCAAAGAGCTGAGAGTCTGGCAGGGGAACTCGTGTGTATCTGAGTTCATTTCACAAACAGTTTGTATTATTTGTATGACTGTGAGCACCTAGGGGCTGGGGCTGGGCTGGGTCTTAACCATTGTTGTATTCCCCACCCTACTTGGCATGAACTTTGTGATATGAAGAACTCAGTGTTTTCTGAATTGAAAAGAAATAGCTACCAACCTCTGGTAAACTATAACAAGAATGATAAATGCAATGGAAAGAGAGAAAGAATGGAGCAGATATCATTTGTTCATCAGTTCATATAAGTAGTCATTCTTTTCTTGCCTTGTATCTGAAAGATATTAAGTCCATGATCTAGGAAGACTTGAAGGATCAAGCAGATGAGCTGGCACCTGCAGAATAGGTAAATTTTGAGTACAGAGATCAGGAAGAAAAGGCACAGAGGTTGGACACTGAAGGTTGGACTTGGGGAGGTGTGACACATGTTCTCTGGCTAGAGCTTAGGGGTCTGTGCTGTCAGTAGAACAGAATCTGAAAAAGGGGCTGGAGTCCAGTCATGGGATGGACTCCATCCCACCCCAAGGAAGCTACTGATGAGTGAGAGATACAGTACAGTTAACCAGAGAGAACCACCCTCTGCAGTCAGGCAGTCCTGGGCACAAATGGCCCCTCTGGATACATGATTTCACATTTCTAACTCTTTATGCATTTGTAAAATAGGGTGCTAATAATGGTTAAAAGAGTGCAAGAGCATGGTGCTCTTAAAGGTGACTGGCATAGACAAGGACTGGCATGTAATAGATGCTCAACAGGGTAGGTTAACCCTTGTCTCCGTTTCTAAGCAACTCTGATCAAAATAATTATCTTCTTACAGAGTACAAGTTAAAAGCTATATCTTCTCTATATTTTCAAGTAGCAAATATCTGATTTAGTTTTTAAGAACCACACATTCAGTTGGTCATTCCTTGGGTAATCTGGTCATTTTTTGGTTAATGGTATCCTGTTTCTTAGCAAATTCCTGGCCCTTCTGGTATTCTTCCCACACTTCATGTCCTTTGAAATCTATCAGTCTGCCCACCTGTGCCTACCCTTCCCCATGGCCTCCCTTTAATATGCAGAAATTTTCATGCACACCTGAGTTACATTTTAAATTGGCTATTTGTATCTTCAGATAGAAAAGTTAAAGGTTATTTGCAAGCACTACTTCCATGAAAATTTAATAGGCAGGTATTTTCCATGTATGTTGCTGCTGCTGTTGCTGCTAAGTCGCTTCAGTCGTGTCCGACTCTGTGCGACCCCATAGACGGCAGCCCACCAGGCTCCTCTGTCCCTGGGATTCTTCAGGCAAGAATACTGGAGTGGGTTGCCATTTCCTTCTCCAATTTTCCATGTATACTTGGTAATAAAACAAAAGCCAAAGAGAAATCATTTTTATTACATGAATGCATTTAAAATTATACTTCAGCATTTTAATTATCCCTTCGGTAAGCTCTCACTCTTTCTAAAAAGTGAAACTCAGGTCCAGTGCAAAGTTTTGTCCACAATGAACTGTGCAATATTTGTATTTGCATTTCCTATATTTGATTTATAATCAAGCAGGAGACCTTTACTTCCTTGGTCACATGATGGTGTGTATGTGCTTAGTCACTGCAGTCTTGTCTGACTTCCAGGCAAGGATACTGGAGTGGGTTGCCATGCCCTCCTCCAGGGGATCTTCCCAACCCAGGAATCAAATCCGCATCTCCTGCATTGCAGGCAGATTCTTTACCAGTGAGCCACTGGGGAAGCTGAGGTAAATGCAAAATACTTTGTGAATATTTAACTATTTAGATATTCTTAAAGAATCACTCTGCTCACCAATATTTTGCCTCTCCTTTTTCCACATAATTGGCAAAACTGAATTTCCCTACCTCCTGGAAGCTGGTGAAATCAAAGGTCTTGCTTTGGCCAACAAGACATGAGGGGGAACGGTGTGTCACTTCCAGGTGGAAACCTTTAAGCGCCAGGGAGAAACTTGCTATGTTCCCTTCCCCTGACAAGGTGACGGGTGATATTCCAGATGGTGGAAGCTCTAACAGCCTGTGCCACCCACATAGACTAGAACCCCAGCCATACCGAGTGGGACGTGTGGCACAAGTGAGACATAATCCTTTGTTGTTGTTGCCTAACTTTTTATTATGAGCTAATTGTATATTCACATGCAGTTGTAAGGAACAGAACAAAGAGATCCCATATACCCCCCATCCAGTTTCCCTCAGTGGTAGCATCTTACTCAACTACAGACAATACCGCAGCCAGGAACTAGGCATTGATGAAATCCACTGATCCGATTCAGATTTCACCAGCTGCATGCGCATTCATTTGTGCTTGCTTGTGCGTGTGTTACTTTGTTCTATGACATTTTATACTTGTGAGATTTGTGTGGCCACCACCAGAATCAAGATAAAGAGCAGTAGCATCACAAGAATCCCTGGCGCTACCCTTTCATAGCCACAGTCACCTCCCTCCTTTCCTCCTTTTCCCTAACTCCTGGCAACTGCTAATTTTCTCTCCACATCTACACATTTGCCATTTTAAGAATATGTAAATGGAAGCATATAATATGTAACATTTAATTATTTGTATTGCGGTAAAATATGGAAAACATAAAATGTGCCACCTTGACCATTCTTTAGGAAGTGTGCAATTCAGTGGCACTAAGTGTATTCACAGTGACGTGCAACTAAATGGGCAAACTTTTAAAACTGGCTTTTTCAGTAAAAGTCAGCATAATTCCCCTGCAGTCTATCCAGGTGGTTCAGGAAAGGTACTGGGATGATAATATCCAATGCTTAGGTGTATTAAGAGGAAGAAGAAGAAGAGAAAGAGGAGGATTGGGGGAGGGGCAGGTAGGAGGAGAAGAGAAAGCAAGAAATAGCAGCCACCTCGGAATTTTCCACTTGAGGTTTGGCATTTTCTCATCTTGGAATTTGGCTGCTGAGTGTCTCTGAGGCTACTGGGAAGCTTGTGAGAAGATTCTCATCCCGAATGAATTTAAAGTCTTTGAGTTCAGTTGATATGACTTAATCAAGATTGCTAGAAACTATTATAGCCAATTAATGGAACTCTAGTTACTAGAATAGGGGGTAGTCCCTATTTTCAAAAGTGGAAACACTCCTTTATGCTCCCCACAAGTAAGCATCCTTTTCCCATCATGACCCTGGTAGATTTGGAAGCCCACCCCAGGTCCCAGCATGCTTTTCAGTGAGTATCCGGAGCTGAAGAGAACCACTTACTAGGAGCTGTGCCAGGCTGTGATTCCCTCTTCAAGGAACTGCTTGCCAAGGGAGCTGCCCATGGTGGTCATATTTTATTAGCTTCTACTCACCAAGAAGTTATTTGTCACAAAGAAGGCTCCCCATCCTTACTTGGATTTAGTTTCAAGCAAATGGGATGGTGCCTTGCCACTCTCTGGCAAGTGGAAATGGGTGCTCAAGGCAGAGAGTCAGGCTCCGGGGAGGGAATTTAGAGGACTGGAGGATGTAGGGCTTTGAGTCTGAGATGGAGCATGATGGATGTAAGAATGCACTCTGCTTGGGCTGTTAAAGCCACTGGGAGCTCTGAGGCAGGGAGCTTGAATATCTTGATTCCAAGAGCATCTATTTTTTGCTTACTCATTCATTCAACAGTAAGTACCTATTCTGTGAACAAGATCTTTCCAAACTAAAGAGGCAAAAAGTGTACCCTCGTGGGCTTACATTATACAAGGAAAAGAAAGATAACCAAGTCATATGTAACCAACTTTATGTAATATCGTAGAAGATGAGAAACATTGTGGACAAAAACAGGTAGAGCAGAGTGAGGGGGATTGGGAGTGTTGAGGGTGAGCAAGTGGTAGCCTTCAGAAGGTAGTTTGGGCAAACCTGGGCTTCCCCTGTGGCCCATCTGGTAAAGAATCTGCCTGCAATGCTGGAGACCTGGGTTCGATCCCCGGATTGGGAAGGTCCCCTGGAGAAGGGAAAGGCTACCCACTTCAGTATTCTGGCCTGGAGAATTCCATGGACTGTATAGTCCATGGGGTCGCAAAGAGTTGGACACGACTAAGTGACTTTCACTTTCACTTGGGCAAACCTAAGTGAAACTTGAGAGGGTTGAGGGATTAGACGAGAGTACCTGCAGGAAGAACGCTTCAGGCAGAGGGAATGCTGGAGCAAAGACCCAGAGGTGGGTCTGGCACATTTGTGAAACAGCAAGGAGCACCATGTGGCAGAAGTCAGGAGAGCAGTGGGGAAGCATTAGGACATGGGGTCAGAGAATAGACGGCAGATGATGGGAAGACTGGCTTTTTCTCTGAGAGGGAGGGTCATTGAAGTCTAACAGAGTATGTACTTTGGTTACTTTGTTGGGATCACACCATAGGGCACAGGGTAGAAGGGAGCCGTGGTTAGAGGCCAGAGCTCCAACCTAAGAAAGAGTTAGTCTTGGCTTTGACTAGAATGGAGGGAAAGTTAGAAATTACAGAATTTTGGATCTGTCTTGAAGAGAGAGTCAGCAGAATTTGCTTTCCCATGTATTGGATGTGGGGTACAAGAGAAGGAGTCGAATTCCAGTGACTGAAAGAATTTTGGCCTGATCAAAGGGAAGGCTGATCTGGGGAAGGTGGAAAGTAGAGCAGCTTTTGCAGGCAGATCAGGAGAGAGTTTTCGACGTGCTGAGTTTGTGACATCCAAAGGCAGTGGGTATGTGAGTTTGGGGTTTGGAAGAGAAGTCTGGCCTGGAGAAGTTGGGAGTTAGTGGCATATGGTTGACATGTGGGATCACCAAGGGGACTGCCGACAGAGAAGAGGTGAAAATCGAATGAGCCCAGGATGCTCCAGTGTGAAGAGCCAAATGAGAGGACACAGAGCAGAGCACACGAGGCACGTGCGTGACACAGAGTCAGGGATCAGTGCATGGCACCTCTGAGGGCTGTATTTCTTATTTTGTTCATTGTATCCATATTGCCTGTTTTTTTGTATCCATCTAGGTTAAGAAGGGATGACCTTGAATATATCTTTTTTCTGGCCCTTCAAGAGTGACAATTCAGCTCCCCAAAAGTCCTTGCTGTGGTACAAACAGATACTTGTTAAAATTGGGAGGAAGTTTGAGACGACCTGTGGTGATCACTGGCCATTTTCAAGTATTTTAACCTTGGCAGGCCCTGCATTAGGCCTGAGGAATAGCACAGAGATGACTAGGAGGACACCGCTGCTGTCCTCAGAGTGTACACAGGCTGGCAGGGAGCCACAGAGCTATGGGGCTACAACTAAGCACAGAATGAAATAGAAAGAAAGTTTAATTGTGAATTCAGGGTTTAAGATGAGATGACTAGTAAGTGGACATGGACATTTATTCACATATATAGATCAATACATATGTATGTTTATTGGCTTTTGGAACATGTAAGCACCAAAGGGATGTAATCATCTGATGATTGAACTAATGGACAGTTAAAAGGACTTGGGGTGGGAACAGAGAGGCAAGTTCAGTAATGTGTCAAACTGGAAAAGTCTGGGAAACAATGGAAAAGAGTTTTCAAAGAAAGGACTCAGGCCCCGCCCAACTTTCTTTGATGTTCTGCCAGCTTCCTTCAGAATCCCACACTCATTCACCTTGACCTGGACCTCTGGCTTTCACCAGTGTGAGAAAAGTACTTTGATCTGCTTAAAAACAGGGTCTTGGAAAGGTGATGAGGTTCCAAGGGGGTTCTTGGCAGACAGTCCTTGCAGGCTGCCAGCCCCAAAGGCAATTTGGGGTCCTGCTGCTATTGGCTCAAGCAGTGGCACCTCGGTGAGGTCTGGAGAAGACTGCATTATTCTGAAATCCTGAACCAAGAGGGAAATTGGAACTCAGGGTGGAAAGTCGGGTTCCCATTGGAAACTCTGATGTCACAGTCAAATTCGCTACTGTTCACAGTTGGGTTCCCCATTTGACAGCTGAGGCTTGAAACAGAATCCTTTTTGAAATCAGAAAAAAAGAACGCATTGGGCTGAATTTCAGGAAATGCCCTAATGATGAAATCTGGGAAATGGCAAACGTGCATAACAAGGGAAGTGGTAGGAGGCCCAAAACTTGAGTCATTCAAAACCATGTTGGAGACATCACTGGAAAAAGTTGAGGGAGAAGGAGCCTTTCTTAGTGGAAAGTCCATGAACCACCCCTCCCCCACCCCAAGGTTATAGTGGCACATCTCAGAGCGCTTGACAGAGGCCGACTTCCAGATATGTCCTGGTCTCTTCTACATCATATATACTGTGTACTTACAGCACAAATAAATCACAGCACACACTTCCCATTTTCTCATGTCCTAGATAGACATCATTGTCTCTTCAAGTCAAAGTTCTGAAACTTTAGAACTCAAGACAAAGTTCCAAAAACAGATTTAGGAACAAATATGATAAAGAAAAATAATAAACTCTAGTTAATTACAAATCAGTTTTACAAAGCGAGGCCCATAGATTGTCTCATTGGAGCCCAGCCTCTCCTCTGGGTTGGGCATTCTCTTTTTGTAGGTTAGATTATTAAGATTTCATTTAGCCTGGACTTCTACTTCAAGAGATGGTCATGGTCATCATTAAACTAGTGACTGCATCTCTGTCTCCAGAGCTGACCACCATAACCTTTTTGAAACTCCCATCAAATGATGTTTCTGGAACACAGTAACTGCTTAGTTCTTCTTCTGTTTCCCTTCTTCTACCCTCTTTTGTAAATACACATTTCAAAGTCTACTTCCTAGAAACTTTATTGCTTATAAATACCTTTAGAGGACCATCCTGTCATTCCAAAGGCTTGACTTTCACTTCGATATACATAATCCCCTAATCTGAGTCTTTTGTCCTAAAAATTGTACTGAAATTTAAGTCCTTGCATATGAAACTCCTCTGACAAAGAACAAACTGAAAAACTTACCAGCCACTTTTAATTCACTACACCCAAAACCGAGACCATTTTCCATGACTCCATCTTGGTAACACCCAACTCATCCCAACTCGTCTCCTGGGCCCGAATCCTGGAGACATCACTGACTCCTCCTCTCTTGCTTCTTACATGCAATACCCTCTTAACTTCCCCATTCTGCCTCTTCAAGGTACACATATCCCTTCCTTTTGTTTTCCACTCTCTTAGTTCAGATGCTCATTATTTCTCACTATGGTCACAGCTTTTTGATTGCTGACAATGATAACAATAGCTAATTTTTTATGAAAGCCTAGTTGAGGTAGGCTTCCCAGGTGGCACTAGTGGTAAACAACCCACCTGCCAATGCAGGAGACGTAAGAGACACAGGTTCAATCCCTGGGTTGGGAAGACCCCCTGAAAGAGGAAATGGCAAACCCACTCCAGTATTCTTGCCTGGAGAATCCTATGGTCAGAAGAGCTATGGTTCAAAAGGTCGCAGAGAGTTGGGCATGACTGAGTTGACTTAGCACGCATGCATGCACTGTGTTGAGGCACAGTTCTGAGCAGTCTGTGAATAACCCAACACTGTGAATCAGCCACTGCCATGATCCCCACTTTACAATGGGGAGACAGAAGTTCACAGGCAAAGTATTTTCCAAGGTCACATCTTGGATCAGAGGAAGAGCCACAACTCAAGTTCATTTGAGTGTCAGTGCCTGAGCTTACATTCCCTTTCCAAGTTGCTTCCCAACAGAAATGTCTGTCTGATAGTCAAAATGCTACAAAAAGTGGTCTTAGCCCACTTTTCCAACTTTAGTTTCCAGTTTATCTGTTCCTTTCACTCTAAGCTACCACTTTTGCAAAATATGGTCCCTTTCTCTCTACAGCTTTCCTTCCCGTAATATCAACCTTTGAGATTTATATAAAAGCATACACCTCCCAAAGATTTCATAGGTAACCCACTTGGCATCTATTTCTCCTGCATGTGCCCTCTGTGAGGTTTGTCTCAGCACCAGAATGCTGATCTGCCTGCCCTAGTATTACCTGAGTGTACACATGTCTGTCTCTCTCACTTGTGTCTCAAGAACAGACTGTTGTTCAACTCTTCTCTGTTTTACTCCCAACCCTCACCTCAGTGCCCAGTGCAATGTCTGGCATGTGACAATTCTTCAGTATGTTTTGGCAGAATTGAATAGTTGACTTGTGTTTGCTTGGGGTTTGGATTATTAATGATGGTGCCAGAGGGGAGAAAGATGGTCACTCTGATCAGTCTCCTTCTTCTCATGATATAGATGATATTCTTCATATAGATCCTGAAGGGTCTTTAAGCTTCATCGTCTACAGAATGCACCCTATACGGGCAGCTTAGAACTGGAGCTCAGTGTTCAACCTCCATAAGCAAAGCATTTTACTTACTCATGGGCACTAATTCCCTCTGAAACAATTCTTTCTGTTCTTCAGCTCCAGCACCTAGTTCCACAATGATAAATGCTAACGTCTACCAAGCTAATATCTCCCAAACTTTACAATTATAATCTCCATTTGATCTTTAGAACCATTGGATGGGGTGGATTACTACTATTTTCCCTCTTTTCTGGATGAGAATGTTGAGGTTCAGAGGACTGAGCTGCTTTCCAAGATCACTCATCTAGTGCGTGGTGAAGCCAGATGCAATCCGACGCCCACACTCTTAACCACCCAACCACAGCATCTCTCTAGAGGCCTGACATCAATAAATGTTAGTTTCTCTTCCTCCCTCTGATGTCCTCTCCCCCCGCTCCCCACACACACACACTCTCAACCAGCAGAGTTGAGACATAGCAGCCTTAGCTCAGCACAGCTGACGGCTCCTGGCCCTCTGCTGTGTCCTCGTGTGCCGGGGCAGGATGCCTTTACAGCCGGCTGCTCCTATGAAGTTGTCCACTCACATCCTGGTCATCATTAATCCCCCACTAAGCTGCTTGAGAGGATGAAACAGTGGGAACCGCCGTGGCCCTGCATGGGTCGAGCCCCCTTGGAGATGGGACGTGAAGTCTTGGCACACCATTGGCCATGAGTCACAGAGAGCCCGAGCTGTGTACCAGGGAGGTGGCCGGAAACCACAGGCCCTGGTTGCGCTCTTGCAGCCACAGGCTTTCGAGAGGCTGCGTGACTGTGGTGGCTCAGCTGCTCGGCCCGGCCACCCTCCCACCCCCGGCAGTGCTGGGCCGTGTTTGTCTTGGCAGATTGGCACGTGGAACCTTTCCTGCCTCTGTCGGTGCTACTGAGGGAGACGCATCCGCTTCCTGAGGCTCTGCTCCCCGCTCTGGCAACCACAGCCATTTTGTGCAGCTCCTTCCTGCTGTTCGAAGACATGTTTATGGGCAGTTGGGACACAGGGACTCTTCACCTTGGCAACAGCTTCTCACCAAGCCAACAAATGGTCTTTGAAGTGGTCTTCGTTCCTGAGTAAACAGAACATTTATCTTCCAGCAACAGACACCCTTTGTTTGGCTCCCAGGTTCACCCTATCTTGATATGAAATGGTCCCTCCAACCTCAGCTGCACCCAAGAGTCTTCCACTCTCCAGTTGACATCACTCCTCTCTTAATTAATTCCTGTTAGACTCAATGCATGAAAAATTCTGTGTGTCTTTTTCATTAAAAAAAGTTTGTTCAACTCATTTAGCTGTTCGTATGTCCACTGCACTTTGTGATGCCCACAAGAGACTGAAACACGGTTCCAGGCATCAGGAACCTAGGGAAGACTCGAATCCCCATGAAAAGTTGGGTAGCATTGCACACTGATCAGCACAGGAGTTGAGCTGGGTGTGAAAGGAAGCCCCCAAGTAATTCTCCTGTCTGTGGTGAAATAACCAGAAAAAGGTTCATGAGCCTAACCATAGAACAGTTGAACCTGCATCTCTCTCTCATGACTGCTTGTGAGGATTAAATGAGACAATGTCATATCAGAGTCTCTTACACTTAATATCACCTCAGGACTGGAAGCAGTGATTGTTTCTCACGTTTAGGATGTGGAAACATACAGGCCATCACCCTAATGTATAAAAGCCCCTTCTTCCAACATGAAACTGGACAAAATCAACGTAGAAAACAGTTTCAGATGTCCACCCAAAGCAAGAGTATCTGCTTAGAACTAAAGCAGCCTTTGCTGAGATACCTACAGGGGTTGCAAAACTGAAATCATTGAGTTATTTGTACAAGCTCATCTGGATTTAGCCTTTTGGGATCAAAGACAGATGGCAGAAGTTTTCACTTAATCCAGCTTCCAAACCTTCCTTCTGCCACCAATCATGCAAGCAGCCAGCCTCTGCACTGAGAGCACCTTGAGAGAGGGCCCTGGGATGCTCTCCCATCACAGCCTGACTGTGAGGTCCCAACCGTGATGCTGCTTCAAAGCATTTAGACCTTGCAGACCATGAGACTGTATTTTAACATGTCACCCAGGATTCGGATTCTACTTCTGTTCCTACATGGAAACTCATGTTTGCCTCTCAGGTTGCATCCTTTAGGCTTTGAAAATACCAAATGGTGACCACCCTGGATCATGTGCTCTGAGGAAAGACTTGCACTCTGGACAGGCCAGTTTGAATGCTGAGCCACAAGTATTGACTTCTGAACCTCTCCTAATGTGTCTTTTTGGCGCCTTATATATTTTTGCTCAAGGCTGAGATCTGTTCTCATTTTCTCTAGATTTTTTTAATGCATCCCTAATAAATGCAAGTTGATGTAGTCTAAACACTTGAATTTGTAGCAGCTGTAGGCTTACCTATTTGAAGTTTGTGGGTGAGACTTCTTCCTTGGAGGACATATCAAAAAGCAAGGCAGTGAAGTCATGAGAAGTATGTAAGGTTTGTGTTTTTTTGTTTGTTTGTTTTTTTTTTTTGTTTTGTTTTTAAGTAAAAAGACTGAACTCAGAGAGCATATATCTTCATTCTTCAAGGTTATGATCTGGTCCAGATGTTTTCTACTCTGTCCAACATTTACAGGCTTCTTTTCTGTGGCCATAGGTGTACAGAGTAGAGATTTGACTTTCCTTTGAATTTTCTGCCATTAGTAAGGCCCAGGGTCAATGTGAAATATGTATTGACTAGATACATTTTTCAGAAAGCACTAACATTCTTCTTCATAGAACACAGTGTTTGGTGTACTTGAAAGAGATTAGCTTGTTTAGAATATTCACCTTTGAGGAAGCTGGGAATGTCTTCCTTGATTCCTTTCCTCCCTCCCTCCTTCCACCCATCCATCTATCCATTTCTCCATTCAACACATGTATACACATTTATGTTAAGCATCTGTTGTGAGCCAAGCAGTGAGCTAACTATTAGAGATTTAAAGCAGAATAACCCACCACCTGACTTTTAATCTAGTAAAGAAGGAAAAAGATGTGAAGTTAAATGGGGAAAGTGATGTAGCCAAAACATGAGTTCATTGAGGAAGTTGCACTGACAGATGGGGAAGAGCTTGCTTATGGAATCAGGCAGATCTGGTCTTCAAACTAGCCCTGCCACTAACAAGCTCTGTGTCCTTGGGCAAGTTATTTAACTCTAGTGAGACTTGCTTTCCTCGTCTTAAAATGGGGGTCACAGTAGTATTTGCTTCATAGAATAGTGGTGAGGATTCCTGAATGAAATAAGATCATCATGGAAAGTGTTGAGTACAGTGTTCAGCACTTAGTAGATACTCAACTTTTCTATCGTTAGAATTAGTGATACTGTCTGAGAAAGCCTTACAGGAGAGTTAACCTTGGCCTTGACCTTGGGTAATAAGTAGAGATTTCCCAGGTGGAAAGGGGGAAAGGACGCTGCAAGTGGAAGGAATAGCATGGATGACCTGGAGTCATTTCAGGGGATGGAATCCTGGATTGAGGGGGGAGGGAGGAGTGGAGAATAATAAGCAGTTTCTTAGCTGTAAGTTAACCTCCGGAGCTCCTAAGCTTTAAGTTTTATTGTCCACTCTCAAAACCTCAGCAACTCTCAGGTATTTTCCAAAGGAGACCAAGATATTTGGCAAAAGACTCAGTAGACCTCCTGTCTTTCCTCTTCCTTTGCCTGCAGATGCCTTCGTGGTCTTCTCTGATACAAGTAATGAAGGACTGAGAATTGGGAATTCTGGAGTCTCTGGGTAAGACTAGTGAGATGATGGTTGAACAAGATGGTCTCCAGGGTTCTTCCAGTTCTGAGTCACAATTTCAAGCCACAAGGATTCACCAGCCATGTAAATTAAGTTCAAGGTCACATACTGAGCAAATAGCCAAGCCAGTATTTGAACCCAAGCCATCTAGTCCTAGGTTTTGCTCTTATTTTTTTTTAAAGCCTTGTTCTTGTCTCTATGCTCTTGTGCCCAACAGTTCTGTCAGGGACAAGTATAACGTTCCCTGCTTGTTGTTAATTTGTATTTTAAGGACTGCAGTTGTTCTCAGATTCAGACTTAGAATTTAGTTTGGGAGCAAGTGGGTTTTGTGGTCTGTTTAGTTAAAATTCTAGAACACAGAGTCTTCAGCTTTTCTTCTTTCAGGATGGGAGATTGCTCTGAAAAGCATCACTCCCATTCAAAATATGGGAGTGTTTACAGAAAATTTTCCCCTGTACTGTGGGTGGGTCTCTAGGCCTGAGACTCCTGGAGAGGAAATTCATTCATTAGTCTCATTGATCTTGTCACGCTCAAGGTGGCCAGATACCATATTTTGCAGCACAGGTGAGAAGGAGAGAGAGAGGGAGTGTGTGTGTGTGCGCCTGTAATAAAGTGCATCATCTTCAAGCAAGGCTTCTTGTCCTCTTGGAAGTTCAAAGTGTAGAGGTGACATATCCTGTTTTAAATTGAGGATGGTATTTTCAAATATGTTAAAACAGCACTTACTATCAAAGGGTTGAAAGGGATATGCTTAAAGGTAATAACACCTTATTGGCTTAGAGGCACCTCACTGTCTTTAAAATGCTTTCTTGGCATAGAGTGTAAATGTTACTGGCTTTGAACTCACTCCTGAATTATGCAAAGCTTTTGTCCCTCTCTTGACTGCCAAATGTTTCCGAGCCTGCTTCAGCAGTGTCTCGCTGAGAGGCCACACTGCCGGAGATCATCCAGCGGCTGTAAAATCTGACAGCCTGAGTGAGGGAACCCAAATCTGTTTCTTATTGAGTAGCCAAGATGGTTGGGTGACTCCACAGCCAGCTATAGATCACTTTAATGGACGGCAAGGGACGTGTCATCTCAGTAGCATCTGCGTGGAGTATCTTCCTGGACCGTCCGAGTCTGAAGAAGGGCCAGGTGTGGCTGTGCACTTTCATAACACCCCTTGACTGTGAGCAAAGCCCACCGCCCCACACACCCTAGGCTTTTCCAGGACCTCTTCTATTGTGAGCTTGGTAGCTTGGTCTTTGGAATTCAAGAATTGAGTTAAAAGATAACTTTCTGGTACCAAGCACTCTGCTCTCCTTCTCATGCGGAATTCCCTTCATTATCCAAGCTCTTTCGTCTCTGACTTACAGTAAATAATTGTCCACAGCTGTTGTGAGCTGGTTTATCCTCCAATAAAGGTCAGGATGGCTGACTAGACATCAGAGGAAAAACTTCTAAAATTTGCTGTTTAGACTAACTTCCATCTATGTTTATCTCTTTTGTGTTTGTTGTAACTAAATAGGCAAGTGTGGGTTGTGGTTAAAGCATGACCAGGCAACCTGGCTGTCATGGTTTTCTTTCTTGTTCTAGTTAATTCTGACCCATGTGAAATTCTCTCCATCCTCCCATTCCTCAGTTTCCCCAGCTGCCACACACAGACCAGTAGTCACTGGTTTCTTTCACAGACTTCCTCAGGGGAGTCAGTGGGGGTCCACTTGTCCATAAGTCATGAAACCACATACTGGAGACCAGTTTTCTTTACAAGACTGAGGGAGGGTCAGTTCATCTCCATCGCCTGACAGGCTTCACCTAAAGCTGAATCAGCCACAGACTCAGACTGCTGGAGCTCACAGTGTAGACAGAAGTGCTCCAAGGAAAAGTTTACCTTTAACACCAGGAGGCCTAAGAAGCAGAAAGAAACCATATCCCAGCAGGAAGTGGGATCCTTCGGTGCATTTCCATTAACCAGAGGAGAAGCGGGAAGACTTCTGCCACGTACGTTTCCAGATGGGATTTCTGGGCTTGGCTTGCAGTGGGGCCCACACAGGCTCTCCAGCTGTGTCCTGAGATCTCTAGAGGGAGGCCTAGCAGCAGGATGAAGCGGGAGATGTCCTCCCAGGGATAAAAATTTATTAGGTTAAAATCTAATGCAAACACAATTTTCTCTGGAAAGACCAACACAAGGAGCAAAAAGATAAGCAAAGATGATTCCAAAGAAAACGCGGCCCATTGCGATGAATGGTTAGGCAGGAAGGGAGGCAAACTGCAGGCCAGGGACAGAGAACAAGGACCTTCTGAAGACTTCTGCAAAGGAAGCTCCTGACCCTCCAGTGGCAGACATTATCATCTCATGCCTAGAATATTTCTGAGGCTGCTGAGCGGGCCTCCCTGACCTCAGTCTGTGATTTGTTGAATAATTTACTCCCATCATCAGGCTAATTTGGATATAGAGCAGAAAGAGCATGGTATAAAGTAAAACCTCTTGAATCAGACAGACCTGAAGCTGTAAGAGTTATTTAACCTCATTGGACCTCAATTTTCTTTCCTATAAATTGGGGATAATAAGAATGTTATTCCCCTGTAAGACCCTTGTGAAGATTAAATGAGATATTGCCTTAGTACACTACCAAACACATCTGAATTCTTCAATAAACGTTAACTGTTACTCCTAGCACCACCACTTCCCAGATTACAACCCTTTCATGACTCTCCGTGGCATAAAGACTGAGCATTTTTTTTTTTTTTTTTTACAAACTGTGGCTCCAGCTTGCTTTCTAGACCCGTGCTATGTAATAATGGAAATGTTCTCTATCTGTGCTCTCCAAGATGGTAGCCACTGGTTACATGTAGCTACTGAGCACTTGAAAAAGGAGTATGATTGGGAAACAGAATTGTAAATTATATTTCATTTTAACTAGTTTAGTTTTAAATCATCACAGGCAGCTAGTTGTATTAGACAGGGCAAGTCTTAGACTTTTGCATTTCCCTCCAAAAGCATCTGCTCCAACCAAATGGATTTCTTCACCTCTTGCTTTTTTCCTTCTAAACCTTCAAGTCTACAGGGTGCTGCATACAGCCATGTGATTTGTGCACTGTGACAAAAATTGCCCAGCTGAGGAGAAAGTAAGATGGGAAGCTGAGCCAGTGCTTGACTTACCAACATGGCTTACCATGCTTGTTTCCTGGTGCTGGGCTATGTCTACAGGGAGGGAGGGCCCTTTTTCATAACTCTCTGTATAGAAGGGGGGCCTCTCTCAAAGGTGCCTTATGCCAGCAGTGTCCCTGTATGCCCGTCCTCCTGCTTATTACCTCCCTGGCCAAAGCCATCTTGTCTTATGAGCCTAGCCCAGACTCCTGCTCACTCACTAAGCTTCTTCCTCCTCTGAACTTCCAGAACTTTCTTCATCTATGAGACATGGTAGTGGCCAGTGATGAAGAGTTCAGTTTCTAATGTCACATGCCTAGTTGGAACCCCTACGTTGTCACCTGTATGTGACCTTGGCCACGTTATTTTCTCTCTCTAAATATGTACTCCAACTGTATAATGGGACAACACAATAGCACTTTTCTCGAGGGTGTTTCTGAGAAGTAAATGACAATGTGGTTAGGTTCATAACATGGTGCCTATGGTCATTTTCCGATAAGTATTTATTGAGCACCTACCACATTCCAGACACCTTATCAAGCCCTGGAGATCCAATAGAGAGTGACCACAGATAAAACCCTTGCCCACCTAGAGGTGTGTGGGGATACAGGTGATATTTCAGTGATGATACAAACAAAACAGTCCTGTGCTCTGAGAGCCCGTGGTGGGTTTTCTCCTACCACAGTGAGGAAGGCAGCAAAGACTTTTCTGAGGACATAATCATTGAGCTGAAATTGGAAGGAGGGTAAATAGGTCTTCTAGGCACCGAACAAAGATTGGAGGAATGTCAGGGTCTGTTTTTCTTCTACATGAGCCCTCTCGGCTTCAATGCAGAGATTCGATCAGATGTTACACAGGGTAGAAGTTGGTAGATCTGGAAACTACCACAACCCTCTAGGCAAAAGATAGTGTTGAGGAAAGGGACTGAAAATGTTTGGGTTTGAGAGCTATTATTATATACCTCTCATCTAAGAATTAATGACATGCTATTTATAATGATTAACAGTCTGGTATTTCTCTTTTTTTCAGATCTCTTATCACTGTCTGAAATGCTCTTCTCTGGCATTCCAATTAGAGGATAAGATCTTTGGAGGCAAGAATTATTTTATATTTTATGTGTGTAACTTGCCTGGCACCCTGCTTACAGTAACTGTAAAAGGAATATTCACTAGGGTGTTTTCCAAATTTCATGAACTAATGAGAAGGGCAATGGTATGAATGGCTGAAAATATGGAGAGTCGTGGAATATGAGACAACAGAAAGCTCTTTGTATCTGTGTTACCAGAGGAACCAGGCAAAACCAGTAAGGGAAAGAACATGCAAAGTTACCCCAACTGGGCAAGGAAGAGGACTTCTTTGCCAGATGGGCAAATTTTACCTGAAGGGAGCAAGTAAAACCAGCATCACAATACTTACCCCCCAGGGTACATGCACTGAAAGACATGATCTAGAAGTGATCTTCACGTGTGCTCTGCGTGCAAAGGCTGGTGTTAACTGCTTTTGGAAACAACACAAAATAGCCCATCCTTCTTTATTATTCTCTTCTCAACTTCAGACTTTTACTTTATTTTGTTTTGTTTTTGTTTTCAACGGAAAGCAGAAGAAATCCTGACTCAAGGTGACTGAGGCCAGAATGAAATGACTATCAAATAATAGGTGGTCTGGAATCTGGGTGTTCTCCAGGAAGATCCAGGAGCTCAACTGTATTGTCAAGGATGAGATGCTTGCCCATTCTGTTTTGTAGAGCATCAAACCAAAGCTGAGTCCCCTCAAAAGTTCATAAGATAAGTAGGGCAGCCCTGGCAGGGAAGGGAAGACACTAGGGCAGCAGATAGAGTAACATGCATCCTCACCCATCTCTGTCAAAAGAAGGGGACAGTTTCTCCCTATGCCACGAACTTAAACTCATCCCTTTCAGTCTGATTGGGTTGAAAAAGTTCATGTGCCTATGACCAGACTAATCACAATCTCCATGAAATGTCCCTTTCTCTGATTGACTGGAGTAAGATGGACTTGCCCCTGGGGCTGAGGTTCCAGGGGTTTCATAAGCAAAACATGTAGTCACAAGTGGAAAAGGGAAAAAGGTGTTGGAAAGGCAACGGCTTCCTAGGACGAGCTGCTCTCTAGAAAAATGAGATGACTTTATAACTCACTCCAGTTCCACTTCATTCATCCATCCGTTCGTCCACTCACTCATGAGTATTTATTGGGTGCTTACTCTGCACTGGCTCTAGGCAAGCTTATTGAGGCATCTCAAGAATTTTTCAACTACCTCTGCATGTATTTTTTCATTCACTTGCCACATATGGAGGCAAGTAGCCATATAAGAGACAAACCTATTCACGTGGCACATTTTTAAAAATCCATGCTCCTAACACTCAGTTTTCACATTCAGATCTTCATAAATCTGGATTCCAACAGGACCAGGTCATGATATCATTTGGTGCCATTGTTGAGGATTTATGATGGCCATGTGCATGACCCAACCATATGCTGTGTCTGTGGAAATACTCTGGTTAGCCTGCTTTGACGTATGCATTGATGACAAAGAAAGTTACACCATACCCCAGGAAAAACACAGCATGAAGACATTCCCCAGTTTATCAGTGAGCTGCCTATGGAAATCATGGCCTTCTTGGTAAAATCAAGACATGATTAAAAATAATTAATGAATCCCTCTTGAAAAAGACATAACAATCAGAGGATCTGGAAGCCAGCTGTCGTAACATTTCTTGAGAAGGTGCATTTTATTGGCTCCATGAAACCTGTGCCTTTCGCCCCTTAGCAAAAGGCCAGGAAAGGCAGACCTGACCCACAGATAACACTGTTTTTTTGTTCTTATATCCTTTCAGCACAGAACCCAAGTCTTGGGAAGCAGGGTATGGTTTTCAGGACCTAATTGATTTTTCCTGTGCCTTATCTGGGAAACCTGAGTGTCTTAACGTGGTGATCTGAGAGAATGGGCTGCTTTATGTTCACACACATGAATTGCTCAACTTCCTGAATGAAGCGGAAAAAGATGGAAGAATCAGTATATACATCTTGTAGGTGGGTACAAATATTAAACAAAGTACTGTACATAGAGAATACCTGTAAGGGAAGAGGGTAGAGAGAGGTGTTGATGACAGAATGGAAGCATGAGGATATTTTTAATAAAGATGGACCTATTCAGTAGTGGTGGACACATAGCTTTGTGCATTTGTCAAAGTCATAGCTGTATACATAATAGAGTTACTTTTAATATATATATTAATAAAAAATAAATAATGTGCCCCCACACAATTTTTAATTAATAAATCCCCAAGTGCCAAGCTGGATTTTCAAAATAATAATTTAAAAATACAGCCCCTAGCTTCACGAAGGTAATGTTTCAGGGACAGACCTGTAAAATGTTAGCTTCCTCACCATCTCCGTAAAGATCTCTACACATACACTTGGCTCTCTGATGCTCAGATTTGTCAGTCTCCCAGCCCCTCCCACCGTCTGGAATAATTTTCTCTCTTTTCCCCTGCAGTTGGTTAGTTCCTCTTTACCTCTTAGATCTCAGCTTGGACATCTTCTCCAGGAAGCATTCCTGGAAGGCCTCTTCCCAGGCTCATGTGTACGCCCTTTTTGGTGCTTCTCGACACCTCCCATCTGTAACTGTTTGTATGCCCAGTGGTTCCGTGGATTGTGGCTTGGTGAGAGTGGGGACTCTGAATCTTGCTTGCTTGTCTAGCCTAGCACCCAGGACAGTGCCTGGATGATAAGTGCATGATGAAAGCAGAGAAATACTGTTTAGTGGATGGCAGGTTGATGGAAGGATGACACAGAGGTTCTGAGTGAAGAATAAACAAAACCCACCCTGATGTCTCTACTTGGTTGTGGTCTTGACCTTGACAAGTAACAGGAGGGAACTTGAGCAAACTTACACAAAACAGAGAATTTATGGGCAGGATAGCAGCAGAACTCTGAAACTTGAAAGTCATTGGGTGACATGAGAAAATAAAGAACCAGCAACTAAATAGCTTTTGGAGAACCAGACAGTGTTATCCTCCACCTCTATCTCCAGTCTTCCCCCTGTGGCTCAGCTTCATTCTCCTCTGTCCCAGATGCACACGTCAGAAAAAGGCCACCCAAGAACTATTAATAAATCTCTCCTTTCCTTGAAGGGGCTTCTCTGGTGGCTCAGATGGTAAAGAATCTGCCTGCAGTGCAGATTTGGTCCCTGGGTTTGAAGATCCCCTACAAGGCTACCCACTCTAGTATTCTTGCTTGGAGAATTCCGTGGACAAGGAAGCCTGGCAGGCTGCAGTCCATGGGGTTATAAAGGAGCTAGACACGACAGAGTGACTAACACTTTCACTCTTCCTTGCAAGGAACTAGGCCGGACTCACTGGCTGTCTGTAAATCCCAATGTCAAAATCCTGGAAACAATAGAATTGTTTTGCCTGGAGCCAGATCTCTACCTACAGGTCAGACAGTGTTGTCAGGATGTCGTTTCCCAGGGCACGACTGCCCTGGGAATACATGGCTGCCAAGGCAGACTGCTCTTAGAGAAAGACTGTGATTTGGGGGCTGAGCAGACCCACCGGTTGGCCACCACTGCTATGACAGACAGACTCATCTGGTGACCCCGTGACCCTCATTCCTGGTGTTTGTGACCTTGAATGTGGTCAAGTCCTGTGGCGTGCTTGTGCCAATAGCACAGGACAAGGGTGGTACGGGTGTTTCCAGGTGTGCGACCGCGCCACGCGAGTGCAGCGTTCATCGTGCTGCAGTCTTCACCTCTCAATCTGAGGTGGCAGGTGGTCATGTCAGGAGCCAGTCAGACTGGTTCTATCTTGGCTTTGTCCTCTTGTTTTTCCTCCTCAAGCCTCCACCCTCTCCACGGACCACTGTCCGTAATAAGCCCATCGGCTCCTGTGGGTCAGCCTGCTCCAATTCCGAGTGACGTCTCTGTTGGAAAGAGCCAACAGAAGCCGCCTCACTCCCGCTTGGCGTTTACCAGGAGAACCGTGCCCCGGAGGGAGCCCCATGTGACCTTGCCAGACAGCACAGGATGAAGCCTGACTTTCAAGGAAAGCTCTGTAGGCTCTGAGCGCTCTTCTGTCAGGCTTTTCCCCTCCTTCCCTGGCCAGTCCTTCTGGCTGCCGGCTGTGGCCTCTCTGAGACCGGGCCAGCCAGGCCTGGAATATTGGCTATGAGGGCAGGTCCAAGGACAGGCAGGAATTGACTGCCTCTGTTGAACCAATGGACCCAGCACAGCTCCTGGCAAATAGAGGTGCTCCAGGCCCTATAAAACCACATGGCCGTTTGGTCTCCAAGAGGCATGGCTGCACAAACACAATGAATGAATCCAAAGTAAAAAAAAGGAACAGAGTTCCTTTACTCCTGTATTTTGAAAATAAGAAGATGCAAGTCCTTATAGGACTTACTACAATCCCGTTTTTTGTCTTCTATTATACCTCCCCAGGCCCTGCGGCTACACTAGAACCATCACGCCAGCACACACACAAACACACACTCACAACACAGACACACGCATGCGGGCACAACACACGCACATCCAGCCCGCACAGGTGTCCACACCCCTGCCGTGCACTGAGGGGGCACCTCTTTTCACCCCTCCTCCGCCTACACTGGGCATTTTATAACAGAGAGTGACTCGGCTTCTTCTACCTACTAACTCCGTTTCTGTTCTCTCATAGAGGATGCCTGGTGGGGAGCAATGGAGGACCCACCATAGGATTCTCTCCCCTGGGCTGAGATGGAAGATGGACCTATGAACACTTCTCAGCCCATTTATCCCGTTACATGAACCATTATCACAGACAGGTGAGAAATGAGGTATAGCCAGCTGCTTAAAGACAGAACGTTCTGACGCCTGGAGGTGAGAAAACTAAACTTTGCCTCCACTAGACTGTGAGCTCTGTGATAGGCGGCCATGTGCCCTACCCTCTGCACCTCTCTCTAGCACCTAAGTCACGTCACACTTGGCACTAAATCTCCTGAAAGGAATACTGATTTGGTGGTTATTATGTACAGGCAGGTAATTTATGCATATTGTTTAATCTTTGCTCCAGTCCACATCATTGAAGAGTATGCGTCCTGATGTAATAGCACTAAACTACCTAGCGAGGAGCTTCCCAGGTGGCTCAGTGGATAAAGAATCTGCCTGCAGGGCAGGATACTTAGCCTCGACTCCTGGATTCCATCCCTGGGTTGGGAAGATCCCCTGGAGGAGGGCATGGTAACCCACTCCAGTGTTCTTACCTGGAGAGTCCCATGGACAGAGGAGCCTGGCTGGCTACAGTCCATAGGATCACAAAGAGTTGGACACGACTGAAGTGACTTAACACGCACCCATGCACCTATCTGGTCCTTACCATGCACTGTTCAGAGTTTTTAACAAATACTGACTCATTGAATCTTCACAATAATGCCAAGAGGCAGATGCTGTGTAAACCTTATTCCCTGTTCACATGGGGAGGGAAGGGTGCTGTGAGGCACAGCGAGGCTGCCCCTTGGCAAGGTGATGGTGGTAAGTGATGGAGACCTGATGGACCAGGGTCCTGTCCTTACCTGAAACTCGCCTGCCTCTCACAGTGTTGGGGTTCAGAGCACAGTTTCTGGATCTAGGCAGCTTCATCTGGAGGTTGACCATGCACACTCCAGCTATATGAGCTGAAGTCACTTACATACATACATACATATAATTGCTAAGTCGTGTCTGACTCTTGCGACCCCATGGACTGTATCTGTCCATGGGATTCTCTGGGCAAGAATACTGGAATGGGTTGCCATTTCCTTCTCCAGGGTATCTTCCTGACCCAGCGATTGAACCTGGGTCTCCTGCTTTGCAGGCAGATTCTTTACGTCTTTACCGACTGAGCTATGAGGGAAGCCCTTGAAGTCACTTACTTAACCCATTCAAGCCTGTTTCCTCAACTGGACAAAAAAGATAATAGAGATTTTAAACTCAAAAACTTTCTGTGAAGCCTGAGTTAGTATATATCTTTCTAGAACACTGCTTGGCATGTATTAAACTCTTCATGAAAAAAGCCATTTTTATTAATAACAATACCATGCTGTAGTTGAGAAAACAGAGGACCAGAGAAGTTAGATCTCTTCTTCAAGGTCACACAGCTAGTCAGTGGTAGATATAAGGCAGAAACCGAGGTTGATGTACTTTTTAACCTTGCAGTCTTTTATCGGGCAACTTGCTATGATGTTTTCATTGAGACCCAGGGTAGGAAAGCGCAGCGGATTGTTTCGCTAGGTCATCTCTTCTAAGCTAGTAGGACTCTCGCATAGAGCCAGCTCCCAGTGACACTGGATGCTCCAGGATGCATGTTCCCAACGCTGCAGATCAGCAACAGAATTAAATCTGAATGTGAAATTACATCCTGTCTGGCCTTTCCTAAACACACATAAAACTCAAATCTTTGTAGACTGTTTTGCTCTTTTCCAAAGCATTTTCCAGACGCTTTATTCTCCACAGCCATCAAAGTCCTGTCCTACCCCTTCTCCCTCAAGGGCACTTGGCCTGGACTGCGGTTCAGTGCATGTGGGCTCCATCACACCTTTGCTGGATAAGGTCCCTTGGGCGTTGTCTGCACCGTGTGAATCTCCAAAGGGCTGCAACTCAGGTTTGGAAAACTGAGGCTCTGTGCCGTTCCTCAGGGGGTGGCTGGTGTGAGCACAGATATGTGCTCCAAACTCTTAGGTCACTACCGGAGAGAGGTAAGCTGAGCCCAAATTAAAGAAAGCCCCATTGGCATTTTGGGGAGTAAAATCACTTAACACTTCACTCCCTACTCTTGAAAAATGATGCAGATTAAATGCTCAGTTGCTTCAAATTAAACTCTAAATTGTTTCAAGAACATGTTTTGTATCTAACAAATTCTTAGTGAGTTACATACAAAGTAAGAGGTGCTAAAATTCAAACTGACATATTTGTAAATTTTTGATTTGAAGAGTTGATTTGTTAAAAGGAGAGTCATATTTTCCAATGAATTTGTCAGACATGATTTTGGTAAAAGTTTTCTGATTCACCGAACTATTGTCCCTTTTGAGTAAAATTTTAGTAATGCTTTATTTGCATATAACTAATTCATAAATACCATCTGCTTATAAATTAAAATGAAAAATACTATTGTTTGTAAATTAGAGTAATTGATTTTGATAAAACATATTATATGTATGAATAGACTGGAAGCTGGAGTAGGTCTGTGTAACATTTGCACTCAGAAATAAGGGCCATGATAAGCAAGAGAGCCGCAGCAAGCTTTAAAGCATGGTTTTTATTAGGATTTCTCATGTCTCTGGTGTAGGACGAAAATGTAACTATGCATACAAATCGTATGACATTGACTAAAAATGTTGCTTGCTTATAGAAAAGTCCAAATTAAAACAAAACAAAACAAAAATGGATTAACAGATAATTTTTTCAGCCGAGATGGATTCTACCCTCTTTTTATTAGTTGACAAGTGTTTTAACAAAATATCTTAAATTACCAGGGCTATTAAGATGTCCTGTTACATCCCTGCCACAGAACCTAATATTTTATGATTCAGAGATCCTAAGGACAAATTATTTTCCTAAACACAACTGGAAAAAAAAGCGCAGACTTTTTAAAAGTTAAATAAAAATATAAGAGCATCAGTGGGATATTATGTTTTAAAGCAACCCTTGGGAGATCTTTCTGTGATGTCAATAATCAGTTCCTGATGTTTCTTTTTTTTTTTTTCCCAAAAAACTCATCTTCTTGTATCAAAAATGAATTTAATAATAAAAAATAGAAGTCCTTATTATGCTTGTGTAATTCAGACGTTTGTGATCCAGTGCACTAGGATATGCTGTATTTTAAACATATTTGATAGTACCGTCTTATTAAAACTTTGCTTTCATTGACTCTGGGAGAAAACTTTCTCCTTTATTCCAGTCATCATTCTATTGAAGCTCAGTGATTGTTGGAGAAATGATACGGATTTTTCAAAAATCTCTGCCGAACTTGTTGCTGTAGACACCATCTGTGGCACCCCACTCCAGTACTCTTGCCTAGAAAATCCCACGGACAGAGGACCCTGGTAGGCTGCAGTCCAAGGGGTCCCTAAGAGTCGGACACGACTGAGTGACTTCACTTTCACTTTTTACTTTCATAGCATTGGAGAAGGAAATGGCAACCCACTCCAGTGTTCTTGCCTGGAGAATCCCAGGGATGGGGGAGCCTGGTGGGCTGCCATCTATGGGGTCGCACAGAGTCGGACACGACTGAAGTGACTTAGCAGCAGGGCTTCCTTGGTGAGTCAGACAGTAAAGAATCTTCCTGAAATTCAGGAGACCTGTGTTCGATCCCTGGGTCGGAAGATCCCCTGGAGAAAGGAATGGCTACGCACTCCAATATTCTTGCCTGGAGAATCCCATGGACAGAGGAGCCTGGTGGGCTATAGTCCATGGAGTTGCAAAGAGTTGGACATGACTGAGCACACACACACAGTGAAAACTAAGCCCAGTATTCTGAGAAATGTGAACACCTGGATGAACAGAAGACTCAGATAAAGGGATAAGTGGAAACTCACCTCAGATCTCTAAAACTGTGGCAGCATGTAGCTGAGTCCCTGTGAGGCAGGTCTCAACCCTGCATTTGCCCTGCCTGGCCTCTCAGCACAAAAGCTTCTAACTCTTAACAGATATTTCCACAAACTCCCTATCCTTCTCCCTGCTACTGGTTGATATTGACCATGCCTTTTCTTGGAAAACACAGGACTCTTCTTTACATAAGCTATGGAGAAAATTCAAGATACCAAACACATACAGAAGAAAGACATGGTACCAACAGAATAACAGATTTTGTGGCAACATATTACATTCCTGTGGGCTGTGTGCTTAGTTTCACCTGGGTGTTCATTTTTCCTGAGACTTAATTTTCCATCCTGGGTGTCTAAATACAGAGGACTGCAGATCCTCTTCTGCAGTCCCTTCCAGCTTCTGGGGCTTTGAGCATCGTGTTTAAGTTTTGTTCTTCAGTGGAATTACTTATTTCTCTACTATGAAATGTATGATCTGGCAGAAGAATGAATGGTTCTAGGGTTTATTACCTCTTTCCTGCTTGTAAGAAATACCCTGGATTCCTCTCAAGGGCAGAGATAGTACCTAATTCCCTTCAGGATCTGCATGAAGCAGGGAGTTCAGTATATTCTGACGTAATTTGAAACAGCATGTTTTGATCACTGAATAGTTAAGTTCCTTACAAACCTGAGCTACCCCAAGAAGGCTAAGGATTTAGTCTTTAAAATGTAAGAATATTTTAAAATTATGTAGATCTATATGTCCTGAGACAAATCTCTAAGATACAATCTTGAGAAAAAGGAAGTGTGAAACTGTATTTATAATTTGATCCCACTTACGTTGTTTTAAAAAGAAAGCAACCTCCAAATTATTTGTTTCCTTAGGTATATATCTCTGAATGTGAATACACAGAAAAGCAACAGCAGCAACATTCTAAAGGCTATTAAACACACTGACGACTGTGCAGTCTCTGGGAAGAGAATAAAATGGAGGGAATAAACTTCAGCTTATCTGATGTATTTGTATTTTTAACAACCAAACAATTAATTCAGTACTCATGTTCTTAAAAATAAGCAAAAAAGTAGAAAGTCAAAGAATTCTCAAGCCATCTGAAGAATTGAATTAAAACAGAAAATGAAATAGATCAAAGTTTCATGGCTTATGAAAGCGGGGTGGAAACGCACAAAATGCCTCTTAAAACAAGATCAGAGAGATGTGGAAAGGGTAATGTTGAGGGCATTTTTCAAAGGTACTCTGGAAAGTGATAAAAATTAGCAGAAGTCACCCTAATGTGCACCAAATGCCATGTAGAAGCAGAGTCATTTGGAAGAGTTACCTATTCTAAATACAGATCTTAAAGTAATATGCTTTAAAATGGATGCCAACAAATAGATACATATTTAAATGGAAAATAACTTGTTATTTTTATAAATTTCCCTTTTGGAGTAAATAGACAAGTGAAAGATATATTTATGTTATAAAAAGATAATTCCATTTAAATCTTTTAAATATTTTTATACTAATGTTTTTTGGTGGGGATTTATAAATTATCTAAATATTTTTAATGAAAGTCTCTTCACATGAATGTTTAACAAAATATTTACTAGGAAAAATTTCACATTGGCTGAAAATGGAATTTTTCCACCAATCTAGCAATATCTCCTTTTCTCTACTATTTTGTTTAACTATTACAATATTATTTTACTGTAAAATATTTCAGGATCACTGCAGAAAACCAGAAGTCATAGAAATTGAAGAAGTAAGAAAGTTAGGGAAAAATTAAAATCCTCATAATTTAAACAGCAATAGCAACCTTGGATTGCATCTTTGCCAACCCTCTTATGCATATGTTGTTGTTCAGGCACTAAGTCACATCCGACTCTCTGCACCCATATGGACTGCAGCATGCCAGGCTCCCCTATCCTTCACTATATCCTGGAGTTTGCTCAAATAATATAAAAGAAGATACCGTTTTGCAAAAACTTTTTAAATTTAATTTACTGAAACACTTTTCAGACTAAATCATTATATATTTTAAAACCTGGTGACAAGAATGCCTCCTATCCATCACAGTGCTCTAGTCAAGAATTCATTCAAAATTTTTTGATTGTTTGGAGCAATCAATCACATGACTTTTGAATATCCTTTTATAAGGATTCTCAAATAAATCACTTCATTAGACCCTCCCAAAATCTGGTGAGGCAGAAGGAGCAGACACTGTTAACATCCACACATTACAGGTGACACCGCAAAGTCTGAGTGTGATAAAACAACCATTATTTGACCTGAAAAACAAAATCCCAGCAGTTGATTAAAAAAAAGTCTGTTCCTGTTCCATGAAGGGGAAATCAATCAATAGTCTAATACTATCTGAATAGCCATATTATGGGATTTTTTTTACTTCCCAGCCAGCTTTTTCTATGTGTATCATAGAAAATATTGGTGGTACATCCTGCAGTTTGTTTTATTATTAATTACTTTCCCTGTATTAAAGAAGGACCACTGGGAAGGCCCCCTAGTGGCCAGTTACCAATTCTGTTTCTCCCTCATCAGCATATCCAAAATGCTTAACTAGAAACAGTCCTGCATTTCTATCTATGCACTATTATTAGTCAGAAGCACTTTTAAAAACCAGTTTTTCTCATAAATGGCTGAAATTTCTACAGTTGAAATATTTAGTCTCTTTTAATAATTCTGCCTTTTCTGTGTTTACAAACATAAGAACTCCTGCATAAAGCTAAGGGAGAACAAAACCATATTTCTGTTTCTCTCTTGACTACTAGTCTGAAGGTTTTGCTTCTTCCTAACCATTTTCTCTTCTCCAGGGACTATCACCCAAAGAACTTGTCATGATATATTACTACATATTTCACAGTGGAATGCCTTCATTATCCATTTTTTCTCCAATCTGAGTTTGCCTCTGTTGAATGGTAGCATAGTTTAAGTTGTTGTATTTGGAAATAATCTATTTTGAAGTGTAAGTATACTTAAAAGAATAATTTGCTTCATTTTCAAAAATACTAAATCATCATCTGAGGAACATGGAGGTGAACGTGATAGCACCAAGAATTAAATCACTGAAAAATGTTACATTTCAAATCTTCATAACAAAGTAACAATAACAATTTATATATATATAATATATATTTTAAAATAGGACTTTTCATTAGGGAAAATGATGTTAAAATGTACATATTTAAAATATCTTGTATTAATATTTTCCTAAAATCCATTCCCTGAAAAAATTAAATACTTGAAGCATTTCCTGTTCTTGTGATGACAGAATATTTCTGCGTTAAATGGAAACATCTTCCTTTAAAAGGAAGCAGTAAAACAAAAAGCACATAACCCTCTGTCGATTCTACCTTTGGATAAAGTAAGTCTTCTTTTAAGATTCACATTTGCTGTATGTACGAGTCAAGTCCAGGGCGTTTCAGGACATGTAAAGGCAAAGGAAAGGCAGTTTTGAGGGACTCATGATGGGTGAGTTTGCTTTCGTGATTCTGGCACTCTTGCCTCGGTTTATGCAGTTTCTTCTCACTAATCTTTATTATCTCATCTCATTGTACTCCTTTCAATAGATGAGTGACTTTGACCACTTTTCAAAGATGAAAACACCCATGAGACATGCATATCAGTGTTTTTCTGACCTCTCTGAACAGAATTATGCAAACGAAAGAAGACACATCTTTCCATTTCCAAAACATAGCTCATCACTAATTTTGTATACATCATCATTTCTAGAAGCTCCTTGTGTTATCATTGGTGGAGTAGTGGGGTAGAAAGGGAATTCTGGCCATGGAAATTATTGCTAGTATAATTATTCATGTATACATAAAATAGAGACTTCCTAATCAGGTGTTTATTTTTCAAGTGATGGCTGATAGTATACCTTCTAAAAGAGGGTAATTTAGAGATCATTTATAGCTCAATTAAGGAAAGAGTCAAAAATATCTCCTTTAACATCCTTTAAAAACAGTTAGGGGTCACCCACCTCTCTTTGTGCATTTGTAGGAGATAACATATTAATATGAAACATTGCTGCTTTACTTTGGACTTTAGCTGTGGAGGAAGTGGAAATTTTTAGACATGCTAACCCAGCAGACTAAAGAGATAGTCTGTGTGCTTCCTTTGTGTGGGACGAACGATCAGCCCATACTTCCAGGCTCCTACCTTCCCCACCCAGGCAGCAGGCACTGCACCACGCTGCACATACAGACAACAGGCCTTGATGTCTTTGCTATTAGAATATATAGTCACCCAGAGTTAGAAGTGGAAAATGGGAGCCTCTGATCGTAAGCTCATAAAAGGCAATTTCAGTGTCAGAGTGGTGGACTGAGTAAATATAGAAAGGATTTATTATGAAGTTCTGTAGCGATGTTGGCACCAGCAGCACACTGCTGGGCAACATTCTATCGCCAAAATCCAGGAACTAGCACAAACATTGAACCACTGTGTTCTCAGTGACAATAACAAGAGTGGCTTGATGATTGGCTGGCATGGCCACAAAAGACACATGCTGGCATGTTTCGGAACATAAATGATAGATCTGCTGCTGGGAGGTTATAATTATTTAATCAAACCCAGACTGTAGGACCTGGAGGGACATCGTGTGTCCTCCCAAGAGCGGAGAAAGGACAGAACTCAAATTTTGACAGGCTCCAGGGGGACCCTGAAAGGCAAGGGGGCCATGGGGGTGTGTGCTTTCCCTACCAGCCAGGGTCCTTCCGAGGCCTGCTGAAGGGTCCCTTTCCCCTGGGTCACATCATCCCCAGGCTGGAACCAGGAAGAAGTGAGTTACCGGCTGTCCTCTTGATGTGCTAATTGGAAGTGGAACCAATTATATTTCCTTTCATGGAAATGTCCTGCTCCGAACAGGAAATCACTCATTTGATCCAACCTTTCCTCTTTAACACACACATGCACAGAGAAGACTTGTGCCAACTGCTTACTTTATGTATAGTTTTCAGTCCTGGCAGAATAAAGAGCTCCACCCCATTCAGCCTCCACAGATCATGTTTGGAAAATAAAATGGTAGGTACACCATGGTCATGAAATGTCCCTTGACCCTGAATGTTTGGAAACCAGGGTCTGGGACACCACTAGGACTTTGCTCTTCAAATCAATTTTTAATCCCATCCCAGACTGACGAAAAGAGAAAGGAAGGGGGTGAGGCGTTCACAAGCAATGACTGTGTGTTCTGGTGGAAAGAGAACAAGTTAGTAAATTAAATTAGCATTACATTTCATTCCTAGCTCCTAAGAGATTTGGGAATTTAAATAAGGTGCTCTCTAGAATTTTGGTTGTGACATGTTGACTTTAAGTTTCTGTTTTAAAGCCGCAAGAAACGGACTGATGATGTCATAAAGGCATTTAATGATATTGAGTTAAAGCCAATGAGCATTAGGGAAAATGAATTCAATGTGATCTCAGTCTAACTAATCAAAGTGTTAATTCTTAAAGCTTTCCCCAATAGAAACCTTCCATTCTGGGTATCAGATTTTTTCATTCTGCTTCTGCTCACTTCCCTGTCTCCATTTTTATTTAATCTGTCTGTACAGAAATGTTCTAGAGGGTGAATGCTACCGGCAGAGCAGATAGTGATTCCTCTCTACTCTTTCCAACCTGGAACCCTATATGCAGTATTCAATCCTAGGACACCATGTCACTTTTTAAGTTACTCATGTAAGCATTATTTTTTCTCTGAATACAGTGTTTTCTTCGTTTTAAGAGCTGTAAAGATTATACACAGGGCACATGTGTATGTTTTCACTGTTAGTAAAATAGAGAAAGAAATGAGAGCCCTCCTCTATTGCCCCCAAACCCAATCCTATTCCCTGACCCCAAAGGTAACCATTAGTAATTGATTGAGTATGTACGTTTCCCCTCCATATGCTCGTTGTAAGGAATAAATTTCAGAAACAAAGTATGGAAAATATTTAACCTTCCACCACGATTATTAAGTTTTGATGTTTAAGAGGGAAAAATGCCCAAATACATAAAAGCAGAAAATCCCCAAACAATTTGGTAGGATATGCACTGTAGGTTTCTTCGTTCTAAAAAGTCTTCCAAAGTTTGACAGACATGCTTTCAAACACATGTAAAGACATCCCTATTTCTAGAAAATAAACTAAAAATGAGGTCAATTTCTTTAGAAAATACAAAATCTTTCATCAGTTTCCAAAGAGGGGGAAAGGGGCTAGAAGGGGAAAAAATTAAACCATATTTCAAGCACTCACATCTAAGACTCAAATTCAGCCAGTTTTGTCTTTTTCGTTCTACAGATACAGTGGCATCATTCTTAAAACATTTGTTGAATTTGGGCAACTACAACCTAGTCTCTTTCCATTATATAAATGCACATTTTTTAAAACGTTTTTTAATTGACATTTTAATAAGATAATAATCTTTTATCCTTTCTTTATGTACCATCAGTAATTCTAGAATAGTTTATACAGAATCTGTAATTAAAGATGTGGACCTAATTTAAAGGTTGCAGTCAACACTCCGATTTTGTTTTATAAATGAATTGAGGAATTCAAGCTAGCAAAAGAGATTGGGGTGATGGTGATGAACAGTCTGCTTATATATAAAATAATTAAGCAAAAATGGTCATAAAAATTATCCAGAGAATCTTGCATTTTCCCTTTCCTGCCCTCTGAAGATGCATGGGAATTTCATGCTCATGTTATAAGCATGTTCCCTGACTAATAACTTACTGTTTACAGTTGTTAGCCTCTGCTAAATTTCCTCAAGGGCATTAATTATCAAGGGTACCATTTTCTATTGCCTGTCTGAGAAAGCTCAGGAACAGGATGACATTTTAAGTACACCTTTAGGCTATGCTCTGTCTTCACATGATGCTAAATTCAGAGAACAAAAGACAAAACCAATCTGAAAAACCACCAAGCCATTTGCCTGGCACCACATAGTCAGCAGGTCCAGCCAGAGGATTGAATGCTCACGTTTTATTTGCTTTTTAACTGAGATCCTTGTGCAGACAGGGAGAGAGAGCGATGCAGGAACTGTGTAGCCAAAGACATGTGATCATTTCGCTTCAGAGGGTGCTGAGTGAAATGAAATATTCAGTCCCTGACTTTGAGGAACCCACAACCTGGTACAGACGACCAGACAAACTGTATAAGATGAAAGGATAATTCTGACCAAGGGCAATAAGACAAGATTCATGTTGTAAAGTTCTGAAAGAACTTCAAGTAAAGTATTTCTAAGTTGTTTTCTTTTCTGTGTTGTGTTTCTTTTACAGAGAGATGGAATTGAATGATATTTTGATGATCTGCACTCGGCTAGTATTTTCCCCCAAAGTTCAAGTTATCTTTAAGTATCTTCATTCAAGTCATTCACCCAGCAACAGTTTATTTATTGAGCAATTACAGTGTTTCAGCAGCAACACATTAGTGATGGAGTGACAAGAGTCAGCAGGACCGGTGCTGCACAGGTGCTATTTCAGGGAGAGTGAGGAGTCTTCAGATAAGGGGTAAGCATACCATTTCTGTCCTTTATCGAGCCCACCTTTGCATGAAATGTTCCTTTGGTATCTCTGATTTTCTTGAAGAGATCCCTAGTCTTTCCCATTCTGTTGTTTTCCTCTATTTCTTTGCATTGGTCGCTGAGGAAGGCTTTCTTATCTCTTCTTGCTATTCTTTGGAACTCTGCATTCAGATGTTTATATCTTTCCTTTTCTCCTTTGCTTTTCGCTTCTCTTCTTTTCACAGCTATTTGTAAGGCCTCCCCAGACAGCCATTTTGCTTTTTTGCATTTCTTTTCCATGGGGATGGTCTTGATCCCTGTCTCCTGTACAATGTCATGAGCCTCATTCCATAGTTCATCAGGCACTCTGTCTATCAGATCTAGGCCCTTAAATCTATTTCTCACTTCCACTGTATAATCATAAGGGATTTGATTTAGGTCATACCTAAATGGTGTAGTGGTTTTCCCTACTTTCTTCAGTTTCAGTCTGAATTTGGCAATAAGGAGTTCATGGTCTGAGCCACAGTCAGCTCCTGTCTTGTTCTTGCTGACTGTATAGAGCTTCTCCATCTTTGGCTGCAAAGAATATAATCAGTCTGATTTTGGTGTTGACCATCTGGTGATGTCCATGTGTAGTCTTCTCTTGTGTTGTTGGAAGAGGGTGTTTGTTATGACCAGTGCGTTTTCTTGGCAAAACTCTATTAGTCTTTGCCCTGCTTCATTCCGTATTCCAAGGCCAAATTTGCCTGTTACTCCAGGTGTTTCTTGACTTCCTACTTTTGCATTCCAGTCCCGTATAATGAAAAGGACTTCTTTTTTGGGTGTTAGTTCTAAAAGGTCTTGTAGGTCTTCATAGAACCATTCAACTTCAGCTTCTTCATCGTTACTGGTTGGGAATTACTGTGATATTGAATGGTTTGCCTTGGAAACGAACAGAGATCATTCTGTCGTTCTTGAGATTGCATCCAAGTACTGCATTTCGGACTCTTTTGTTGACCATGATGGCTACTCCATTTCTTCTGAGAGATTCCTGCCCGCAGTAGTAGATATAATGGTCATCTGAGTTAAATTCACCCATTCCAGTCCATTTCAGTTCGCTGATCCCTAGAATGTCGACATTCACTCTTGCCATCTCCTGTTTGACCACTTCCAATTTGTCTTGATTCATAGACCTGACATTCCAGGTCCCTATGCAATATTGCTCTTCACAGCATCGGACCTTGCTTCTATCACCAGTCACATCCACAGCTGGGTATTCTTATACCCAGGTCTTCATAGGTCTTCTAGGTCTTCATAGAACTGTTAAACTTCAGCTTCTTCAGCATTACTGGTTGGGGCGTAGACTTGGATTACTGTGATATTGACCTAACAGAAGCAGAAGATATTAAGAAGAGATGGCAAGAATACACAGAAGAACTGTACAAAAAAGATCTTCATGACCCAGATAATCACGATGGTGTGATCACTGACCTAGAGCCAGACATCCTGGAATGTGCAGTCAAGTGGGCCTTAGAAAGCATCACTATGAACAAAGCTAGTGGAGGTGATGGAATTCCAGTTGAGCTATTCCAAATCCTGAAATATGATGCTGTGAAAGTGCTGCACTCAATATGCCAGCAAATGTGGAAAACTCAGCAGTGGCTGCAGGACTAGAAAAGGTCAGTTTTCATTCCAATCCCAAAGAAAGGCAATGCCAAAGAATGCTCAAACTACCTCACAATTGCACTCATCTCACACACTAGTAAAGTAATGCTCAAAATTCTCTAAGCCAGGCTTCAGCAATATGTGAACCGTGAACTTCCTGATGTTCAAGCTGGTTTTAGAAAAGGCAGAGGAACCAGAGATCAAATTGCCAACATCCGCTGGATCATGGAAAAAGCAAGAGAGTTCCAGAAAAACATCTATTTCTGCTTTATTGACTATGCCAAAGCCTTTGACTGTGTGGATCACAACAAACTGTGGAAAATTCTGAAAGAGATGGGACTATCAGACCACCTGATCTGCCTCTTGAGAAATTTGTATGCAGGTCAGGAAGCAACAGTTAGAACTAGACATGGAACAACAGACTGGTTCCAAATAGGAAAAGGAGTTCGTCAAGGCTGTATATTGTCACCGTGTTTATTTAACTTATATGCAGAGTACATCATGAGAAACGCTGGACTGGAAGAAGCACAAGCTGGAATCAAGATTGCCGGGAGAAATACCAATAACCTCAGATATGCAGATGACACCACTCTTATGGCAGAAAGTGAAGAGGAACTCAAAAGCCTCTTGATGAAAGTGAAAGTGGGGAGTGCAAAAGTTGGCTTAAAGCTCAACATTCAGAAAACGAAGATCATGGCATCCGGTCCCACCACTTCATGGGAAATAGATGGGGTAACAGTGGAAACAGTGTCAGACTTTATTTTTCTGGGCTCCAAAATTACTACAGATGGTGACTGCAGCCATGAATTTAAAAGACGCTTACTCCTTGGAAGCAAAGTTATGACCAACCTAGATAGCATATTGAAAAGCAGAGACATTACTTTGCCAAACAAAGGTTCATCTAGTCAAGGCTGTGGTTTTTCCTGTGGTCATGTATGGATGTGAGAGTTGGACTGTGAAGAAGGCTGAGCACCGAAGAATTGATGCTTTTGAACTGTGGTGTTGGAGAAGACTCTTGAGAGTCCCTTGGACTGCAAGGAGATCCAACTAGTCCATTCTGAAGGAGATCAGGCCTGGGATTTCTTTGGAAGGAATGATGCTAAAGCTGAAACTCCAGTACTTTGGCCACCTCATGCGAAGAGTTGACTCATTGGAAAACACTCTGATGCTGGGAGGGATTGGGGGCAGGAGGAGAAGGGGATGTCAGAGGATGAGATGGCTGGATGGCATCACTGACTTGACGGACGTGAGTCTGAGTGAACTCCAGGAGTTGGTGATGGACAGGGAGGCCTGGCGTGTCGCGATTCATGGGGTCACAAAGAGTCGGACACGACTGAGCGACTGATCTGATCTGATCTGATAGGGCTGGAAATTGGAGAAGGAAATGGCAACCCACTCCAGTTCCCTTGCCTGGAGAATCCCAGGGACGGGGGAGCCTGGTGGGCTGCCGTCTATGGGATCGTACAGAGTTGGACATGACTGAAGCGACTTAGCAGCAGAAGCAGCATAGGGCTGAAAAGAGCTCACTTACCAGTTTTGGGAAGCAAGAAGCAACAGAGGAGTTGACATGGAGGAGGTATGAAGGGAGTGACTTTTAGAGATGAGCCAGAGTGAGTGAAGGGAAGGGAAGGGAGAACCCAACCAATGTGCTTGCAGAGAAGGTTCTGTATTCACCCTCAGTGGGAAGCAATATTGCAGTGGTTTTAGAATCCCTCCATCTTTGTACTTCTCTGGAAAACTTGAATGTGAATGTCACTTACTCATGTATTCATTTCCATGAGTGCATGGTTCTCCACGGACGGGGTTTTCTCTAGAGCAAATCATCGCCGTATTTCCAGCACGTAAACCTTGTCCGGCTTTGAAAGGGTCAAGTAGCATGAATCAACGTAGTGTTTATCAACAGAGTGAAGTCAGAGTGTGATTCATGGTTGTCTAGTTTGCCAAAGCAAAGGGAAGCCATTTTCTAGAATCGTCTAAGCCCAGTTCACAGGTCATGGTTGCATATCTGTATTTGGGAGAATATTTCTTTTTGGCCTCACTCATATCATGTTGTCTGAAAGAGCTTGGCTTCATGGAGACTTTCAGAGGCAACAGCACAAGAGTGAGTGTGCCCAGCCCTCCTGGTGGCTCTGACTTGTGGGGACGGGCGCTTGGAGATATCAGTGACTCTTTCAGAGCACTGGGCTTTTCCGCACATGGAGATATAATTTTCAGAAAAGATAAGGAACATTTGTGTAAAAGTCTTCTGAACAGGCTTCTTTCTCTATCAGAAACATGATAATTTCATACCCAGGGAGGAAACTCTGCTGCCTCATCGCCAGTGTTTTAAGAGTTAAGATGGCATTTATGGGCTCAAGTCAATCTCATAAACTTGTAAATGAGCCCAAACTATCTCCTTCTGGACTCATTAGTGAAGAAAAGTGGCTGAACTAGATTCTGAGCTGAGTTTTCTGAGTTAAAGGAGAAACAGATATATCATCTCAACAGAAGAAAGTCAGTCTTCTATTGAAACTCCAATCTATTATATTTAGCTACTGAAGACTTCTAAAAGAGAAGAGAAAACTTCAGCCTTCATCGTGGTCCTTTGCCAAGGGCCACCAGTAGAAGTTCTGTGCAATGCCAGCCATAAATAAGAAGGGGATGGAAACTAGAACATGAGGGCTGAGAACTGGAATGTGCACGGTTGCTTCAGTCATGTCCAGCTGTTTGCAATGCTATGGACGGTAGCCCACCAGGCTCCTCTGTCCATGGCATTCTCCAGGCAGGAATACTGGAGTGGGTTGCCATGCCCTCCTTCAGGGGATCTCCCCGACCCAGGGATCAAAGCCACATCTCTTTTGTCTCCTGCATTGGCAGGTGGGTTCTTTACCACTAGCGCCACCTGGGAAGCCCTGAGAACTGGAAAGGGGATGGCAAACAGATGTCAGTTCTGACTGATGCGCACTGGGCTGGAAGGATGGGAAAGTTGCATGTGGGGTCATTGGAAAGGGCACCACGATTGATTATCAGTATCTGCCTTGGGTACAGAGAGGGAGGCAGGGCCAGATGCCGTCTCCTACACTCACTACTAAGTGTTGCTAACATTCCTCTCACTTAACTTGTATGGGTGGAGGCAAAAGTATTGTTTGGAAACAACTGATAACTTTTTCAAAGATACAGATATATGAAAGACTAAGACTGTAGATAATTAAGTGGTATGAGAGGCTAGAGATAAATCAAGTGGTGTGATATTTAGCAAACTGCCCATTGGGGATGTTTCTAATTGTAACTATCCACACTAAGATAGTCGTATATGTGTGGAGCATCAGTTTAGAATGGGCTGAAAATATTAGTAATGATGATAGCCGTAATAATCAATAATAGCAACAACTAGTATTTAGCATCAACTAGGTGGCAAGCCCTCTTCTGTTTTATGTATACATGATGTCATTACTCCTCGGAAAAACTCCTGAAGGAGATACTATTATAGCCCCATTTTTAAAATGAGGAGACAGGCTTGTAGAGGTAGAATAAGTTGGCTAATGTCACATAGGTAGAATGCTATGGCAAAGTTGTTCAGCGTCAGGCAGTCTCATTGGGAATGACCTACCTAGCTTTCAGTATTCGCCTCAATATTACACTGCCGTCATGTCTCATATAGAGTCAAATGTCAATGTTTTGATAATAAATAAAAATTCACAGGGACCATAAAGCCTTTTTCATGTTGGAAGCTATCCTGAGGTATTTTCTATATAACAGAAAACTTTTCATTTCATAATCTCAGAGACTCTGCCTAACCATGATTGAATACCTCTAAACAGCCATCAGGGACTGCCTTAATTGATTTTGATATTCAACACAGATGATGTCCAGGAGATCATGGGAAGTAACTGAAACCCATACAAGGCATGTAGGAATAATTTCTAGGAAGCAGATATAGGGCTTTGTACTTCCATACATTTACTGTGAGCCTTTTATGTGCTAGATTTACTGAGAAATGACCCAGACAAGGCCCTTTCCATAAGACTAGAGCGTCTAAGTGGAGAAGGCAATGGCACCCCACTCCAGTACTCTTGCTTGGAAAATCCCATGGATGGAGGAGGCTGGTAGGCTGCAGTCCACAGGGTCGCTAAGAGTTGGACATGACTGAGCAACTTCCCTTTCACTTTTCACTTTCATGCATTGGAGAAGGAAATGGCAACCCACTCCAGTGTTCTTGCCTGGAGAATCCCAGGGACAGGGGAGCCTGGTGGGCTTCTGTCTATGGGGTCTCACAGAGTTGGACACGACTGAAGCGGCTTAGCAGCAGTAGCAGCAGAGAGTCTATGGGGCAGGCCAGACAAATACATATGTAAGCAGAATAGAGGGCTGAAAGTGACTAATTCTAAAAGGGCAGCATAGGGAAAATATTCTGGAGAAGAGAGAATCTGAATTTAGGTTTGAAGTTTCAATAGTGATCCATCAGCATACAAGACAAAATTCTTTGGTGGCTGGAACCAAGACAGTCAAAGGCCCAGACATGGGTCAGGTCGTTTGCACATTGGAAGACCTCTGGAATTACTAAAGTGGAAGAACAAGTGTGTATCTTAGAGGGAGGTAAGAGGCTGAGGAGGGAGCTGGAAACATAATCGGGGCCTTAGAAATCATAAAGATTTGGATTTCATTCTATAGGCAGTGGGGAGCCAAGTGGAGGAAGATGTTCAAAACTATATTTTCATTTTTTTTTTACATTTATTTTTAATTAGGGGACATGTACCCCAGTGTTCATAGCAGCACTATTTACAATAGCTAGGACATGGAAGCAACTTATATGTCCATCAACAGATGAATGGAGAAAAAATGTGGTACATATACACAATGGAATATTTCTCAGCCTTAAAAAGAATGAATTTGAGTCAGTTCTAGTGAGGTGGGGGAGCTTCCCGGGTGGCTCAGTGGTTAAGAACCCACCTGCCAACATAGGAAACACAAGAGATGCAAGTTCAATCCCTGGGTCTGGAAGATCCCCTGGAGGAGGAAAAGGCAACCCATTCCAGTATTCTTGCCTGAAAAATTCCATGGACAGAGGATCCTGGTGAGCTATAGTCCATGGAGTCGCAAAGAGTCAGACACAAATGAGCATGCATACACACACACACACACTGGTGAGGTAGATGAACCTAGAGAATTCAGAGAGAAGTAAGAAAGAGAAAAACAAATATCATATATTAACACACATATATGGAATACAGAACTGTCTTAGTAAATGGTTATTATGCAGCAGGGCAGACACTGGGTTGTAAGGAAAAGCACTGGAGGCAGAGACACCTAATCAAAAGGCTACTTCAAAAGCCTGGGCAGGAGTTGATGAAGGCTTGACCAAGGTCAGGGGCAGGGGCCTGGAAGGAGATGTGCAGAGGTCTGTGTGGGAGACGAAGCCGGCAGGAGGCAGGTGCTGCAGGAGCTGCCTTGTCTCATCATCAAGGCCAGCACGGCCTCTCTCTGAGGCTCAGTCTCACACCGTGTTTTCGTAGGGGCAGAAGGGCAGAGGCCTTCTAGGGAACAGGTCAGCAAGCTTCTGTTTTAGGAAAACTGTATTGGACTCCTGCGTTCTTCTAGGACCTTGACATTGACTTGACCCCGACCAACATTTTCCTTTCAGTCATGCTTATCCTTTTCCACTTAATTGAGACACAAGCCTAGTCCCACAGGTATTCCAGGGAGCCCAGAAGGGTGAAATCGTCTCCTGTCTTGGAATATAATGGGCACACTACAGCTTTTTTCAATCCTAGACTCTGGGAGTTGGGAAGGACCTTAACCGTTCCATCTGACTCCCCTTGGGCAAGAGAGAAAGGTATGCAAAACAGATCATCAACAATACCAGGGGGCTTGACAGTGATGGAGACACAGAATATTTCATCTGTGGGGGACCAAGACTTTATCCCCTGTCTGTCCAATGGCTGCCCTGCATCCATAGCAGGAATCAAAGAAGCACATGTTTATTAGGGTGCGTTTTGGGAGGGTAGCACACTGGTGCCACATTCACTGTTTCAGACCAATAACCTATTAAATTGCGATGGATATATACCTCGCCTTGAAAGAAATCCCCTGAGTTAATACTTCTGTATTAAGTTAGTCGAGTGCTGTATTAGGCTAATCCGATACTGCACTAATCCGGGGAGTGAATGAACTTCAATATGCATATTAGTGCTTATTGGATTAAAACAACCAATAGCCAAATGCTCTACCACAAGCTTGCTTGATGTTGCTAACAGTTATAATTTACTGCAATGTCTCCTAGATGCCATCCTCCTCCTCAAGTTTTATTGTCATAGTCTTTTGATGGCAAGTCATGTTTCCAACTTAAATTAAGGACATTTACTTGTATTCAGATTCAAAATAAAACTCATTTTGCACCATGCTCAGATTGCTGTGATGTTCCAGAAGGAAATCTCTTCAATCCTACGAGACAGCTGGAGCAGGCCACCCGGACATGTGGTCAGTCCCTTTCCTGCCCCATTCAGACCTTTAAGAATTCAGACCTTTAAGAATGGGCTTGTGTCTGCAGCACAGCCGTCTGACTCAGGAGTCAGAATGTGGAAGGAGTCAAAAGGGCTCTTTTCACAGATGCGCCGTTCAGTTCACTGCCCTTTCACAATGTGCAGGCGAAAGATTGTGAGCCGGTGGAGTGATGTAGGCTGTCTCCCTTTCTTGCTCACAGCTGTGACTCTCCATCCAGCTTCCCTTTCTAAGCCCTCCACAATCCTTACTGGGGTGGGAGTATTTGTAGTACAAGGGCATCATTCTGAAATCTGTCAGTCTTCCTGTTAGATGGGTTCCTGCATGTTCACGCCTGTGCTTATTTTTAAGTAAATTTATGTGTGGTTGTAAGAGCATACAGACAGGGAGATTACTCAAGGGGCCGTTGCACTCACTCGAGATAAATGAAAAGGGAGAAGTTTGAGCTTGGCTATTTCTGGGATAAGAGCACCTTGGGGTGCATTAGCCAGCTGTCCAGGTAGATAAATGGTCCGAGGCTGATTAGAATAACTCACCTGGAACAGTCTTATCCAAGGTACAGTCTGAGGACCGACGGCATAATCATCCTGACTTTTCTCTGTGTCTGTGACTTTTTTCACAGACACCAAGCCCAGCAATCTGTTTGATCAAGTTCTCCAGGTGCTCTTCATGCATGCTAAAAGCATTAAAAGGTTGGATGGCATCACTGACTCAATGAATATGAGTTTGAGCAAACTCCAGGAGACGGTAAAGGACAGAGAAGTCTGGTGTGCTGCAGCCCATGGGGTTGCAAAGAGTTGGACATGACTTAGTGACTGAACAGCAACAATAAAGTATGAGAAGCCTTAATCTAAGATGTGGGGTGTGCCATCCTCTCAAACTGTAGTTAAAGCCAAGCTTGCCTGTTGATCTGGTACCATCATTCCCATGATAACTTCTTTCCCCTTAACCCATGTGTTCTGGAAACTTAACCATAAATGGAGCCCAAGTTTACATCCTTTCTCAGTTCCTGATAGTCTTTAACACGTTGCTGGGATACTTTGAAATTATTTGTTTTAAATATAGGGCTGGAAATGTGATATGGAGTTGAACATAGATGAACTCCATGTTCAAAGACTGATATCTACAAAAGTGCTAAAGAAGACTAGTATTCAGCCAATCATATTTTTTGTTTGTTTCGAAAAAGCTGTTTGAAAAACATTTCAGAAGCCCATTTTAAGAGATTATTTCAGTTTATCTGCTCATATACTTTGAGGCGTAAATGGTAGAGCTAACTTCATTATTCCCATTTGATAAGTAAGAAATCCGAGGCCCAGTAGAGTATGTTCTGAGAGTACCTTTAATCTGGAACTCTAGCTATGCTTTATCATGTTTCAAACGTTTCTGGTGAAGCATGTTGCAAATGTCCACAATTCAAAGGAAGGTCTAGCTGTTGAATCATATAAGCTTGTCCTCTGGCATTCCTTCTATGGGAATCTTCAACCCCAGATGAAGGGGGGGGAGCCCAAAGTGACCAAAAGGATGCATTCCTTGTCTGCTGGAGCTCTGCTGCCTGAGGCTCCAGGGCCATCAGCCAGTGGTCAGATTACCCAGTACCAACTGTGTTTTGATTTTAATAATTCCTAAACTGAAGATGTCCTAGTTAAACTAAGGCTAGGCAACCACTTAGCAGTTGGTTAATACTTAGACAATTTAGTCATTCGAAACAATGCAATTAAGGATGAATCATAGCTCAGTAACCTAAACAAAATCAAATTAACAAATGGGCAGCCCTCCCTTTGGTCTGAGAGGCTAATTCATAACCTCCCACCTCGAAATTCCCTGAAACCTTGTTGTACAGATTTCAGGGCATCCAGACTCATGTTGGCACAGACCCAGTCGTGGTCCTTTGGTGCACAGCTGAATACTAAAAGGAAAGGGTGTTTTGAAGAGGCTTGCTATGTAGGATCTCTTGCTGACATGACAGGGTATCTGGTACCAGTACAGCCTTTAGGATCAAACAGCTACAGCCTAAGTCCCAGCCCTATCCCTTACTATCTGAGTGACTATAGGCAAGTTAATCAGTTTTCCTGTCTAAGATGCAGAAATAAGAATAGAGTCATATGTAATATGTATATGTGTGTGTGTGTGTGTGTATCAAATAAGGATAATTAATAATGGAGTTAGCTTTTGAATCAAGTCTGTAATACTAGCATAACTCATTACCAGGCAGTTTTCTATATTATGTCTTAAATTCTGACTTTCTTTATGTAGACTTGTGATGATTAATATCTTTGGAACTCTAAAGATTTTCATGGATCATAGACACTTGGAGTGTATCAGTTTTTGAGAAGTGGGTCCGTGGAAGCATGGTTTCTTTCCTAGGGTCGTGCTGTTTGAGACAAAGGTGTGAGTGGAGTTTGTTCCTGTCCAGGGGTCAACTTCTCTTTGAAACAGAGACAAGCCAGGTTTCCTCACCTGAAAAGTGAGATATATTCTCTACAACAGTACTACTAAATAGAATTATAGTAGAAGTCATGTAAGTAATTTTAAATTTTCTAGTAGTCACATTTTAACAAGTAAAAAAAAATAGATAAAAAAATTTTAATATTATATTCCGCTTAACCCAATATATCCAAACATTAACATCTCAACATGGAATCAACGTAAAATTTATTAATGACACATTATGTTTTGCACTACATCTTTGAAATATAGGGTGTGTCTTATTCTTAGAGCACACCTCAATTCAGAGGCTAAATTTTCTTCAGTCATATTTATATATATTTAATTTCATAAATTTTATGGGTGAAAAAGTAGATTCCTATACCCAGGTTATTCCAAACTTAAAAGTTTTCCAGTATCTGAAATGAGTGTCAGTTTTTAAACTAAAATTTACTAAAATGAAATTCAAAATTGAGCTCATGAATTAGAATAGCCACACAGCCACATTCAAATGCTCCGTAATCACATGTACCTAGTTAGCCATCCTATTAGAGAGGGCAGCTCTGGGCTCTTCTAGCCCTGAAGTTCTAAATCTTGAGAAACCTTGCTTCCATTTCCTACACAAAGATAGAAAAATGATGACAGAAGAGGTAGGTGGCTTGCCTGGAAAGATGACAGATTTGTGGTTGAGAGAATGGGCAGAAGTTCAAATGCTCTTACTTGGGTGAATTGGGCAATGGTTTAACCTGTCTGAACTCCAGATTGCTCACACATGAAATGGGGATTATAACACCTACTTCAGAAGTTATCAGGATGGCGCAACGTGAAGGTAATTGTAGAGAACCAACTCCAGGACAGGAATAACAAGTGCAGAATAAAATGCAGCCTAAAAGCTTCTGAACGGGTGGCCCCAAATTTATGCTTATCTCCATTTGACAAACATAAGCCTTTCATAAAGAGTTCATCTTTGATCGCAGAGACAGTGTAATTGCCTAATAAGCCTCTAGTCATGCCTTTGGGACCGTTGGGAAAAGTCCAGTGACACTGCAGTTAGAAGTGGTTGCCACTTGGTGATGGAATGAAGTTGAACGCTCTTTTTGATACCAGGCTTTTGCACATGATGTTCCCTTTTCTCTGGAATGCTCTCTCTGGTTCCCTCCTTTCTGCCTGGCAAGTTCTTACTCATTTTTCAGAACCCGCTTCAAGTGTTTCCTTGAGTCTCTTGTAAACAGAATTACTCAGTGCTTTCAGACATTCTCTATTGTTTCATATTGAAAGTCATAACAGCTAAGAGGTTATGTGGTGACAGTACTGTCTCCTTAAATAGGTTCATAGGTGGGCTATGATAGAAGCAGACAATTTACTTCAAATAAAAATGAAATTTTTTTAGGGCAGTGGGATAGTAGCCAAATGACTAATAATGATAATAATGTTTGGTATTTCACATGAATTGTTTTCTCTAATCCTAAGAACAACCTTATAAGAGAGATACTGTGATTCCCCTTCGGAAATGAGGAAACCTGCTCGAGAAAACCTGATTTTAAAGCCATGCTCTTGGCCACCAGGCTGCCCAGACTTGCCATTTTGGAGAACTTGACAAACATCTGCTGTTGTCTTCCCCAAATTCACCCTTCTCTTCTCCTCATTAGGCGAATCCTAGAGTTGTTTGAGGTATCAGCGCATCTAGTTAGAATCCGCCAGTGCTCCAGACTCCCTTGCCGCATGCACAAGGCCCCTGGGGCAGACAGCTCTAACAGGCCTTTGCTCCTTGCTCTTTTTCCTTTCTCCAGCCTAGAATTTTCAGTTGATGCCTAGAGGCACAGCAGCCTTCTTGTGACTATTAAGTCATTATTCTAAGGATCACAGGACAGGAAGCTAGGAGGAGCCAAGATATTTGAAATTTTGTCCAGCTATACCTCCCTGGGCTGCCACATCCAGACTTCCCATTAGGTTATCAGCATTAAATCTCTATTCAATTCAGCTGCTATAATCAGATTTCAGCTACAAACAGCCAAAGGTAACCCTCATTATTAATAAAGAGAATTTAGAGCCACCAAGAAACCTAACAAGCTACATCAGACTTCTTCCTCTTCACAAACTGCTACTTGTTAGAGTATCTTCTAATTTGCATTTGCTGCAAGACCTTATCATTTCAACTGAGTGGACAGATTTCTTATCCTCCTTCCACAGACTGGTTTTGTTGCCTCTGTGATATTTCCCAAGAAGGGTATTTTCTTGGCTGACTGGAGTCATTCTTCCTGGACTATCTGCATGCTTTCCCACCAACAGCACAGAGCTTTCATCTGTTAAAACTGAAAATTGCATGATCATGGTGACAGGGATTCCTGCCTCCCCCCACGCCAAAGGTCAAGCTGTGTGGAAGCTGGGAGTCCCAGTCTCCAAAGCAATCAGATAGGCAACTAAAGTCATGTCCTGGGGCAAGGGATTGGCAACCTGCAGACCGAATTCCTCCTGCATCCTGCTTTTGTGAGGAAAGTTTTACTGAAACACAGACATGTTCATTTGTTTATGTGATGTGTGTAGAAGTCTTTGTCTTGTACTGGCTGAGTTGAGTAGTTTCAACAGAGACAGTATAGCCCATAAAACCTAAAATATTTACTAGCCCTTGACTTCCACAGAAAGTTTATTGACTCTTAGCATAGCCATGGAAGACAGACATATCCAAGATCAATCAGGAATAAGAAGAAGAAACAACAACAGTTCCAGCCTCCTTTTATCCCACCAAGCACAGTGCCAATTCAATCCTTGCCTCAATTCTGAAAGGTACATTTGAACTGATAGTTTTGTATATAAGGATCCTGAGGCTTGAAGGAGGTTAAATACCTTCCCTGGAGTCACATGTCATGATTGATGAAGCCAGAATTCTAACCCAGTTCTGTTTGGATCTAAAAATGACAATTTTAAGTATGAATCATTAGCTATCATACTATATTCCTCCTTTTCCGTTTAATCCAGTTCCTATGATAAATACTAAAGGCAATGCAGAGAGTATTTTAAATTTAAAAAAAGATTATGAGAAAGAAGAAAATCCACTTAGTTCAGAAAGGTCCAGATCAGGATATATGTCCCAAGATAGGCAGCAGAAAAGGAGATGTGTGACCCAAGATGGGTGAAATGAAAGTGCCAGTGAGGGTGGAGGGATGTTGTTTCTCAGCTCAAACCAGGCCCGTCAGTGTCTGTCTATGCAGATGGTCTGCCCTAATAGCTCGCCTTTCATCAGACCACACAAGGTCTGAAACACCACCATTAGCCCTCAGCTGAAAGAAGAACTATCACCAAAGGGTGGTGCTGAGCTCGCGGGATGCCTCCGAGGACCTAGGTCACAGGGCCCTAGTGCCCAGTCCTCAACCTACTTCTGTGCAAGTTATCAGTGACTCTGATAGGTGTGAGCCCTGACTTCATGCTTGAAAAAAAGAGAAGTGCATGACCGCTGTTGAGATGGAGGACATATGCTGAGGCCTTGGGATTTAGAGCATATGTTTAGCCTGGGAACATCATACCACAGGAGAACACATATGGAAAGAGCAGGGTGTGTCTGAAGACTTAATGGAAGTCTGATGTGAGCCCAAGTGTGGAGACGGCCACTGGAAAAGCTAATTTGGTCTTTGGCTTCACATTAGTTGGAAGTATGATATCCAAAGCATGGGAGGTGACAGTTCCATTTAACCCACCCCAGGAAGAACACACCAGGATCTGAGAAGGTGGAAATAAAGGATATGAAAGGTCCGGAGATCAACAGCTGATCCAAACATTTTGAGAACCTACCATGTACAGGGCATAATGGTCTTTGTTGGATATGCAAATGGTTTTACTTTTGAGCAGGGTATACGGACACCAAATCAATGATTACACAAACATGGAATCAGGCCTGTGCCATGAGGGGAAAGGACACAGTGATGATGTAGATTATAACAGGATTCTTAGGTTAGACTGGATCTCTGAAATGGCCTATGAGAAAGAAACTTGAAACTCAGACCTGAGAGGTCAGTGGGAAGCAGCCTTTCAACTGAGACGAAGAGCAATCAAGGCAGAGGGAACAGGAAAGGCAGAGGCCTGGAGTAAAGAGGAGAAAGAGGCTGCAGGGCATTTAGGCCAGTTTAGGGACTGGATTTCAATCCAGGCTTAGTGAAGAGCCCTTGAAGGACTTTAAGCCAAGACAAGATAGGGTCATTCTGTATCTTTACTTTTTTTCTGGCTTTAAAGGCATTTTATCATACACATATATATACATATTTTATTATATATATACATATTTTGTTATATATATTTTAAGTTTTCATTGGAGTATAGTTGCTTTTCAGTGTTATGTTATTTCTACTGTATAGCAAAGTGAATCAGCTCTATGTCTACATATATTCCCTCTTTTTTTTGGATTTCCTTCCCATTTAGGCCACCACAGAGACTGTTATACAGAGTGAAGTAAATAGGCAAGAAAAAAACAAATATTATATATTAGTACATGTATGTGAAAGCTGAAAGAATTTGTGTACACAGTCTTATTTACAAAGTGGGAATGGAGACACAGATGTAGAGAACAAGCATCTGTATCTTTGCTTTGGCTGCTGTGGGGTTAGAGGAAGAACCAGATCAGAAGGGGAAAGGCCAGCTCTAAGGCTACTGCACCAGTCCAGCTTAAAGGGGATGGCAGTAGAGCCATGGATGCATGTCTGGAAGCCCTGGGAATTGAATCCTGGAGAAACAAGTCTTTGTAGGGAATGTAGAACTGGTCTTCCTATCTCCAGACAGCAAAGATGTGGAAGAGGGACTGGTGTCTCTCAGTCCTGCCAAAGAAAGCATCAGTAGCAATGGCAGAAAGCCAGTGAGGGGGGGGTTTCCACTCGGCCTTGAGAACCTGCAGGCAAGAGTCACCTGGACGCTGCTTTCCAAAGCATACTGCACAGTGGGGCTTCTGATGTCTTGTTCTGTGACCTTCTAGACCCAAGAAATGCTCCGGCAGAAAAGAATTCCATACCTAATTGAACAAGACATGCCATAGACTCTGTGTCCTTGGAGAGTCACCTTGTACCTAACCACATTCTTCAGCAGTACTAAGCCCTGCTGCTAAGAAACTGATTTGGGAAAATTTAAACCACTATTTACTAAACTTAACTGCTGTGGAACTAAAACTACCTATTAATACTCTGTGAAACCAGTGGTTGCTAGGACACACTTTGGAGAACACTGCTGTAAAGAGTTTATACATAAGTTTAAGGGTGAGTACTGAAGTTTTATGTCTGCAATCTGATGTTCTGTTAGGCTTTACTTTATTCTTCCAGTTCCCTTTTACAAGGTGGGTATTTCTAATGGGACGGGAGTTACAGTGCTGAGTGGACCATAATGCATGCGAAGAGTAGTCTAGACAAATGTAGATTTAAACCTTGACCCTCCCACTTCCTAGCTGAGTGATCTTGAGTCATCTCTTTAACCTCTGTGATGTCAGTTTCCTCATTTGTAAAACGGGAAAAATGTTAGTGCCAACCACAAAAGTTGCAGAAAGGACTAAATGAAGTACATGAAGGGTAGTAAGCATTCCATAAATGGAAACATAGGGTCAGTCAGGAACAGCCCTGGGGTTTACCCAATGAAGCAGGCCAGTGGTTCTCAGACTTCAGTGGCATCAGCATCATCACCTAATCTGGAGTGCTTCTCACCACACAGTTGTGGGACCCCACGCAAGAGTATCTGATTCACTAAGTCTGAGGCCCCCTATTTTGTATTTCTAACAAACTCCCAAATGATGTCAGTACTGCTCGTCCAGGGACCACACTTTGAGAACCATTGAACTAGGTTGGTGTTCAGTCTCCCCTCCAGTTTTTTCTCTATTCTGGAAGACAGGATCAGGCTTAGTTTGCAGATTGTTAATGTGTTTGTGCTCAGTTCAGTTCAGTTCAGTCGCTCAGTCGTGTCCGACTCTTTGCCACCCCGTGAATCGCAGCACGCCAGGCCTCCCTGTCCAACACCAACTCCCGGAGTTCACCCAGACTCACGTCCATCGAGTCGGTGATGCCATCCAGCCATCTCATCCTCTGACGTCCCCTTCTCCTCCTGCCCCGAGTCCCTCCCAGCATCAGGGTCTTTTCCAATGAGTCAACTCTTCGCATGAGGTGGCCAAAGTACTGGAGTTTCAGCTTTAGCATCAGTCCTTCCAAAGAAATCCCAGGGCTGATCTCCTTCAGAATGGACTGGTTGGATCTCCTTGCAGTCCAAGGGACTCTCAAGAGTCTTCTCCAACACCACAGTTCAAAAGCATCAATTCTTCGGCGCTCAGCCTTCTTCACAGTCCAACTCTCTCATCCATACATGACCACAGGAAAAATCATAGCCTTGACTAGACGAACCTTTGTTGGCAAAGTAATGTCTCTGCTTTTGAATATGCTATCTAGGTTGGTCATAACTTTCCTTCCAAGGAGTAAGTGTCTTTTAATTTCATGGCTGCAGTCACCATCTGCCGTGATTTTAGAGCCCAAAAAAATAAAGTCTGACACTGTTTCCCCATCTATTTCCCATGAAGTGATGGGACCGGATGCCATGATCTTCGTTTTCTGAATGTTAAGCTTTAAGCCAACTTTTGCACTCTCCACTTTCACTTTCATCAAGAGGCTTTTGAGTTCCTCTTCACTTTCTGCCATAAGAGTGGTGTCATCTGCATATCTGAGGTTATTGATATTTCTCCCGGCAATCTTGATTCCAGCTTGTGTTTCTTCCAGTCCAGCGTTTCTCATGATGTACTCTGCTTATAAGTTAAATAAGCACGGTGACAATATACAGCCTTGACGTACTCCTTTTCCTATTTGGAACCAGTCTGTTGTTCCATGTCCAGTTCTAACTATTGCTTGTGCTCAGCCATGTCCAACTCTGTGCAGCCTCATGGACTGCAGCCCACCAGGCTCCTCTCTCCATGGAATTTCCCAGGCAAGAATACTGGAGTGGGTTGTCATTTCCTCCTCCTGGGGATCTTCCTGACCCAGGGACTGAACCCACATCTCGTATGACTCATGCATTGGCAGGCTGATTCTTTACCACTAGTGCCACCTGGGAACCCCGTTAGGTTGTTAATGAGACAAGTCTAGAATTATCTTCTTCTTACACAGTTTTATTCTTGGGGCCAAAACTTGGCTCTGAAAGGGAGTCCCCTGTCCCACTCCACAGGTGCATTTAGAGTTGGGGTGAGGGGAATGGGAGACACAGGAAGTACAGACACACTCCAGGAGGGGAGAGGATCACACTAGCTCACATGTCTTGAGGGGCCTTTGGAGTAGATACTCAGATTCAAAGACTGCCTCCAGGCCTTGGCTTGGCTCCTGGAGAAGCAATTAATCTTTGGTTCCATTTTCAACCATTTTTCTCCCAGTTCAGAGCCCCTCTGGGGGATTCTCCTTCTCACTGGAAGCTCCTAAAAAGACAAGTCCATTTTTCTGGCTTGTCTCCATTGTTCTCAGACGTGTTTATATTGGTTAAAAAATATGCCCATATTTTATCCTAGATTCAAAATGTTTTTGCAAGTTCTGACACTTTTCCTGGTACCATGTTAAAGACATCGGCAGAGCAAGAGATGATTTCAGTAGAAACAATATTTATGGATTATTATATTTATAAACACCTGACATTTATATAAGCAAGGGAACTGGGATTCTTAACAAGGTAACCTCTCCAGTTTGGCATTCAAATGGAAAAACATGCTTTTTGTATTTTTCCTGCACATACAGAATCTCATTGAAAGTACTTGGCACCCAGACAGTATTTTTATAAACAGTGGTTTTAGTCTCTGGTGAATTCTAAATTAGATACAACACATGTGATATTGCCATAGTTAATAATTCTCCCTGGTTTATTTTCATTTAAGGGGTGATGGATGTCATCTCTATGTTGCTAAGTCCCCTTGAAGGACTTTGCTATGCCAGTTGTGATGCTGAACCGAGAAGGGTGCATGAGGAGACAGAGCTTCATGAAGGTCACTGTCTTATCCAAGGTCACAGAACTCATAAGTGGCACAACCCCAACTGAACCAGAGTTTGCCTTAGTCTACAGTATCTTCCACCCAGATTATAATCAAAATACTTTGTAAAATTGTAAGTTCCAATTTGTCTTGTTTTTATTTCCTGACCTTAAACAGAAAAAAACCTTCAATAATTAAAAACATATTTTTTCAGTATATATGTATATTGCATTAGATGGTAGAAAGATACATTTATTAAGCCTCAGACCCTGGTCTCAAATGTAGCCATCACCATCTAGCTAGATGGTGTGTATAACTTGGGCAAGTTGTTTAGACTCGCTGTCTCAGTTTCCTTATCTGTGAAATGGCTGGTGGTTGTGGTAGGTCATGAGGAGAGAAAATACCTTCCTTGGAGACCTCTGGAAGTGATTAAATGAGATGCTGTTTGTGATGTGCCCGGCACGCAGTGGAAACTCACTTCCCTTTGCTATCCATTTTGTTTCTCATTATTCCTCACCGTCTCCCCCTGTGCTCCTATGAAGGCTGGGGTTTTCATCAATGGTTTGCCCCATTCTTTAGGAATGACTTCTTTTCCAAGCTCTGAGGCTCCCAGGAGGTACACAATCCTGTAGCCAAGCACATTCACCAAGACTCATCCATGTGAGTCATAGATTTTCTCTCTAGGATCTGCGCATGGTGAGTTCATTTCAACATCTTCTTAATCCCATGTCACTAACAACAGTAGAATCAATAAAACCCACGTGTGATGGGAGACCACAAATCTATTTACCTGTTTGAATCAGGCAAGCATCTACCCTGTTGGCTCTGTCATTAAACTTCTGGGAAAATGCTTTCCACACCTGGAAATATGAACTGGAAATCTCATCATGAGAGATTTTCCCGATAATTCCCAGGCTTCACTACATGGTGATTCTCAGGAAATTTTGACCTTGCTTTGTTTTGTTCTGGACTAGAGTCAAAAGCATCTCTTAAATGAAAAATCATTTTCAGAAGGGCTAAAATGTAGGGCCATTCATTGTGATGGCCACTGGATACTTTTCATTCTGATCAGCCTCTTCATCCGTAGCATTAAAAAAAAAAAAAAAAATCAATGTCAAATTGACTAGAGGCCAAGTTGATTGACTATGGGGGGAAAAAGTGTATGAAATAAGAGATTAGGTCATTGAGAGCTTGAAAAAAGTATAGAAACTGAAGGAAAAAAATGGCCTTGTCTATGTGGGGTTTTTTGTTTGTTTGTTTGTTTTTTCCAAACTGAATACATTTTCCAGGTTCACAAGTTTAATTAAAGTCAAAGGAGCATCTCAAAGGCAACAGAAAAAAATAAAGCAGACAAGACATTTAGGTGGCTGGGATAAGAAACTGTGTAGAATGTTATAGAAAAACAAAACCAAAACCTAGGAAAGGAAAGGGAAGATGATGGGAGAGGAGAGGTGGGGGTGGGGAGGGGAGGGGCAGAGGAGGGAAGGGCAGAGAAAGGAGGGAAATACGAATTTGTCAAGTTGACCACACGGAGTGAACTTGGTTTACATCAGCAATATTCAGAGGTCTCTTTTAGGCACTGGTGCTTTGCTTAGTTTCTAGATGGTCACAGAAGCTAAATTATCTGTCTCATCTAAGGACACCCACTAGCAAATGGCAGAGTCAAGACCAAACACTTCTGATTCCAAAGCCCATGTTCTTTCTAATCTAACCCACTGCCTTGGCTTACCATTTATGCATTTCAATTTTTAGTAGTGGAGAAAGGGGTTAAAAACAGCTTTATTTCCATTTCTCCCTATAAGGGCAAATTTAGGTTCACTCAAGCAAAGTCCGTACATATGTTGGTGCAGTGATGATAACAGAGCTCACATGAGTTGTGCTCCTTCCTTGTGCCAGGTCTGGGCAACATGCCTTGGAGGAGGTATTTCATCTTTACAGCTCCACAGTGTAGGTACCATCATTTGGGATCTCCTTTTACATGTGAGGACGCTGAGCCCCGCTCCCCACCCCCCCATGTTACATATACATGTTCTAGGCTACAAAGTTATTAGAGAGGGAGCCAGGCTCGGAAGCCAGAGGTGTGACTTAACCTGCCTGCCTCAGTCATTGTCCCATCCAGGCAGTTCTTATTGAGCAGTCATTAGGAGAATGCTCTGAGAGTTTCTGACAGTAATTTTGTTAAGAGATATTGATTTGTTAATTGTTTTAACTCACTTTTTGTCTTCTCCTTTTATTTACTCTTATCCTCAACTGTCATATCTGTGAAACTATGATTTTGATGTGCTAGTTTCAGATTTTTTAATATATAAGAAACTAAACACACATTAAAATAAATGAAAAAAATGATACAATAAAAAAAAATTCATCTGTGTGCCACCTACCATTAACTTTTATGCTCTGCCAGTGGTAAGAATATAGTCCTCCATCACTGGTCAGAAATGTCGCTTATTAATGAGGCAGAAAGAGATTGGACCGTATCCAACACCTCTGAGTGGGGAAGAAAGAGGCAGGACTCTGACCCGGACTTGAGGATTCCACTCCAGACCTTGCCCTCCACACCACCGGCCTCCCTCCTGCACCTCATCTATGTTGCCTAGAAGTCCAGGGATGCAACAGGGAGCTCCAGAAAGCTTGAAGGTACAACCGATCCTGTCGTTCTTTAACATGTTGGTATTTTGTTCATCATGGATGCTTTAGGCATTAGTCTTGATTCTTTAACAAATATTACATGAAAATAGTGTGTTTTGATTATTAAATGTATTTAAATGTTTTAATATATAAATATGCAATGCAGGAGACCTGGGTTCAATTCCTGGGTTGGGACGTTCCTCTGGAGAAGGAAATGGCAACCCACTTCAGTATTCTTACCTGGAGAATTCCATGGACGGAGAAGCCTTGGCAGGCTACAGCTCATGGGATCACAAGAGTCGGACACGGCTTAGCGCTGTCTTTTTTTTTTTTTTAATGTTGTCTTTATACCAACATAGACAAAAACATATTTTAAAATATTTTTTTAACAGAGAAGGAGGCCCATGAATGTCACGACACGGCCCTTATGAAGCTGATTACTTCCTACCTCCAACACATCTCCGCTTCTCCCTCAGGACCAAACAGTGTGCCCAACAGCAGTTCATAGCCACTTGGCCTTTCAACTGCAAAACATGAATGAATTTTAAAAGCTTTATCTTGCTACATTGTTTCTGAGAAACTCCATTATGTATCATTTTCTATTTCCAGTGACTCACTGATGCTTATAACCCCTCTTGAAATCTCCTCGGCTTTTCTTTCTGCGACACTTGAGTCTCCAACCTTCTATCCATGATAAACTATCCATCATAAGCAAACTATCTAGCCTAAGCATTTTTGGTTACTGCTTTATTTTCTTTTAAGGGGAGGAGGGCTTCCACCAAACCAGATGTGACTGTCTCTAGTTTCATTCCTTAATGTACGAGTTGCAGGTTCCTTATAGATCCTCGGGGTAAATCACAAACAAGAATTAACACATCACCAACCCAACTTCCTCTTCTCAGCATGTCTGTTTCAGGTTAGAGTGAACGACAGACTCAAATATCAAAGGCATATTGCCCCTAAATTAGCCAATCAGCTCCAAATACAGCTGGAAATAAGAGCAGGGGATAATGTTTTTCAATCAGCGGACAACCCTTTGAAAGTTTAATTATAAATGCTAACCGTTTATTTCAAGCTAAATGAAATTTGCCACTTGTACGTAGGCAATGAACAGTGTATGTCACCCCAGCCCAATCTCTGTCTCTTACTGCCTACAACAAGGGGAGTAAAAATTATGTAGATCCCCATTCGCTGACTTCTATTATTGCATTTTCTTTTAAGGGAATAGAAAATGCTTGCTACACAATTGTTGGAAGAAATCAATTTTCTGAGCAGCTCTTGTACAAAGAAATTGGTCTGGGTTAAACTGACAAGGCAGATTAGAATCAGTGTCCTTGAAATTGGCAATCACATTATCCATCAATGAGGACTGTTTTCCAGGTCAGGGGAAGAAAGGAATGGTCAGTTTGAATGGGTCTCAGGTGTCAGGTCTGGAGAGAAGCAAGGTTTTTATCTATTCCTGTCAGGGAAACGGTGATCTCCATCTCATGGGTTCACACTCTGGAAATAGTTGCAATGAATCATTTTCAAGGCAAGCCTGCAGAAGCTTCTGCATGGGTGCAGTGAAGTCTTCCTTACCCATAAGACCCCGCCCCACCCACCCCACCAGTCCCAGCTCACATGTCACTTCTCCTCGGGTAGGAAGATACAGTGGACAGGTATAAATTTGTCTGCCCAAACCATCACCATCCTTAGGAAACTCTTCCTCCCTCACTTCATAGAAGAGCTCCTCTCTTTAGCCTTACCCTCTTAGCCATCACATCATGAGATGTGATGACTGGCCAGCTTGAGTCAAGAGCCATCCCTTGGGTGAACATCTAAGTGAGATTCAAAGTGTGATATGCCCATTGATTTGCAGATTCCCGTGTTCCTTCAAATCAAGCCCAGAAATGGAAATCTGGTGTAGAACTAGTGAGGCAGTGAAGTCCAGCCTTTGAAAACAGAGAGACCTGCCATGTAAGTAGCTGAGTAACTTCATGCAAAGCCTCCCTCCATAGTTCTATTTTTAGAATGGGAACAATATCTATTCTGTAAGGTTTTATAAGGATTACAGTTACTGCTTGTAAAGTTCTGAAAATACTGTGGCTACTAGAAAAATAGTTAACCGTATGTAGTCTTACACCAGATTATCAAAACTCATCAGCCAATGATGATAAAGTGGGGTCATAATTTTGTTTCATTCCCAAATGCCCACGATCCTGACTCCAAGTAGTGTAGCACCTGGGTGCCAGTTCTGCCCCTCTGGAATCCCCGAAGTGCTTCCAAGTTTCCCCAGTTGCTGTCCTTTGGTTCACAACATGGTCCGACTGAGACCGTCTCTAGGAGGCAGCCTCTGTTTTGTAGTGTCCACCGTGTTTTCCTGCCCTTCACTGTCACTGCACAGTGTGCTCTTTATTAAGTCACCAGAGCCCAAGCCAGAGGTGCTGGCCCTAATGTCCCCTTGTCATTGCTCCCTGAGGTGACGCAATGGAGCTGGGTTCTGGAGGCGATTAGGAGAAATGACTCTCCTCAGCTACCTGGACCTCTAATTCATTCTTTATTTCCTGAAACAACTCAGCAAATTTCAAAGAATCAGCAGCACTCAGAAATGATTCCATCTCCATTAATCCACACCCTCCAGAAAATACAATCTACCAAATATGAATTAATAGTTTCAACAATAGAAATAGAAACCTTTTGGGAACTTATGGCTGCTTTTCTCCATGCCTAGCAATACCCCTCACTCCACCCTAACAATTTCAGAGGTTCTAGGGCTCAGTCTCAGCCAGGTCACATGTGGAATCTGAGTCAACTCTTTATTCATCAAAACAAACCCAGAGTATAGACCCCGCCCACAGCCAGTGACCACATGCTTGGAGGACAGAGGACAGATAACATGGGTTTGTAGAGATCAAGGACCTCCAAGAAAGGATGTGAATATGATTTTCTGGAGAGTATGTAAATCAATTTTTCTCCCTCTCACTTTCTTACATATGCTCTATGATATTTAAGGTTTTCTAACAGTAAATACGTTATGTTGATAACAAGGTCAAGGTACAGCATTAGTATAAGTTGTATTTCAATTTGACTTTATAAGAATATATAGATACTGGATCAATAAATAATTTGTGTGTATTGAAGTATTTTCCATATACTATGTTGTTGTTCAGTCACCCAGTTGTGTCTGACTCTTTGCAACCCTGTGGACTGCAGCATGCCAGGCCTCCCTCTCTGTATACTATGCTATGCTAAGTCACTTCAGTCGTGTCCGACTCTGTGTGACCCCATAGACGGTAGCCCACCAGGCTGCCCCGTCCCTGGGATTCTCCAGGCAAGAACACTTGAGTGGGTTGCCATTTCCTTCTCCAATGCATGAAAGCGAAAAGTGAAAGTGAAGTCGCTCAGTCGTGTCCGACTCTTAGCGACCCCATGGACTGCAGCCTCCCAGGCTCCTCCATCCATGGGATTTTCCAGGCAAGAGTACTAGAGTGGAGTGCCATTGCCTTCTCCACTCTGTATACTATAGATTAGTATAATATACACTAATGTATATAAAATTATACATATTAGTGTTATATATATTCCTTTTTGTAATTAAATATAAATTTTAGACAAATTTAAGTAATTCTGTATTAATGGAGTGAAGACAAAGGTAAGTGCTTTAGGGAATCTATTCAATTTTTATAAACAAAACACTGATTATAAATTAACATATGAGTTTATCAGGACTTTTTTATTGATCTTCCTTCAAAGTTAACTTTCACTTGCACATACCCAAAATGTCATGCTGTGGTTGAGAAAATCTGCTCACCAGATCTCACAGCCAATTGTTTTCATGCCAGAGGTGCTATGTGATCATATGTGTAAAGGCAGGAAACTTAGGGATTCCAGTGACCTATAAATGGTCTGTCACCTAGGAGCAAGATTTCAGTAAAAACCCTGCTTGAAATGAATCTCACACTTAAAACATAATGAATTTGAAACCATCAAAAAGTGGTATGAGGTTCATGACTCTATCACAAGGCTAACTTCAAGAGACAGGCAGACCATAGGAATGCGAGGAAGATTCAACTCATTTTTTGCAGCCAGTTTTTTTTTTTTCTTTCTAGTCACAAATGATTATTCTGTATAAGTGTTCCTGAAAGTTCTCCTTTCTAATGGTGGGTCTTAGCAATATTTCACCACACCACAATTTTTAATGGATCGTTACATTGCATTTTATCCTAAGGTTACTTGTCTGTCATTTCTGTAGTTGAGTAAACTAGTGTTTCTTCTCTGTTTCTTGTATTTCGTCATCATTGAAGATAGTATGACTCCTTTACCCTTTCAAATTTATGAAATTAGATTGTGTCTGTCCTTAATTATCTTAAATTAAATGGGTAAGACAGTCATTATGGATGGGTGGTCTCTTCCAGACTGCCTTCCACTGTAAAATGACTCAGGAAATAAAGCTCTGAGAGCTGAATCATGAGGTCTAACCAGGCCTGCTGGGCAGGGCAGTGTGCAAGTGGCTGGGCAGCCCTTTCCTGAAAAGCATAGTGGGGGAAATATAGCAAGTCTGGGTGAACCCAGATGTCTTAACCAACCAATTCAGTCCAGGTAAATTATTTAGTAAAACAAAGCCAAATATGGCAGCTCTGTTTTTAATTTTTTAAGGAGCCTCCATATTGTTCTTCCTAGTGGCTGTTCCAGTTTACATTCCCACCAGCAGTGTAGCAGGAGTCCTTTTTCTCTATATCATCTCTAGCGTTTATTATTTGTACACTTTTTGATGTTGGCAATTCTGAATGGTATGAGGTGATACCTCATTGTAGCTTTAATTTGCATTTATTTTAATAATCAGTGATGTTGAACATCTTTTCAACTAGCATCATACTCGGTGTTGAAAAGCTGAAAATGTTTTCTCTAAGATCAGGAACAAGACAAGAATATCCACTCTTACCCCTTTTATTCAACATCATTTTGAAAGACCTAGGCACAGCAGTTAGAGAAGAAAAAGAAAGAAACAGAATTGAAATTGGAACATAAGAAGTAGAACCATCATGGCTTGTAGATGACCTGATACTTTGCATTGAAAATCCACCAAAAAACTACTAGAGCTCATCTATGAATTCAGTAACATTGTCAGATACACAGTGAATACACAGATACCTGTTGCTTTCTATATGCTAACAATGAAAGTTCAAAAAGAGAAATGAAGAAAGCAACCCCATTTACTATTGCATCAAAAAGAATAAAATATCTAGGAATAACCTTACGTAAGGAAGCAAAAGACCTGTATCCCAAAAACTAATAAGACACTGATGAAAGAAATCGAAGATGACACAGACAAATGGAAAGATTACAATGTTCTTCAGTTGGAAGAATCAGTATTGTGAAAGTTACTATACTACCCAAGGCAATCTACAGAGTGCAATTCCTATCAAATTACCAATGGCATTTTTCACAAAACTAGAACAAAGACCTTAAAATGTGTATGGAAACACAAAAGACCCATTGCCAAAGCAATCTTGAGAAAGAAAAACAGAGCTGAGGAATTAGGCCCCCTGACTTCAGATATATTACAAAACTACAGTAGGCAAAACCATACAGTACTGGCACAAAAAACAAACATTTAGATCAATGGAATAGGATAGAAAGCCCATAAATAAATGCACACACATATGGTCAATTAATCTATAACAAGGGAGGCAAGAACATGCAATGAAGAAAAGACATTCTCTTCAAAAAGTGGTTTGGGGAAAACTGAGCAGATGCCTATAAAAGAGTGAAAATAAAAACATTCTCTAACACCATCAGTTCAGTTCAGTTCAGTCACTCAGTCTTTGAGACCCCCTGAATCGCAGCATGCCAGGCCTCCCTGTCCATCACCAACTCCCGGAGTCCACTCAAACTCATGTCCATCGAGTCAGTGATGCCATCCAGCCATTTCATCCTCTGTCGTCCCCTTCTCCTCCTGCCCCCAATCCCTCCCAGCATCAGAGTCTTTTCCAATGAGTCAACTCTTTGCATGAGGTGGCCAAAGTACTGGAGTTTCAGCTTTAGCATCAGTCCTTCCAATAAACACCCAGGACTGATCTCCTTTAGGATGGACTGGTTAGATCTCCTTGCAGTCCAAGGGACTCTCAAGAGTCTTCTCCAACACCACAGTTCAAAAGCATCAATTCTTCGGTGCTCAGCTTTCTTCAAAGTGCAACTCTCATATCCATACATGACCACTGGAAAAACCATAGCCTTGACTAGATGGACCTTTGTTGGAAAAGTAATGTCTCTGCTTTTGAATATGCTATCTAGGTTGGTCATAACTTTCCTTCCAAGGAGTAAGCATCTTTAAATTTCATGGCTGCAATCACCATCTGCAGTGATTTTGGACCCCCCAAAAATAAAGTCTGACACTGTTTCCACTGTTTCCCCATCTATTTGCTATGAAGTGATGGGACCAGATGCCATGATCTTCGTCTTCTGAATGTTGAGCTTTAAGCCAACTTTTTCACTCTCCTCTTTCACTTTCATCAAGAGGCTTTTTAGTTCCTCTTCACTTTCTGCCATCAGGGTGGTGTCATCTGCATATCTGAGGTTATTGATATTTCTCCTGGCAATCTTGATTCCAGCTTGTGCTTCTTCCAGCCCAGCGTTTCTCATGATGTACTCTGCATAGAAGTTAAATAAGCAGGGTGACAATATACAGCCTTGATGTGCTCCTTTTCCTATTTGGAACCAGTCTGCTGTTCCACGTCCAGTTCTAACTGTTGTTTCCTGACCTGCATATAGGTTTCTCAAGAGGGAGGTCAGGTGGTCTGGTATTCCCATTTCTTTCAGAATTTTCCACAGTTTATTGTGATCCACACAGTCAAAGGCTTTGGCATAGTCAATTCAAAAAGGATTAGAGACCGAAGTGTAAGACCAGATACTATAAAACTCCTAAAGGAAAACAGGCAGAACACTCCTTGACATAAAATCATAGCAGTATCTTTTGGATTTATCTCCTAGTGTAATAGAAACAATATAAGGTTTTTTAAATCATAAAGAAGAGAGAGAGAGATTGCATTTATATAGATATAGATATATTGTTGTTGTCATTGTTCAGTTGCTAAGTCCTGTCTGACTCTGTGCAACCTCATGGGCTGTAGGATGCCCGGCTCCTCTGTCCTCCACCATCCCTGGCATTTGTTCAAATTCCTGTCCATTTAGTTGGTGATGCTATCTATCTCATTCTCTACTGGCCCCTTCTCCTTTTGCTTTCAATCTTTACTGGGATCGGGGTCTTTTCCAGTGAGCAGGCTCTTGACATCAGGTGGCCAAAGTGTTGGAGGAGCAGCTTCAGGATCTGTCCTTCCAATTAATATTCAAGATTCATTTCCTTTAGGATTGCTGGTTTGATCTCCTTTCAGTCCAAGGGACTCTCAAAGAGTCTTCTCCAGCACCACAATTTATATATCCAGCAGCAAAATGCAATCATGCAAAGTACATAAGGCAAAGATGACAAAAATGAGAGAGTTAAAAAGTTTTTGGAGATTTAAAAATTACTGCTCACAGAAACTGATCATTGAATTCAATAAGAATGGACTAGAATATAAAAAATAAATTTAAAATATTTAAAATATACAAGACAGTAATAAAATAATTGACATGCATATAAATTTATATTAAAGTTTGCACCCCAACATAGACTGCATACTTTTTAAAGAACAGATTGGTCATTAAAAGAAATCACATACTAGAGACAAAAAGAAAATGTCAATATATTTCTAATTCTTATTATCAGACAATGTTCTCTAACTACAATGTAATAAAATTTAAAATAAGTAAAACTGAGTTAGCTAAAAATATGAATCAGTGTATTTATAAAGTAAGAAAAACTGAGACAGAAAATTTACTGTCAGGTAGAACTTGGGGAAACAAGGAAACAAAAGGGGTAACTCTATAGTAAATAAAATGGAAGTAGTGCATGCCAACATTTGCTGGGTGTTGCTAACACAGTTCTGAGAATGCAAAGTCTAGCTCTGAATACCTTCTGAAAATAAAGAAGATTGAAAAATAAATAAGCTAAATGATCATCTAAAGATGGGAGGAAAAGGACAACAGAGCTGTTTCAAAGAAACAAGTAACATGGCAATATGAAGATAAATGGCAGCTGCAGAAAGTTGTATAGATGAGGCAAGGAATACACAATTCCTAACTTATACACATTATCTTAGAAATTTGAAAATAGGGGCAGTCTGGGCAGCTCATTTCATGAGGCGAGTATAATTTTAATAGCTAAACCAGATGAAAAGAGTTCAAGAGTAAAAAAAAAAGTACTATAATTCAATTTAACATCCGAACTTAATTTTGAAAATCTTAAATAAAATATTACCTATTTATTTCCAAAAATATATTAAAATGATCCAAGGATGGCCCAACATAAGAAAAACTAGCTATATAATTCACTCTAAAAAACAGAATAAAAGACTGCAGGGTCACAATAGAAATAGAAAAAGCATGTGATAAAGACCAACATCCACTTCTGAAAAAAAAAAATCTTAGAAAACTAGAAATGATGTGATAAAGTTTATCATCCAAAAATCCATTGAAAAACATCATTTTAATAAAGAAATTTTATAAGCACTTTTTAAAGTCAGGAACAAGATAAAACTTACCTCTGTAACAGCTGCTATTCCAAGTATTTGGAAAAGCAATAAGATAAATGAGTAACAAAAATATTGAATTGGAAAGGACAAGAAAAAATATTCTTTACATAGAAATCCACAGGAACTAGAAGAAAACCTTTAGAATTTGTGAGACAGTTCAGCAAGCTTTCCAGAAACAAGATTAAATTATAAAAACCCTTAGTGGGCACCTACTAAAGCAAATTCCTATTAGAAAATGCAATAAGAAAATTTATAATGGCAACTAAAACTGTGAATTATCTACTAGCTAATACAATAAAGATTGCATAGGCTCTTTCTGGAAAGATTTTAAATTTTATTCTAAGATGGTAACAATGACCTATGTCAATGTATATCATGCCTAAGGTTTGGGTCAAGTAAATATTGAAATGATACCAATCAATATACACTGAATTAGTTTGAAAATAAATGAAATTCCAATAAAAAAATTCAAGCATTTTTTTGAAAATACTCTCTAAGATATATATGGATGAGTAAAATTTCTTGAATGACAAAGAATATTTTCAAATAGGAGGGTAGGAAGATTCTTCTTGCCACATATTCAGTTCAGTTCAGTCGCTCAGTCATGTCTGACTCTTTGTGATCCCATGAATCATAGCACACCAGGCCTCCCTGTCCATCACCAACCCCCAGAGTTCATTCAAACTCATTTCCATCGAGTTGGTGATGACATCCAGCCATCTCATCCTCTGTCGTCCCCTTCTTCTCTTGCCTCCAATCCCTCCCAGCATCAGAGTCTTTTCCAATGAGTCAAGTCTTCACATGAGGTGGCCAAAGTATTGCAGTTTCAGCTTTAGCATCAGTCCTTCCAATGAACACCCAGGACTGATCTCCTTTAGGATGGACTGGTTAGATCTCCTTGCAATCCAAGGGACTCTCAAGAGTCTTCTCCAACACCACACTTCAAAAGCATCAATTCTTCGGTGCTCAGCTTTCTTCACAGTCCAACTCTCGCATCCATACATGACCACAGGAAAAACCATAGCCTTGACTAGATGGACCTTTGTTGCCAAAGTAATGTCTCTGCTTTTGAATATGCTATCTAGGTTGGTCATAACTTTCCTTCCAAGAAGTAAGCGTCTTTTAATTTCATGGCTGCAATCACCATCTGCAGTAATTGTGGAGCCCCCAAAAATAAAGTCTGACACTGTTTCCACTGTTTCCCCATCTATTTCCCATGAAGTGATGGGACCAGATGCCATGATCTTCATTTTCTGAATGTTGAGATTAAAGCCAACTATTTCACTCTCCTCTATTAAGACATATTAAAAAAGCAATAGTAATTAAGACAGTATGGTAATTAAGACAGTATGGCAATAAAATTGGAGCAGAAGAGTAGACCAAGGGAGGAGATTAGAGCATCCCATGGACTCCTGAAACCCTTGGGACAGAGGGCATCATATTACAGAGAAGCATTACAAAACACTGGGAGAAAAGACTGAGTATTCAGTAAAGAGCATGGGAAAAGTAGCATCACTCCACGGAAATTTTACTTTAAATTATTTCCTCACACCAAATAAAATAATCTGTACATGGAGGAAGAACTAAACTGAATGTTAAAAGTATAGAATTAATGAAGGAAATGTAGACAAAATCTTTACAACCTTGAGTTAGGAGAAGCTTCTTAATCCAGATTCCAACACATAAACTCTAAAGAGATAAATCCATGGCCCTGAATGAAGGATTTCCCCTCGAAATTACATCATAGACAGAGTTATCAGGCAGGGGTCAGACTTACTCTTGCCCCTGTGATATCATCAGTTAAACAGTGGCACTGTTAATTGAGCAGTTACTATGTATCAGGCACTGTTCTGAGTACTTTATATACCTTGAATCATTCACTCGTCTTGAGTACTATTTTTAACCCATTTTACAGATGAGGACACTGAGTTAGTAAACTTGTCTAAAGTCATGTAGCTGGTAAAGGATAGAGCTGGGATTTTAACCCTGATAACCTGGCCAAATCCAAAATCTATTCCCTTAACTGTGGTTACACAGCTTTTTAGGATTTCCCTTGCTGATGCCAAGGGAAGCAAGTTAGGGAAAAAAAGAGCCAAGGATGTCAGGTACTGCAAGGGTGAGGAGAGACCATTGAATGCAACACTTCAGTGACGTTTGCAAGTACTTTGGTAGTGGAGGTGTGCTGACTTGTGGAGAAGTGATCAGCTAGCAAGACAACGCAGTCTTGTACACTACAGCTCTAGAAACTTTGGAAAGGACTTTCCTTTAATCCCAGCCACTTCAGTGTTCTGTGGCTTGCAGTGTAAGAATATATATATTTTAAATTCTTTGGATAATGCTGCTGATTATGAAAAACATGACAGCTATAAAATTCACTATCCTTACTCTCCAGAACAGACTCTCCACAAATTCAGGGTGTCTGGCAAGTTACAGCCAAAGCCTCTAAACAAATTGGTTTTCAAACCAGCATCTCCAGCTAATATTTTCCACAACACGCAATCTCATTCTTGTTTGCAGTAAAACATTGGAATGAAACCATACTCTGTTTGTTCTCCGGCTCACATTATGACCTGCTATAAAATGAATTAATATTCATAAATCTTTTTTACTGCACTAATCTCAATGTTTTAAAGTAGTGATTACCACCTGACATGGGGCAGGCCAATGACTAAAGGAATCTTCAGACAGCATAAGCCTAAGCATGTTTGAAGAGTGAAGCGAAGGAAAAGGTTCACATGTCAAATTTGGGCATAAACACGAACATTTTGAGAAGATTTTCCATAAGGACTCCAGATACTTTGGGGTAAAAATGTCCTGGAACATTTTTTCTGTAGAGTATCTGGGAACATGAGCAAGGGTGTTGGACATGGGTTATGTAACATGGAATATACCACGTGGACAGCCTTTTTGAAATTTTCCAGATGAGATACATCATTTGGAAAGCTTAGAAACACCTTCGGTAATCTTCATGTTTTCTGTAATTAAAGTTTCTTCAGGCTCTGACACACCTGAGCAGTGGATTAACTTTTGACTGTCCATATCTGAAGCTACTGAGAAATCCCACAGGCTTAATAATGCTGCCTGAGGAGAGGTGGACCTCAGAGCTACCCAACGGGAAACTTGGAACACGCTGGAAACCAAGAATGGCCCGGCACATACAGCTGAACAGAGAAACAGGGAAGAGAAGTAGTAGATGCGCTTCATATGATTTTAATTAGAAGAATAAGGAAGCAGGATGGTTTATACTGTTGAGAATACTTATTCTTAGTTTGGGACCTAAGTTTTCAAGAGTAGAGAAGGACTGAGGAGAGACTCGTTCATTCAATAAATAGTTATTGAATTTCTCCCATGCCAGAAAGCACCACGTAAGGCCTTGGGGATCTGATGGTGAACAAATGCAGAGTTTTGAATTTGGTAGTCAAGGTGGGCAAGTCATGAGATGAAGGAAAGTATTAAGCATGAGCTGAGATCAGTGATTTTAAGAAAGTACTAGAGTTTCAAGAGAGCAACAAAAGAGGTTGACTGGGTCTTGAGAATCATGGAGATACTAAAGAATTTGAAAGCATTCATTCCATGAAGGGAAGCAGTACCTGAGCTCTCTGCCAGAGAGACCCGAGAAGGGCTGTTCTCCCCAGCAATGTCAGGGGGAGGGTGGTGGAGGGAGAATTTGGGGAGCAGGAAGAGCAGTAGCCCCCCACCCTTCCCTGAGCATGTTCTCCCAAAGGGATGTCTTGTCAGCAATAGTTTTCAGATACTCCATTGCCAGGAGCATTAAGATTGTGGAAGGACTTTGAAGGGAGCAATGCAGAGCAAGTCCAAGCTCTCACCTACAGAGATGGGACATGTTGCAGGTGTGCTCATCCCTTAGGTCCCACTATGGGCCAGGCCACACCACTCACTTGCTCTTCTGTGGTGGTAGGGCCCAGCCCAGACTCTTTTCAGAACTCTAATCTGTAGTTTTACCAAGTTGTCTTCCCTAAGCTGCTGACCTACAGAGCTATAAAACTATAAAACTGTCTAACGAAAGTTTTATTTGCCTGTGTGTCTCATACGTTTCAAGTGAAAAGGGCCCCAAACTGGTCTTGCCTTTCAACCCTAAATCTGCTTATCCTCTGGTTTCCCATCCTGGTGAATGTCACTCAGTTACTCAAATGTAAAACATGGTGGCCAGGGCATCCGTCTCAATACCTCCTGTCGGCTTCATCCCCTCCTACCAAGCCAATCAGTGAATAACTTTCAGGTCTGCCCACTTGACTTCCTCCCACCTCTGCCTGTGTCCAGACCATATCACTTCTTCTCTGAAAGACTGCAGCCACCCTCCAGCTCCAGCCTGGTCTCCCTGCTGCACTTCCTGCCCGTTCCCTCTCCCCACCTCCCACCCAGTTTTCAGCAGAGACATAGAGAGAATCCTGAGTGTGTGAAGCTTCAGAGAGAGAGAAAGCATGACTGCTCCCATCCTCAGGCATCTCGAGGCAGCCCTCCTCATGCTTTGGGGAACAGGGAAATCTTTGAGCTTCCATTGACATATGGCAGGAGACCCATACAGAAGGCTGATGCTTCAGAGGACAGGCCATTACTGTGTGAACTTTAGGGAAGATAAGTTCCAGGAAGAAAAGGCCTGAGGGAAACTGGCACTGCGCATGCTCTAAAGCCTGGCTTTTCTGTTGTTAATCCAGAAGGCTTTTCTACAAAAAACAGGAGTATAATAACCCTGACATCACCACCGCTAGTATGCTGTGGCAGACATGATCGGTGTCCACCATTTTTCCTTGGATCCTGTTATCATCCCTTCCTTTTATTAATTCTGTACACAGTGTCCCGTGTACATCCCCAAACCTGCACTCAAGCCTCTTTGTCAACGCTACCTTCCACTTCAGCGCTTGGCCACTTGCACTAAGATGCCGCCTCCCTCTGAGGCGTGTCCACATTGTCTCCAGAGCTCCGCGAGGGATCTGGTCAATATTACCCTTGATGCAGCTCTGCTTGATGTCTTTGCTCAGCTTCCTTTCCCTCCCTCTTCCACGTTCCTATGTTGTTTGCTCCTGATGATCACTTTCCCATGAGACCTGGTCTCAAGTTCTGCTCCTGGAAACCCAGACAGAATGGGAACCCAGCTCTCTGCAGCAGGCATAGGCTAAGCACTTCTATGCATTCTTTCCTCCAACCCTCAGAATAATGGCTTGAGGTCAGGACTACCCATAGCTGCATTTTACCAATGGCAAAACACAGGATCAGGGACATTTGGTTTCTGTCACACAGCCAGTGCCGAGGAGAGGCAGGTCTGGCCCCGCCCATATCCATCCCAGCTCTTGACCATTTTGCTGTACTGTGAAGTCACAGCCACTCCCCTCCATCTTCCCCCACACAAAGCAGTGTCTGAAGAAAAGGATTCATTGTGAAGAGTGGTCCTGGGAAATGCGCAAGGAGCAGAGAGAGTACACCAGGGCAGGGGAAAAGCAAACCAGAGGGTGTGTTCCAGCTGCCTGCATGGCAGGGCTTGATCCCATTCAGTCCAACCCCTAGAGCTGTCGTGCTGAACACACCTCAGGATTGTCTGCCTGAAAAATGGAAGGGGGAGTGTTTCTTTACCAGCTCTGTCCCCGGCTGGTTAAGGGTTCCCAAACGTTTAAAGTCTGTGCCACTAACATCCTTGTCTTGTCAGGGGAGCCCCCAGAGAGAAGCGCTGTCAGGCACACCTTGGTTGAGTGGCTGCCATGGCACTGACTGGTACTGTCTCATGCAATCCCTGCCTCTCAGTAGGAATCTGCCTGTGTTGAGCATGCTGTGTGCCCAACCCAATGCCAGGCCCTTCTTATGCATCAGTTTGTTCACACCTGGCCACACCTGACTGGGCAGGTACTGATGTTGTTCTCATTTTACATCTGTGGAAACTGAGGTCCTGAGTGGTGAGATGACTCGCTCCTGGTGTGTGGCATTGCAGGGGCAGGGACTCCTTGGCCCTCTCTTCCCAGCTCCTGCTCTCACCTTCACTGGGGGCTGCTCTGCAGGGCAAACCGCCCCACAGGCCATGGCAGCCTTCCATGGGCTGAGCAGGCCCCAGCTCCGGGCCTGGTTCTTATTCGGGGAACCCAGCCAGAAATCCAGCCAGGGACCGGATGGCGTCTTATAATTTCTCTGTATCCCCCAAGCTGCCTAGCACTAAATAAATACTTGCTGACTGATTGACTCATACTGGCCTTGCTTCCAAGTTTCCCTGGGCCCCTTCACTAGGCAGCCGGCCCCCTCTCTGCCCTTTCGGAGTCCCCCATTTCCACCAGCTCCTGAAGTCTGAATTTGAAAGTGTAGGGAGTGTTGTGTTTCCAGAGATATGAGCTGGTGACAGAAGGGGCTTAGCAGTGAGGGTGGGCAGCAGTGGAGCCATGAGAGGAAAAGGTTGGGATGGGATAGGAGGGGTCTTCACACTCCCTGTGCTAGAGGGGCCCCAAAGCAAATTGCAATCAATAAAAATGTGCACTGACCGCTCTGAGAGATATTCCTGGGAGACCACAAAATTTAGATAAGGACACAGGCTCCAGACCAGGCCTCCTGGCTTCAAATCCTGGCTGCAGTTGTCACCTTAGCTCTCTGTGCTTCAAGAACTTCCACTGTAAACTGCGATGATAGTAATAGTAATAACATAACAACAACCACCTTAGGGTTGTTGCTTGGGTTAAAATGAGATTACAGTGTCTGGCTAGTGGTAAGTGCTCTGTGAATATTAACTGTCATGGTTGCTGTTCTTATGTAGCCAGAGGTTAGAACCCTGCAAGCCACCACTGTCCTATTGATGTAGACACAATGCTTAGGGAAGGCAAATGTTCAGAAGCACCACCAGTTTAAATCCAAATGCAGGTCAGATTAACTCTGAAGTCCAAGTGCTTCTGTTATATCAGCATGTACACGTTTCAGTCGTTTATCTGTTGGTTATTATTCTAGTGTCTGTGAGAACTATTTATCATTTTGCCCATCATAATTGAAAATGTCTGCCAGGAGAAAGTTTCTTGACAGGGTAAAGAAGGAATTGAGCAGTGCACAAAGGAAAAGCCATTCAGCTTTCATAATCAAATGGAAGGACAGTCTGGCTCAAAGTAGCCTCAGTTAAAGTCAGCTCAGATATCACATTTTTGCTTTTCTTTTAAAACTTGTTCATATGTTCCAGTGTCATCCTTTCATAAACCTACAGGACTTAGTACTGTTTTTTTTAAATCTCATTCATAACAGTAAAATTGTTGAGGTTTGAAGTTGTGTCACCATATGATCTTTGAGGTCTAGTTCTAGCTAAGAGGTGTGTCTTGTCTATGTCAAAAGTAGCCTGGTTAAACTAGCTGCCCGGTTCCTTGGAAGTCAGTTGACCCACAACATCTTGGCTACAACAGGAGCATACTATGATGGTGCCTCCAGATTTACCATCATGAGCATTCTGCTAGTACTTTTACCTGAGGGACTGTTACTACTCCATACCTGCTCCTATTCCTAACTTCAGTTCAGTTCAGTTCAGTTGCTCAGTCATGTCTGACTCTTTGCAACCCCATGAATCGTAGCACTCCAAGCCTCCCTGTCCATCATCAACTCCCAGAGTTTACTCAAACTCATGTCAGTGAGTTTGACTCATCATCAAGTCGGTGATGCCATCCAGCCATCTCATCCTCTGTCGTCCCCTTCTCCTCCTGCCCCCAATCCCTCCCAGCATCAGAGTCTTTTCCAATGAGTCAACTCCTCACATAAGGTGACCAAAGTACTGGAGTTTCAGCTTTAGCACCAGTCCTTCCAATGAACACCCAGGACTGATCTCCTTTAGGATGGACTGGTTGGATCTCCTTGCAGTTTAAGGGACTCTCAAGAGTCTTCTCCAACACCACAGTTCAAAAGCATCAATTCTTCCACACTCAGCTTTCTTCACAGTCCAACTCTCACATCCATACATGACCACAGGAAAAACCATAGCCTTGACTAGATGGACCTTTGTTGGCAAAGTAATGTCTCTGCTTTTGAATATGCTATCTAGGTTGGTCATAACTTTCCTTCCAAGAAGTAAGCGTCTTTTAATTTCATGGCTGCAGTCACCATCTGCAGTGATTTTGGAGCCCCGAAAAATAAAGACTCGTATTCAAAGAACACCAACTATTTGCTCCTTATGTGACTCACTTTATCTTCAAAACAGTTCCCTGAAGTAGAGAATTTTATCTTCATTTTACAAATCAGGAAACCAAGGCACAGAAAACCGTAGTAACTTTTCGATGATCACCAGTCAGTGAGGTGAGCAGTCACCTCAAGGAATCTGTCTGGACTGTCTGTGCTTTCAGCCACTACCCTCAACTACCACTTACTCAGAGCATGAAAATGGGCCTCCTTGTGATCCCCACCAGCAACATGGGGATCATGCTCAGGGAGTGTCTTCAGTGGGGAGGCAGTGTATATAAAACTTAACCAAGAAAGGACAGGTTATGTAAGGGAATAGTAACAGATTCAACTCTGTTCCTATCACATACTTGCATCTTTCATGTATGCATATCTGTGTGACATTTGTAAGACTCCAGAAAAATAGAAATTGTCCACGTTGATGACAGTGGAAACCAAACCTCAGCCAAGGTCACAGGGTTTGGCCCAAGTTCAGTCATTCAGTCGTGTCCGACTCTGCAGCCTCGTAAACTGCAGCACACCAGGCTTCCCTGTCCATTGGCCCAAACCACTCAGTGATGCATATGATGTGGCCAGGACTAGGTTTCTTGACCTCTGATTCCAGGGCTAGTTTTATTCTAATAGAATTCCTTGAGGCTCCAAAGGAAGCTCATATATTTACGTAAATATACTTATTTATCCCCCCTGTTTAGGAATATAGATTTCATTATTATTCAGGTATAACGAATCAAACAGATCAGGATACAGCTTCCATTGAAAAGATAGTTTGTTACTTATAGTTCCCAAGAGGAGGGACATCCCACACCATGCAGGGTCACACGGGGAAGCACTGGAGTCCGTCAGGAGACAGAAGGAGGAAGAAGAAAAAGTGGGCAAGAAACCTGATTGGTGTCCATGGGAAGGAGTGGGTGAAGCACGGTAAGGAAGCTAAGTGGGTTTGAATAATTCTGGTTTAGCCCTAGGGCCCTGGGACTGCCCCTAGTTGTCTGGTACTTGGCCCTGGGGTGATTAGGGCAGGAGGATAGTGTGACAGAAGTGGTTGAAGTAAGGGCTTCACACTGGTTGGTTTGCATATAAAGGTGTCCTTATGAGTTGTTTAAAGTATCTAGGGATTATCTAACCCATGGAGGAGCAGTCTGTTCCAGTGTCAACGAGGCCCCAAGATGTGAGAGAATCAAAATTAAAAGGCATGCCTAATACACCACCTTAGAAGAGAGTAGACTTAAGCGTGTCCTTGTAAGATGAAACTGAGCAAAGAGAGCACAGTTTGGTGAAGGGATGGGTGGATGGATGGATGGATGGATGATCAGATGGACCAATAGACATGTAAGCTTTAGTCTCCTGACGCCCATGACTCTAGTCTAGCAGTATGGTTGTTTCCGTGGAAATGTCTCTATTGAAGATCAGGGATAAAGCACAGTCACAAAGCAGCATTCATGCAACCCTTGGATAGATATTTCTTTCACTGTTTCAAAATGAAGACCCTGACAAATAATATGGACGGAGATTATAGGAGCACGGCTGGTCATCTGGGATTTCGCATTACTTGTTATTCCCTGTAACTCTGCCACTGAGACACCAGAGCATGGCTGGTTACAAACAAGAAGTCAGCTTCCTTCCGAAATCAATAAGAGACTTTTGACTGGGCTATCTGTATCTACTTGGAAAGAAGAATAAGGATGCAAACTTAGAAAACCAAAGCTAGAGAATAAAACTTTCTGAATGGGCGCTTTCATTGGTTTGTTGGCAAGAAACGCATTCAAGGAAACAAGGTTGATTCTCAATTCCCTTTTTCATAAATGAAAAATAGCTTCTTCTGATACTTAGACCCATGGGTCCCAAATGGCCAGGATAATTCATTAGCTCAGATGGAGAAAGCATATTTCTCCTTCAGTGAGTTTTACTCATCTCCCTATGACCTCAAGCTCATAAAGACACTGGAAAGAGCTGTGTTTCAAGCCAGTCTGGCTGAATTCAGAATTTGACTCTCTGCAACTGATGCTTTTCCTTGCAGGACCTTTCTTTGGAAACTCATCCCTGAGACTAGCTATTAATTGAAGAAAGTTTATTTATCTTGTAGGTTTGATAATCAATCATCGGATTTCAGCACTTGTTTTGTGGGATTCCGTTTCATCACTTGCTACAGTATATATTATTATTCAGTATAGGAGTTTGTTAACGGTGTATTTATTTGAATGACTCTCCCTCTAAATAAAGGGGCCTTATAAAGTTTTTTTTTTTTTAATAAAGGTTTATTTTCACATCAGCTATTTGCTTTCCTAAGCTAAAACCTCAGTTGAAGGCTCTGAGCAGCGTACAAGCCGAATTCCTGCTTTTCTGGTCGGGATGGGGCTGTTGGAGGGTGATAAAAGCAGCAGCTCAGGCCCTTCAGCAGATTTGGTTTTTCCAGCCCTGTCATTCACTTTACCTTTGAGAAGGGAACAAGACGGCTGGTAGAGATTAGGAATGGTAATGTAAAAGTTTCTACCTACTGCATAAAATTCTTTCAAATTAATGCAAGCATTAAATTGTCAATGATTTTTCACATAAAGTAGATATTAAACTGTGCATGCCCGCTGGTGTTGGTATAAATTTTTGTCAGCATTTTTGGCACACGAGGTCTGAGCCTGGGGGTCAAGAAATGTTTTTAACCAAACTTTGTTGTTTCAGTTGCTTTTTTTGCACTCGTGTGTTGTAACTCAAACATCGAATCTTTTCCCAAAAATGAAATTTGGCAGGCCATTAGTCCGTAATGTGGTCTAATGCCTGTGGGTATTTTTTAAACATGTAAATGGCCAAGATATTTAGGTTTTTGAGGTTGAAGAACCGTGCATGCACTCTTAACAACTTCTTTTTCAGCTACACTTAGTATGCATATTTATCTCACATGTGTATTATGTAGCACACCGATTAGACTGGAGATTAGTTGGGAAAATATACAAACGCCTCTTCACAGGAGGAGAATGTCTCTCAGAGCATGAGTTGATATGTCTCCTCTTTTTACTAGGGAGTAAAAGGTAGCCCGCGGCACACTCGGTCACCAGGGCTCTGTCCTGAAGTGAGGCCACTTCAGCTATTCCCACTCATCCACGGTGCTAGAAGACTGAAGATGGGAGCTGTCCCCAAGCCTGCTGACTGACTCCATAGCCAAGTAACGTCCAAAGAAGGAGGGTGAGCATCTGTACCTCACGGTTCTAAATCCTGTCTCCCGTCTCATTGCCCTAACCTGTACCAGTGCCCCGTGGACACGAATGCTGGGCTCGTCCCAACACTGCAGGATCTCCACACAGAATCCAAAGTAAATACTCAGAGCATAAAGAAAACACATTACAGCCTAATCCACTGTCCAGATCATTGAAAACTAACAGTTATTACCTCATTTGAAAGTAATTTTTAACAATTAGCTTAGGAAAGTATTTCATAATTTTTTGCTAGCCTTACACAAACTCAAAATTTTTCATGTAATCAATTAAATCTGGCAGCATAGCATCAGGCACTCATTAGGCTGGGCTGCTTGAAATTCATGTACAATTTCTTCCTTATGCTGATCCGCAGGAGCTTTTAAACTTGCTCTGGGATGCTGGCAACATCCCCCAAATATCTCAGACACATTGTCTCTCTGAACCTGAACTTTTTTAATGGTGGTTAAACATGTTGTCTGCTTTAGTTTCCTGTCTATCTTCATCATGAGCTAGCACCTGTTTCCAATAAATTATACGCAGAGTTGTATCAGCAACACCTTGGCAACAGCTGCCACCCTTAAAAGCGGAGTGCCCTTGAGGACAATACACCTGTGAACACATAGCGTGTTTATTTAGCTGAAAGCCAAAACTCCAAGTTACATAAAGCAATTATCTAAAGCCTAATGTATGCCCATTATTAACACAAAATAACCCTGTTCTTAAAAACCAATAAAAATCTATTTAAAGGATTTTTCCAAATCCCACTGAAATTTGTACTCAACTAGAGACCTAGTCTTCGCCTGGGACTTAAAATTCTAATGGTGGGCAAGGGAGAGGTTTGTATGTGAGTTATAATTTTCTTAGCTCATGCCTGGAATTTGGGGCCTGAGCATGTATGGGTGGTACAGTCAAAGCTTTTGACTGACGAGAAACGACATGCTTATTAAAAATAATCTTTGTTACAAGTCATTTTAAAAAAAAGTTTGACTATGGTCTAGAGGTTGGAAAAAGAAGTGGATTGTTTCAGTTTATATTTAAACGTAAGAATAGTTCATCCCAGGATACCTTTCTTTATTTGTACAACCCGCCTTTACCTTATAGTTTATTAGCTAATAGCATTACCCTTAGGTAATGGGGTTAGCGATATACTAATGATGTAAATGAACCAGCGTTAGGTAAAGAGCTTCAAACTTCCATCCTGTCACGTGAAATAATTAATAAAGAAAATTCTGGCCAATTACAGTGCTGTTCTTTGGAAGGAATGATGCTAAAGCTGAAACTCCAGTACTTTGGCCACCTCATGAGAAGAGTTGACTCATTGGAAAAGACTCTGATGCTGGGAGGGATTGGGGGCAAGAGGAGAAGGGGACAACAGAGGATGAGATGGCTGGATGGCATCACTGACTCGATGGACGTGAGTCTGGGTGAACTCCGGGAGTTGGTGATGGACAGGGAGGCCTGGCATGCTGCGATTCATGGGGTCACAAAGAGTCGGACACGACTGAGTGACTGAACTGAACTGAACTGACTGACAGTGCCTGCTGCACCGAGTTCAGTTTCCAGAGTGTTTGACCTGAGGCCCTTTCAAGAAATGGCACCATGTATCACATATTCTTGAGCTGTATGTAAAAATAGAGAATAGCTATTGTGTCTCCCACCTTGAGGTCTCTTGAAATCTGAGTGATTTTTTTGCTTAGGGTTTGTAATATGTTAATCCCTGTCAGATACTTCCTGTTGACATTTAACTGATGGACTTATAGTCACTTAGGTGCGAACGTGTTTTAGCACTTCTGTTTGGCTGAATGCTAATACTGTTGGAAGTAACTGCTGATGAGTATTACAGCTCCCAGCTTGGCCCCCATCAGTGTCGCTGATGGTTCACTTGCAGTACACATGAGTGAGTGCCTGAAGCCTGAGAATTGGACTTTGGAAGGAAGTTTAGAAACTGCAGGCCTATGACTTATGACAGAGCCCATAACACACCAGGGCGGTCATGCTTTCCTAATACTGGCCATGTGAGTGACGATGAGTTACATTGCAATAGGTGGGGGAGAGACTTAAGAACGTGGCACACCATGGCCATAACTACTTTATTCTCCTTTTTGCAAATTGCTGCTGCTTTCATTTATTGAGCAACTGGTTTTCTGGTAACTTATTCCAGACTGCAAGCTGGGGACACTAAGATGCATTAGACAGGTGATTGTCCCTCTTGCTGAATTGCGAAGACCTCTTCTGTGTGTTCGAAACATCTGTGATGTGAGACCAAGGTTCTAACTGTCATTCTGTCACCACTGGTATAGTTGGCCTGGAGCAAGCCAGTCGACCCCTAGCAGCCAGTTTCCTCCCTTGTAAAACATGAAAAACAATTCCTGTGGCATCTACATCAGAGAGGTGACATAAAACTCAAACATAACAACTAGTGCAAGTATATCCTGCAGATTTCAAGCTCTGAGTCCTTTTGTGGGCCCTTTGGTTCTTGAACTTTACTAGCCCTGAAGTTAATTCTTTAGGTGGCCTATTGTGAGTTTGAAAACCCAACATGAAACTTGCAAAACGCTGCCACAGCAGTGGTTTCATTATCAAAACTCTAGCAAGCATTCCAGCTGGACTAATTCCCCACTTGATTCACTCAATGTGTAAGGAGATCTTTCAGCCAGACTTCAATGGGGTTGGGGGGAAGAAATATATATATATATATATATATATATATACATGTGTATATATACACACACATACACATATAAAATTAGGAAAAATATGTTTTCCTTTCCTAGTAAGTATAGCATTATGTTAATTCAGTGGTCTCTCTATAAAGATATAAGACTTCCTCCTTTGATTTATTTTCATGATTAGGGGCCCTCACAAACAACTGCCTGTAAATGTGAGAGGCACCCAGGTCAGGAGTAACCCAGGAGTAGATTTTCAAAGGAGGGCTCAATCTATCCCCCCTGGAGAATTTCTCTTTATTAAAGGTCAGCAAATGTAGAGCATGCTTTGCTAATTCACCACGTGTATGGGCAATAAGTCATGAGTACAAGTTTGCACAGAAGATAAGATTTGCTATGTTTTAGATAAACTCGTTTTTGAATATTGAGAAGGTATTTCAAAAAACATTTTAGAATCCTATTGGTCTCTCTGCCTGCTTGTCAGATTTCCCATTAGTGATGAAGCCCTGCCAAGTATAGATTCAGTACTGGTCATGAAACTAGACCTAGGTTTGTGGTTGCTTGATAATAACTATGATAATAAATTCATCCATTAATTTCTTTCCTGTTTCCCTCCATGGGTAACATTAAACTAAGATGTTATGCTATTGGGTGGAGAAAATAATTTTCACTCACTCACACACATCCTCACACACAGACACACACACACACACTTTGGAATTCCATTAGGCAGCTAATTTCCAAAGACTATAGATGTCCCTCCTATACCATGATGGAAGAATAATGCAAAAAATTGGAAATAAAATGCCTTGTGACCTGGAACTATCAAAAGCTATTAGACAAAGTGAGAGGCTCCACGGAGATGGACAAGTGCTTTAAAACTAAATTCATAAAGAAAATAATATAGTAGCCTTTATATGATTAACCAGGCAAAACTTGTCTTTGCTACAAGCTGTCCTATAAATAAATGGAGCCAGGAATAGCAAGTGAACTGTTGTGAGGTTTTCTTTTGTTTTTTGATGGGAGGGCAGGGTAGGCTAGGCTAGACAGGGGGGGAAAAAAAAAAAAACTCTCTCTTACTTTCAGCCTCAGAGAATTTGTGCACCTCCTTGGGGCATCTCGATGGACTGTTATCCTCACAAACAGATGAGTGTAGAAGTGCCATTTTATCAGATTTAAGATTAGGCTTCAGATTTAAGTCTGTCCCATACTTGGGCGGAGTCCAGCCTTTCTGCCTACATGCATTGAAACAAATCAGTGGATCAATGATGATTTCCTCTTCTTTTCTCACCCTCTTTACCTGGAAAGCAAGGTAGAGGATGAAGAAGAAGCAGAGTGATATTCAGGTGTCGTCCTTTTGTGTGAGGGTGAGTTCGAGCAAGCTCCGGGAGTTGGTGATGGACAGGAAAGCCTGGCGTGCTGCAGTCCATGGGGCCGCAAAGAGTCGGGCATGACTGAGTGGCTGAACTGACTGACTGACCCCAAGCTTGAGGTTCCAAGAGAGGACAGACCCCAAAAGAATGATTCTAGAGTTAAAACTATACTTGCTTGTATGGGATTTGATTTAAGCTCTTTTTGAACTGACAATTCATTGTTTAAAAATGCATATCTACACAACCAGTTGTGGTCAAGAAGTTGATTAGCAAAAGAATGTTCTTCAGTTCCTGGAAATCCTATATTAAGAACCATCCTGGTATTTGTTAAGGAAAAGATTACCCATGAGTTACTAAAATGCATCGTGTTTTAGCAAAGAGATGGTTTGGAGAAGGAACTCAAGGATGGGAAAAGGATCTAAGAAGAAATCTAGAAACATCAGGATTCTGAAAGAAATGTGTCTCTCAGGAAGAACTTAGAAAGAGATGAGAATTCCTAAGATTAAGAGGATCCTTATTATTTCAGTATTGAAGAGAGATGCAACCCCTGATACAGGAGAATGAGGTGCTAGTCACAGGGATAAGCTGAATGCACGTTTCCTAGCATCTTCACTTGCTCCCTGTGTGTCTGTGGGCAAGTTATTCAACCTCTCTATATTCCATTTTCTGCATCTTTCAAAATGAAGATAAAGTACCCATCTCAAGGGGCTTAAATGGAGATTCAAAGAAATAATGTATGTTAAGTGGACAAAGTACTCGGTATAGTGTCTAGAATATTCTAAATGCTCAATGAATGATAACTTTTATTAGTTTATAAACTAGAACTTCAAGCTTTATCCCTGGAGTAGAAATAGGCATGTCTGTGGGATTTGAGAAAGACAGGGAGGGGAATGTATCATGGACAAGAGTCTCTCAAGCCCATGGGCAACACGTGACACGTAAGAGGTGTTCGGTGAATTTCTCTCAAGGGATGAATCACAAAGATCAGGTGTTTCAGTTCAATGAGCTGAGACTGATCTTCACTTGCCAAATGTTTTTTGACTGCTTTCTGAAATACCCAGTAGAAATAGTAAGGTTATCCCACTGTTCTTGTTAAACCAAAAAACACAAGTGAACAAAAAGACATTC